>NC_074690.1:10061059-10383559 GCF_029448725.1 Salvelinus fontinalis
CTAATATTGAGGTGCACCCCCTTTGCCCTCAGAACAGACTCAATTTGTCAGGGCATGGACTTTACAAGGTGTCAAAAACATTCCACAGGGATTGCTGGCCCATGTTGACTCCAATGCTTCCCATAGTTGTGTCAAGTTGGCTGGATGTCCTTTGGGTGGTGGACCATTCTTGATAAACACATGGGAAACTGTTGAGCATGAAAACCCAGCCGCGCTGCCGTTTTTGACACACTCAAACCAGTGCGCCTGGCACCTACTACCATATCAAAAGGCACTTAAATATTCAAAGGCACTTAAATATTTTGTCTTGCTCATTCACCCTTTGAAAGGCACACATACACAATCAATGTCTCAACTGTCTCAAGACTTCAAAAAATCCTTCTTTAACCTGTCTCCTCCTGTTCATCTACACTGATTGAAGTGGATTTAACAAGTGACATCAATAAGAGATCACAGCTTTCACCTGGTCAGTCATGGAAAGAGCTGGTGCTTCTAATGTTTTGTACACGCAGTTTACATTACAGTGCTTATGGTTGATTCTTTTCTTAGATCTGTTGTTTAGATGCATGCAGAGATTACTTAAAGACCAATCTAGATAGTAAAAATATATATGTATTTACCTGATGCTTCATTGTAGTACACGTTTATCCTTTCCAGCTGCAGGTCACTGTCACCTTGGTAACTGCCGGTGGGGTCGATGCCATGCTCGTCACTTATCACCTCCCAGAACTAAAAATGGGACAGAGAATAGGTCATGCAAACGTGATGCTTCATAGTTTGACCTAAGAGATCTGGCTATAACCTGATCAAGACATGGAAAAGTACTGGACGGTCGTTGTGCGTAGTCTATCGCTATGGCGCAGCTCCTTTGGCGACAGCCTGACGCGCCAGCCCCGCAGGTGCGCGACACCACTGCAGACCCTTTGGCTCCTAGCCCAAGTCCAAAAGCAACACACCCATATCAACCTAATGGCATCTTATATTTGTAAATAAATGAAACACTACATTTCCACGACGCATTAGTCCAAAAACATGACCCCAAAATACTGGATGGCTGATTTTGTTCTCTTGGGAAATGTAGTGCGATTCATTTTGGGACAAAAACATGCAGGTCTAAAAATTGTAAACATCTAACAGAAAAAGGGATTGCTCTATAATAACCTCTGCGTCTAGACAAATATACACATAACACCTACCTTCGCACCAATCTGGTTCCCACATTGCCCGGCCTGGATATGAACAATCTCCCTCATGATGATGCCGTTTGGGTGCACGCAGATAGCAGCCTTTTAACAACAGTGCCCTCAACCTGGTTGCGACCACTGTGTTTCTCGCCTCCAGCAGTTGTTACATTCTTATGGCGATCGGTAAACCAAGGGAGACTCATCATGTTGATGCTGATTGGGTGACGTCACACCTGTGCTGCATCCCAATTTTGCGCACCAGCCTATCAGCGGGCACCGGTTTGATGCAGTGGACGGGATGAGGATCCTGCTGCATCACTCTCCATGACATCACCCTGTCCCGGGCCAAAATGCGGGTTGTTGCCAAGCACTTTTAATCTAATACGTGGCGCATAGGCCTAGCTGTTAGTTTCCAAATTAAGGAAATACAGCTTAATTGTCGATAAATACGTCCCCTTTCAATATAACCTAGGCATTGCCCATGTACCTTGCAGTCCTGAATCTGCTTCAGTTGTAGCCTTTATTTTGTCCAATAGAGGTCAGTTTGGAGCTTTGCAACTATACCGTCCACAACGTTTCCATCAAAGACAGGTTACTTATTTGTTCTTATTAATCACTTGTTTAGCAGAGACAGGAAAAGCCTTCACCTAGGAGCACGTTCGCCATGTATTGCTTTATTGTATGACATCACACAACAGGAAGTTGTTAAAATCAGAGTATTCCAAGCAGAGAAATCTTTTGGCAGCATGAGTGAGTTATTTTGGTAGGTAGTATGGTCTTAACATTTAAAGATCAAATCGAATTGTATTGCTCACATACACATTTTTTTTATCAGATGTTATTGTGGGTGTAGTGAAATGCTAATCAATACAACTATTTACTGAATCAAATTTAGGGGATGACTTTCCAGCACAGCAGTACACCAACATGAATCCACAATTCATTAAGAATGTGAATATTGATAAGTGATTCATTACATACAGAATTGACACACTTTATGCCCTTGTCATTTCATTATCTTGGGTTAGAGAGGACATCAAGTGGTAAAAATAAATAAAACGAGAACCTTGCACACAAACACCTCAAGATTCAAGAGGTGGCTTGAAAATTGTCTGAATACCAATTAACTCAACCAAGACCCAGAATGCATCATTGATCAATAAATAGTGAAGTTTATTACGACACATATGGCTTATATACAAATGCATTATTCAAGTTAAAACAAAAAAGGGAAAATTAAAAACTGGTCACATCCATGTTTTTACATTCATTCATTCATTCAAATCATGCAAAAACAGAAACTGTTATATCAGGATTATTTCTCATTTCCGCAACATAGTTTGGCTGCAGTGGGGACAATTTAGGATGATGGGAGTCATTTGATCAGTTGAGAACCATTTCCAGACCACTGTATAATAGCAAAACCTATCAATGCACAGCGAATCATAGTCAGTTTACATAACATCAGTCTGCTAATCCATCTCTAAATGCCTTTTCTTTACAACTGTATACTCAATGTATTATATTGTCCATCTACTTGTACTGTTTTAGTATAGTCCCTTTCCAAGCCATCACCCCACTCTACCCATAGAAATAGAATGAATCATTATACTTCTGACTAACCATACACCATTGCTTGTGCGGACGTTGCGATTACATATGAAATCTGAGACTGTAATGTAAGGTTGTAATGTGTTGCATTGTGACATTTTAAGATAAGAGCGGTTGCAGTTCAAGAACTGTGGGGTGAGAAGTATTGCTACAGCTGCAGACAATATACTCCAACATTTGTACGATTGACCTCTTATGTTGTTCCAGTGTCAATAGACTATCGTGCGTTAGTAACACCATCCTCACATCACAGCTAACCAAATGTACTAATCTGACTTGACAGGAGTACAGCAGACATTATGGTTTGAGGCGTGAAGTTTATTAGATATTAAAAGAAGCTAAGAGACTCATACAGGGGTGTAATGAAGTTTTACTTGATTCACATATCCTTTCTCCACCATGCTTGCATTTTCTGGACAAGGTGTATGTAGTATTAGGAATGAAGACCACAGCAACAAGTATATCTTCTTTAACAGTGTGCTTATTTACCAGGAAATAACAGGAGAATAAACAGAAAGTAGGTTGTTACACTTTTGGTATTTACATAGTTATTTTTATATCCATAGAACTACATGACGGTGTGTGTTGTGATGACTACTGTATGATTAGTGTACAGTAGAGTGATCAGTGGCTGCTATTGCATGATACATAATACTTTGGTCACCTCCAAAGCCATTGTATTTTCCTGTTTAAATATATATTAAACACACTGTAAAAGACTGGACTCCATGGCATTTGAAAGGGACAAGATGTCAAAGATTAAAAAAAAGAAGAAAAAAAGCTCTACATCACAACAAGTGATGTTGTATTTGTAAACAGTGGTCTAACAACAACACAGATCTCATCACAATCTGATTCAATTGCCTGACCAGTGAACTGACAGCCACCATTTTGTTTGCCCGGTATGTACTATTGTCAATAGTCAGTCAATCACAGACGTTGGTAAAACATGACGTTGACACTAGACATTTGGGTTTTTCAAAGAAAAAGAAAGCTCTTCATATATTTTTGTTTTAATTAAAATAATCAGAGACTGTTGTTGTAGTTTTTTCCAATAATGACGACAACATTTCGCTATCATGTCTGTATTGATTACAATGAAAGTAATTCAAGTAAATGGTAGTTAAGTTTTGAAGTAAAAAACTAACAAAAACAAAGAGGGATAAGCCTACATTTCAAAACGCAACAGAATTTGAGTCAATATCACAAATATATCAATTTTGCATACTTTGGTGAAGTTTAAATATTTTCTGGTATATTATTTGGGAAATATACTACAAATATTTTTACGGCACCAAGTATGCTAATTACATGAAGAAAACACACACAAGATGGTGGCAATGACAGATGCATTTGTAATGAAGACAAAATCCTTTTGTCATTCATGTGTCCATTTCAGAGAGATAGCGCAAGTGTTTTTTTAGGTAACATTTGAACATCACCTCTTTGTTCCATGGAAAAGTTCACATTTTTGTTTACATGCTGTCCCCGTAGCGAAGATTAAAGTGCCACTTACATTCACACAAATAATGTTAACAGTGTCGCCTATCTTTATACACTAAGGACACCCCCCCCCCGTGAAATAATAGCAATATTTTTTTGTTTTTGTGATCAAGCGCAACATCAGTAGCACAACAACAAACTACGCAATTTGACCTAGAGTATCACATTAACAAGATCCAATTGCATACAGTACAATTCATGAACGTTTTTAAGAGTGGAAACAAATGTCCCATGAAACATTGATATAGTCTGTAAATTCTCAGATGTTTCACTTACAGGACCGCGACGTCAACAAGCACAACAAAGTCCTAAAGTGCCAACAGACCTCTCACTTGTACCACGTCACCGGTACAGCTCTCCTTCTCTCAACATAAACAGTCCATTGTCCTTTTAAACGTATGAACATGTCTCTTCAGTTCACCACATTCTCTTTCTCTAGTACCTTTTCATACACCCATGCTTGTATAACACTAAGGACTGAAGTCTTGAGATGTTTCGCTTGTCATTTTTAACTCATTGCATCGTACATTAAAACACCTCCAATACTTGGGGCAAAACTTTATTGCCCTTCTTTTGGTTTTTCATATTTGGCAAATTGCTCTTTTCCCTACACAGATTCCATTCAGTTTCTGAGAACTAATTTCAGCGACAACAAAAACAATTGGGTGACACTCTAAACTCGGTTTAGATATCTGGCACTGTTGACATTCAAAATTCTGCATTGTATTCTTAAAGTATTTTTTTTCTTCTACATAAGGCAAATGTACATCAAACACATTGGGCGTACATCTAAGTCTGCAATTGAGGCAAATGTACAGTCAAATGGTTTTTAGTGGTATGTATAGCATCTCCAACTAAGCATTGGGATAAAGTGTCAGAAGAAGTCAAAGGGAGTTTTGGCTGGTAGTATCTCAGTCTAAAATGACACATACAGATTCCCCCAACAACAGCTATGTAAAAAGCTGATGATGTCAGTTATTTACAGTTCCACACTGTGGCAGAGTAACCACTCATTACTGTCACCGCAGCACGGTCCTCCTGTCCTGTTTTCTGGCTGTTCCCAGTAAAAGGTGTCACAGAGATACACTCGTCCCCATATCAAGCTGTTCCCTCTCCTGTCTGTCACCTATATTCTCCCTACAGAGCAGCCAAAATGTCTGAGGCCTGATCAGCCAGTTAATGACTCCATACATGTGACCTGGATGTCCAGGGCTTCTTCCTCCACGAGGGAGGGGCACACCTCCTTGTTCCAGAGGTAGAGCCTTGGATCATGACGACGCCACCCCGTTGATGACGCGGTTTTCTGAGATAGTGCAGTCCATTATAGGGAGGATACCTGAGTCTATGGGGGAGGAGATGGTGCAGTCCATTATTGTGGAAGCGGTGGCCGCCTCTGTGGTCTCAGAGTCTGTTACATTGGGGTGCTGAGAGTCTATGACAAGCGGAATGGTAGAGTCCAATGAAAGGGGTTGAACAATGTCTGTGATGGGGAGAGTGGTAGAGTCCACAGTGGGGCTGTGAACAGTGTCCATGACAGGGGGCATGGAAGAGTCCACTGTTGTGGGGATATGACCTGAGTCATTGGGTGGTGGTGGTAGTGGGCGGATGGGGGGATGAACAGGGGAATGAGCTATGAAAGGGTAAGCGGGAGAAACAATAACATTATTAACACATGGGGATGAAGAGTCCAACTCTGGAGTATGGACAGAGTCTGTGAGAAGGGGAATGGTACAGTCTGATGTAGGGGGAGGAGGAGCGGGGAGTTTGTCATCTAGAGAGTATATGATCGGGTCTGTGGTTATGTGGTCAGCAGAATCAATAGGAGTCGTACAGTCCACCATGGGGGGAGGGAGAAAAATGTCATTGATGACAGGAGTAGGGGAGGGTGTTGGAGAGGGGGGTAGAAGGTCAAGTACAGGGGGAGTGGTAGAGTCCAATGTAGGGGTGGTTTCTATGACAGGGGGAGAGTCCAATGTGGAGGTAGGGGGAGTTTCAATTACTTCTGGAGCATCCAATGAAGTGGGGGTGGATTCTATAACAGGTGGCGTGGAAGGATCTACTACGGAACTAGGGGTGGTTTCTATGACAGGTGGAGTGGAAGGATCTACTACGGAACCAGGGGTGGATTCTATGACAGGCGGAGTGGAAGGATCTACTACGGAACTAGGGGTGGATTCTACGACAAGCGGAGTAGAAGGATCTACTACGGAACTAGGGGTGGTTTCTATGACAGGGGGAGTGGAAGGATCTACTACGGAACCCGGGGTGGATTCTATGACAGGGGGAGTGGAAGGATCTACTACAGAACTAGGGGTGGATTCTATGACAGGGGGAGTGGAAGGATCTACTACGGAACCCGGGGTGGATTCTATGACAGGGGGAGTGGAAGGATCTACTACGGAACTAGGGGTGGATTCTGTGACAGGGGGAGAGGAAGGATCTACTACGGAACTAGGGGTGGATTCTGTGACAGGGGGAGAGGAAGGATCTACTACGGAACCCGGGGTGGATTCTATGACAGGGGGAGTGGAAGGATCTACTACGGAACTAGGGGTGGATTCTGTGACAGGGGGAGAGGAAGGATCTACTACGGAACCCGGGGTGGATTCTATGACAGGGGGAGTGGAAGGATCTACTACGGAACTATGGGTGGATTCTGTGACAGGGGGAGAGGAAGGGTACAATGCGGAGGTAGGGGTTGAATCAAGTACTGGAGGAATGGTTGATTCCAATAAAGAGATGGGAAGAGTTTCAGTGACAGGGGAAATGGTTTTGACCAAGATGGATGTATGGGTATCTTCTGTGAGGGAGTCAGTGGTAACGTCTTTAGTAGGTGAGGGAGCTGTCTCGTCATCAACAATGAAAGTGGATGAGGGGGAAACAGAATTAATGAGGGGTATATCAGTGGAGTCTTCAGTGGATTTGCCATCAGACTCATGCTGGTGTGACCTTAAAGTCCTAGCGGAGGGCGCCGAAATATCAATAGCCGATGGTGCTGTGCGGTCAACAGCAGAGGACGCCGTGAACTCCATTGTGGAGACGGCGGTGGCGGCCGCCTCGTGCAGCGGCGTGTCATGGACCCGGGTGTAGTCCCTGTTGCTCTCCAACTGAGACAGGAGGAGGCGCTGTTCGCCAGGCTTCCTGGGGGGCAGCAGGGGCTGGCGGGTGTAACACTCCCCGTCGGCCAGGGTCTCGGGCAGGGGCTGGTAGCGCGTCTCGGGGAGGAGGAGAATGCAGATGATGCAGATGAGGGTGCAACAGGCGAAGATGATGTGGTGAAGGAAGTAGCCCTTCTGGTTGTGGAGCTCCATGATGGGGGCGGTCAGCATGCCGAAGCCAGCGCTGGCGAGCACCAGGCCCAGACCCCCACCCCTACGGAGAGAGACAAGGACCATCATGTCAGTAACCACTTTTTAAGCCTACACATCTAAACCAAATCTCAAACCCACCCTTGCCCCCTACTCTCATGTAGATTTGAGAGGATACAGACCACCACCCCATACAGAGATAGTGACTTCCTAACTGATGTTCGTTGTCTATCTCTCAAGAACATGGCTACACCTGATCCCAAACCAACCTCCAAGCCCCACTGTCTTTAAACCAAATCCATCCTTTAGAAAACGTGTGCCCTGAAACCTCTGCCATTTCCAGTGCAATGTTCTACTTTGTTACATTCCAAGTCTATTCAATTTCAATGCTTTCTTTTATATTCAAATTCCACATTCAAGCCCCTACTATTCTCATTTCCTTATGCAGACGCAAGTGGTCTGTGTTACTGACATGTCCTTGCCATTTTACACCCACAGCAGCAGAGACTGCTGCAATACCATGTAACAGCATCCTGCCAAGGCAGTAACCTCATTTCTCTCCTGTCTGCTCTGTGACTGGCCACCAGGTGGCGATCCACAGTCACTCTTCAGGCAGTACAGTGCACCATACCTTACATAACACAACACAGCATCATGATGATGATGATGATCCAATGCCGTGTCAGTTTGTCAAGAGAGGGAAAGGCTAATTCAAAACCAGGCTGATCTGTAAAAGAGACCTCGGTCTCAGCATGACTCCCTGTCAAAATAAAGGTTAAATAAATTAATAATAATATAAAAAATATGGATATTGAACTACACCTTTATTATGGTTGTGCATATAACAAGAGATCCACGATCACACACTCATTTTAAGTGCTTATAGCAGGGTAGTAATATTCTGGTGATATCCTGGCAGGTCAGAGACACTGAATCATGAACCTCTCCATTGAGATCAAAGACTGCGACTACATTCTATTAATGATAGTGCTCATCATAAAACACAGGGTATTTTCCCTTCACACTACGTGATGACAGCAACCTTCAAAACTCCACACCTTTACCTTCCTCCAATTCCAGATGTGTATACAGTATGTTTTTCATAGCTTGACAGAGTGAATGTTCTGTAAAATGTTATAAAATTAACCAGACACTGGACCCAACCCATCTCTGAATAAAAGGGGAAGAAAATAGAACCCTGTTTTTGATTTCCATTAAGCTTTCTCCTCAACCCTGGCCTGCACATATCCTGACTGACAGCCCCCTCTGAAACCTATCCCTCACCTCCCCCTCGTCCCCCCTCTGTGGTACGCTCCAGTGGTCCGTTCCGAGCGTGTGGGTGGACTTACCTGATGACGGTGGGAGTGATCTCAGCGCAGAAAAAGATGCTCAAGTTGCTGACAGCGTGGGAGGAGAACATGCCGATGATGGAGAAGGCGATGGAGAAGTTCTTATTCAGCGTATCCGAGCGCTCTGTACAGACAGACGACAACACACGAGTCAGCCATTAATGACTCAGTATTAAGTTGAGATGTGTGTATCCGAGTACTCTGCATAGCAAGAAAACAAACATAACAAATATCCAGCCATCATACAGAGAGAATACATTCTAATATACTGTAGAAAGGTGAGATTAACTCAAAAGAAAAATACTATATCTAACCCTGAATGAATGATTCTCATATGAGAAGGCTCAGTGCACTGATGAACAGTACCTAATACATTCTCCTAAGAGCAGGTTGTTATTGAAGTAGTAGGATGATCCTATTAAACGTACTTAGACTGTTACATAATTCCCATGAGGGTATGTTGTTGTGCATCCTGTATGTTGTCCATCACCCTGACCATGTTATCCATTTAACTAAACTAGCCATGAAGGATTACGCTGACATTTATCTGTCTGATCCTCAGCTAAACAGCAGCAAAACAATCCTAGAACTAACTCACACGGTGCAGCTGAATGAAACATGTTAAAAATTGACAGACGATCATCTGAAAGTGGTCTCAGTTCAGTTTGTTGCTGAATGAGACATGTTTAAGTTGCCAGAAGAGCATCTGAAACTGGTCTCAGATTAGTTTGTTGCTGAATGAGACAAGTTTAAGTTGCCCTAAGTGGATAATCTGAGGCAGAACTCAGATCAGTTTGCTGCTTCTCTCTAATCCTCTGGCTGTCAGACAACAGGCCACGCTAATTTTGCTGCCAGGTGGAGGATTAGGGATAGAGAGAACGGAGAGAAGAGAGGAGCTAGATAAACACACAAGGGAAGAAGAGGGCTAGAGGCTAGTTAGGTTAGCTAGGGTCAATGAGACCGAGCCAAACAGAGAGGATCATCAGAACAAAGCAAGGATCAGGAAGTGAAACACAGACAGGAAGACTTCTAATAGTTGTAAGAAGTTACATGAAGACCAGGCAAGATCAAAAAAAGTTCTGATGAACGATGTCGATAAAACCATTTAACATACTATAATACCATGCAGTAGTGTGGTTATTACACAGACAACATCAGGTTTATTTGTTATAATGGAGTGTAGTACTACCAAGTTGTACAACTAGCCTACTGCTGGTTCCATGTGTTAGCTGTAATGTTTCACTGTGAAGGACAAGCAGGATGGATCTGAATGTGTGTTTATGCAGTAAACAGAATGCAGCTAGCTTGTCCTTGAGAGATGTATTTATTCCTTGATGCCTACGGGCGTTCTGAGCCACAGTCACATGGTGCCTGTGTTTGAACTGTCACTCATCATAGTCGGCAAACAGAAATGACACGCCATGGTTTGCGCTATCGGGATCTGACTGAACTCTGCAATGAGTTTGAGTTTGTTGTTCTTAGGGAGTGGGTGGGAGAAGGGGAGAGATAGGACAAGTCACAGTATTTAGGTCGCAGTGATAATGAAATATCAACCTCTGCTTTAAACCACCTCTATTGCGCAACAAACACACTGCAAAGCCCCCTTGTTTTTCTGCTACTATGTTGGAACACTGACATTTTCTAAGTGTCCTCCAATCTTACACAAATGTCAGAGTTCCTCCAATCTTTGTCTAATCATATCAAAGAAATCACGTTAAGACATCTGCAGCTAGCCAGCTATCATAATGTGTTTCTAACGGCTTGAACCACATTTAAGACAGTAGATTGGTTATCAATTTATTGTGGAATTCTCTCATCTGCCTAGGACCTTGTTGGTTTTTTATCGAGCAGTTACAGTATTTCCAGTAAGCGGATTATAATGGAGTAAACAGTTCAGATCTAGAATGATGGGCTATTGATTCGTTAAGAGTCTAGTGTAGAGCAACTGCAACCAGGGAAATATGGGCTGAGTTCCCACAAGAATGAATAGGAGAGAAATCGATGGTTGTACTGTACCTATATTCAGATGTACACTGTATTTCCCCAGTACTATAGGAGCCATAGGGAGAGAGAGGAAAACAGAAACAGGTTAATATGTAATCAAATGATCTCTCTCACACACACACACACACACACACACACACACACACACACACACACACACACACTGCCCACAGTGAGATTTCCAGTCACAAAACACACACTGGTTACACCATAGCAATAACAAGACAATGTGTTAGCTGTTTGAATGATCTCAAGGTGTATTTGTAGGTCTAGGTTAAATATATGTTCCCTCCACATTTAAGCGACTCTTTAAAAAGGACTAGATTTCGGACAACATCCGTCCTTGTTACACAGTAAAGAGACCACCTCCCACAGACCTACATTCAAACTCAACATCAAAACAACTATACAGTAGCTAACTATAAAGACTATTTCACCTCCACCCCCTGGAGGTCAGAGCCCCTGAGCACATGCCTGCGTACCCGGATGTCGGTAATTTGGTGATGATTAGGCCTACTAGCTGGCTAGACTACCTTACCTAGCAATGTTAGCTGCCACGGGCTAATTGATTGACTGACATAAGTGGAAAACTGCTGATGCACTACCACATTTCGAAATGAGAGTTAGAAAAGTAGAACCCACAACAGAAAAATATATGTTTTTTGGTCAGGGGCCCCCTAGTGGCCACGGGGCCTTACACGCAGTGCAGTTTGCTTATAGGTAGAGGCAGCTGTGTGTGTGTGTGTGTGTGTGTGTGTGTGTGTGTGTGTGTGTGTGTGTGTGTGTGTGTGTGTGTGTGTGTGTGTGTGTGTGCACTATACCATATGCGTATTATACTGTAGGTTACTCACAGTTGAGCAGGCCTAGCTGCAGCAGTGATGCCAGTGCAGTGATTATCATGAACATGAGCAGGCCACCCCTCCTCCCCATCAGGGACACCGCCGGGCACAGTGCAATGCATGATGCCACTGCGATGCCCGCCATGGTGTAGTAGTCAGCGTAGAAGTTGTGGAACATGGTGGACTCGTGGGTCTCGTGGTGGTCCATCATACTGCGGGCAAAGCAATGGTGGATCCCATAGCCCGTCAGTCTGGATATAGGGAGAAAGGAGAGCATGAGGAGAGGGAGAGAGGAAAGATAGATAATGAAAACAGGGATAATGGGTGTGTGGTAGTGCAAGAGAGGGGGAAAGAAGTAAGGAGATGAGAGTGTACAGAGGACAGAGAGAAAGAAAGAGTGATATTGGGAGAGAGGACAAAGAAAGACCATATGAGTTCAGAAGAATAAAACAAGAGGAAAGTGAATTTCTATTAAACTAAAAGCACACAAACCCTCTTGCTCGTCTCCAGTTCTCTCATAAGAACACCGCTCATGAAAAATGTATGGTCAGACTACAGCCAGGGACACTGTGCACTGAAATAGCCAGGGCTGTGTCTAAGTCTGCTGTCTACAAATGACTGGGTTACGTGAGTGAGGTGAAGCTTGTTCTGAAGGCCAATGGACAGAAAGACCGGCGGACAGATAAACAGACAAAAATACAGACAAATTGACAGGACTGCAAACAGCACAGAGACAGGAATACAGACGGATGGACAGACTGATGGATAGACAGGAAGACAGAGGGATGGACAGACAGGAAGACAGGGATGGACAGACTGATGGACAGACTGATGGATAGACAGGAAGACAGAGGAATGGACAGACTGATGGATAGACAGGAAGACAGAGGGATGGACAGACTGACGGATAGACAGGAAGACAGAGGGATGGACAGACTGACGGATAGACAGGAAGAGGGATGGACAGACTGACGGATAGACAGGAAGAGGGATGGACAGACTGACGGATAGACAGGAAGAGGGATGGACAGACTGACGGATAGACAGGAAGAGGGAGGGACAGAGACAGACAGACAGACAGACAGACAGACAGGCATGCTAAAAGCACAGACGGCCACTGCTGGTTGATGCTGCATCGAGCTGACAGGTCAATAGTCCCATAATCACTGCTGGTTGATGCTGCATCGAGCTGACAGGTCAATAGTCCCATAATCACTGCTGGTTGATGCTGCATCGAGCTGACAGGTCAATAGTCCCATAATCACGGCACACCGGTTTATAGGTAGTTTCAGGAGCCAATGCTAACGAGTGTTACCACAATGACTCGAAGTCTACAGGAATAGCCAGCATGCTAGCTGTTATGCTAGCTGTTCCCATAGACTTCCAGTCATTGCGCTATAGCAATTGCGCAAATGGAAGTGAGAAACTTCCTTCAAACTGAACGCAGAGACAAACATGTTATCCACAAGTTCATCTGACTGGGGAAGTAGACAAAGGGCCTCAATGCCAAAATCCAGAAGTATCGCTTTAATACCCAGAGTCGTCTGACTGGCAGCTGCATCATGGACACACGCACACAATACTACATAAACTCACACAGGAACACACACAAACAAAGATACTTACGAGTTCACGCAGAGGACCACAATGTTTTTCCACAGGTTCCTTGTCCCCACCATCTTAACAATACATGTCTTTTTGGGCTTCTTCTGAAGAGCTTTCTGCAACTCTGAAACAACGTAGAGAAATCAGGTAAATATGACCACAATGCACTCATCTACAGGCTGTACACAGCCAACCAAAGAGCTTAATCTAAGTCCACGTGAGGATAAGAGACTAAGGACACTTTCAGCTGCAAACTGTGATTCATACCAAGACATTTTATCACTTATCTCTGTTAGAAAACAGGTATGACAGGGGGAAAGAGTGAGTGAGGAGGGGACAAGTGAGTGAATAAACAATTGAAAGAGGAATGTTTTCAGAAGACAACGCCCCAGGACAGCGCAGATCATAGCATGGGGCATGGATGTTTTGAAGTACGAGGTGTTGCTATGAAAACAAACCTCTGATTTCTTCATGTGCACACACACACACGTATGCACGTGACGGGCAACATTCCAAGTTTTTACTTAATGCTTCGCTCTATACAATCATGGAGCTTTGAAGTCATCCTTTGGCCTAGCAGCATAGCCATAATGCCTTGTGTAAAATTGACCCTCAAACGGCAGGCCCTTTTCTGGGGTTAGTTATGTTACATTCAGTATGCTACATAATGTGTGTGTCATCTAATCTTTATCTTGACAGGGAAGATATATTGAGACCGAGGTCTCTTTTCAAAACGCGCCCTGTATAATAGAATATAAAACACAGTACCAGTCAAAAGTTTGGACACACCTACTCATTCAAGGTTTTTCTTTAACTATTTTCTACATCATAGAAAGAAATAACACATATGGAATCATGTAGTAACCAAAAAAGTGTTAAACAAATCAAAATAGATTTGATATTTGATATTCTTCCAAAGTAGCCAGCCTTCGCCTTGATGACAGCTTTGCACACTCTTGACGTTCTCTTAACCAGCTTCATGAGGTAGTCACCTTGAATGCATTTCAATTAACAGGTGTGCCTTAAAAGTTAATTTGTGGAATTATTTCCTTCCAAATGCATTTGAGCCAATCAGTTGTGCTGTCACAAGATAGGGTTGGTAAAAAGAAGATAGCCCCATTTGGTAAAAGACCAAGTCCATATTATGGCAAGAACAGCTCAAATAAGTGAAGAGAAACAACAGTCCATCAATATCTTAAGACATGAAGGTCAGTCAACCTGTAAAATTTTAAGAACTTTGAACGTTTCTTCGAGTGCAGTTGCAAAAACCATCAAGCGCTATGATGAAACTGGCTCTCATGAGGACCACCACAGGAATGGAAGACAGAGTTACCTCTGCTGCAGAGGATTAGTTCATCAGGAGTTACCAGCCTCAGAAATTGCAGCCCAAATAAATGCTTCAGAGTTCAAGTAACAGACATCTGAACATCAACTGTTCAGAGGAGACTGAGTGAATCAGGCCTTCATGGTCAAATTGCTGCAAAGAAACAACTACTAAAGGACACCAATAAGAAGAAGAGACTTGCTTGGGCCAAGAAACACAAGCAATGGACATTAGACCGGTGGAAATCTGTCCTTTGGTCTGATGAGTCCAAATTTGAGATTTTTGGTTCCAACCACCACCGTGTATTTGTGAGACTCACAGTAGGTGAACGGATGTTCTCCGCATGTGGTTCCCACTGTGAAGCATGGAGGAGGTGGTGAGATGGTGGCTACCACAGCATTCTGCAGCAAAACGCCATCCCATCTGGTTTGGGCTTAGTGGGACTATCATTTGTTTTTCAACAGGACAATGATCCGACACACCTCCAGGCTGTGTAAGGGCTATTTGACCAAGAAGGAGAGTGATGGAGTGCTGCATCAGATGACCTGGCTTCCACAATCACCCGACCTTAACCCAATTGAGATGGTTTGGTATAAGTTGGACTGCAGAGTGAAGGAAATGCAGCCAACAAGTGCTCAGCATATGTGGGAACTCCTTCAAGACTGTTGGAAAAGCATTCCAGGTGAAACTGGTTGAGAGAATGCCAAGTGTGTGCAAAGCTTTCATCAAGGCAAAGGCTGGCTACTTTGAAGAACCTCAAATATATTTTCATTACTACATGATTCCATGTGTTATTTCATAGTTTTGATGTCTTCACTATTATTCTACCATGTATACAATGGTAAAAATAAAGAATGAGTACGTGTATCCAAACTTTTGACTGTTCCTGTACTGTAAACTAATAACTAAATATAAATAACAAATACAAATAGATATGTTGTCATCCAATCATAGGATTAGGATCAGAGAATGAACCTAGTGCGTTTTATTGGGGTTGGGCTGCAGAGCATGATGGGGGGGGGGGGGGGGGTTCTATGTGGTGAGAAGCTTAGTGAGCTGGGGATGTTATGTTTGTTCCTTGTATATTGACAAACCAGGGCATAGGTTTAACTTCTTTTAATGAACATATACCACCCCCCCGCATGGCCTGCTGGGTGACGTAGTCTAAATGTTATTAACACATAACATCTTCCTTCCTTCCACATAACATCTTCCTTCCTTTAAAAAAAACAACAACTTTTCTCTGTAACTACACATGTCACATCCCATTTGTTTACTCAACCTGCATAACACGCAATTTTCAAATAACACACATTTCTTTCCCCCAATATTTTTACATTGCTCTCATCACTTGAAAGGCAATGAACATATTCTGATGTATTTTTTCCCCCCAACTAAATATAGTCTGTCAAACAATACTCTATTGTGGCTCTATTTCTTTTCACATAAACAAAACATTCAGTCCAGGTGCCCATTTAAAAAGCAATTCTCAATAAGCCTTTCAGGGGCTCTAACAGTCCTTTTTGATCATTCATTGCATTACTTCTCATACTCATGGTTCGCATTTTTCTTCACCCAAGTGGCCCGTGTGTGTTTTCTGTAGCATTTATTTGCGTAATGTCATGGGAATGACAATCTTGTTGCCTTTGAACACTATGTCATCCACAACGGTGAGCTCTGCTCTGCACATCCAGTAGTCCTGTATTCTCCTTGGACAGTTGTTTTTCTGTGCAGGCCATCCTATCAGTGTTGTTTCTTTCAACTCTGTCATTGTTTGGTCAGCTGCGGTCTCTCTTTTGATCTGCTCCATTCTCTCAGAACACACAGGAAGTGATGCTACAATCATGTCGACGTAGGCCTGAATCTGTGTTTTTCTGTGTGTCGAAGCTCTCTGTCAACTGCTCGAGAAAGAATGTCGGCGGCGAACATGAACTTTCCCGGGGTATAGATCATCTTCACATTATACTTTTGCAGTCTGATCAACATTCTCTGGATTCTCATTGGACAATCATTCAGTGGCTTAGACAGGATTGACACCAATGGTTTGTGGTCGGTTTCTACTTCGAAGTCTCGTCCGTAGACGTATTGGTGAAACCTTTTGCATGCGTATGTGCTCGCCAGTAGTTCTTTCTCTATTTGTGCATACCTTGTCTCTGCGCCTGTCAAGGCTCTGGACGCATAAGCGACGGGTTGCCATGTGTCGTCATGCTGTTGCAGAAGAACTGCTCCCAGGACAAACTCTGACGCGTCTGCGGAAATCCTTGTGCTTTTCTCTGGATCATAGAACCTGAGCACTGGCTCTTCTGTGATTGTCTTCTTTAGGTTTTTGAAGCAGTTTTCCTGTTCATGGGACCATTCCCATTCATGGTGCTGTTCCAGAAGACATCTGAGTGGAGCGGACTGTGCTGACAGTTGAGGTATGAACTTTGCAAGGTAGGTGATCATGCCCATGAAGCGTCTCACGTCGTCCTTGTTCTTCGGGCGCTCCATGTTGTTGATGGCTGATGTTTTCCTTCGGTCTACTTTGACTCCATCCTGTGAAAGTACGTCTCCCACGAAGTAAGTGTTTTCACACCAAACTCACATTTGTCCTTGTTTAGTTTTAGGTTGACTTTCCATGTCAGGTCCAGCACTTGTCTCACACTCGCGTCGTGTTCTTTTGTGGACCCCCAGACAATGAGGTCATCCATCATCGTCTCCACTCCTGGAATGTGCTCGAAGATCATGTGGATTGTCTTGTGGTAGAACTCTGGCGCTGAGAGAATCCCATATGGTAGATGAAGAAATCTGTACCTGCCCTCAGGTATGTTGAATGTGCATAGCCTTGAGCATGCATCATCTAGCTTCATTTGCCAGAATCCTGATGAGGCATCAAGCTTACTGAACCACTTTGCTCCAGCAAGCTGCGACATTATGTCTTCTCTGGTTGGCAACTTGAAATGCTCTCTCTTGATTGCTTTGTTGAGATCTCTCGGGTCTAGACATATCCTGAGATTGCCGTTCTTTTTCACCACAATAACCAGTGACCTTACCCAGTCTGTAGGTTCATCCATTTTTGTGATGACGTCCATCTTTTCCATGCATCAGAGTTCCTCCTTGAGCTTTTTCCTCAGTGCAAATGGAACTTTTCTGCATGTATGCACAACTGGAGTAATTTTGTCATCAGTACCTTTGTGTTCTCCTGGTAAACATCCATGACCCTCAAACACATCCTCATACACAGCCAGTAGTGATTCTTGGTCATTTTCAGTCTGTGATGTCACTACATACACTCTTTTCAACAAATTGAGCTTTTCACATGCAATGATTCCTAGAATAGACTGTACACGCTCTTCCATTATCAGCAACTGTGCTTTGAACTGTTTTCCTTCGTGCTGTAAAGTTACTATGCAGTTTCCTTTGACTGATACGTTCTCCCAAGTAACCTTAATTTTCATCTGTGTATTTTGCTCTTCACTTTGTGTTTTGTAGTCATCCAGAGACAACAGGTTTACCTGTGCTCTAGTATCAAGATTGAATGGTATTATACTTTCATTCACAGTCAATGGCACAATCCACTCAGCTTTTACTGCATGGCATAATTCCACATATTCAACAAATAATTATTTAATCTCCTCCTTGACTGTGTGAACCTTTTTCTTTGTAGTCTCAGCTTTGCAGCATTTTGAGAAATTATTTTCTCACAGTTGTTACACGATTTGCCATTTGCAGGGCAATTTTTGGGACTTTACACATGTAGTGTTTTGATCTCTCTTTTTTGCTTGTTTTTGTTTTGTAAGGCGTTGTGTGTTGTGCTCCTCTCTTTTTATTGCATGCCCTGACATCTCATCCCTGCACAGCTCTTAAGCTTGTGCTCTGCTGGTTTCAGCTGCTCGACACATATTCACTGCTTTATCCAAAGTTAAATCTTGCTCACGCAGCAATCTCTCCTTGAGTCCATTATCAAGTTTGCCACAGACTATCCTGTCTTTCACTAGTGAGTCTTTCAGATTTTCAAATTCACACGTTTTGCTCAGTGTGTTCAGCTCAGGCAAATACTGGTCAAAACTGACTCCGTTTCTGATCATGAGAGAAAAACTTCTCTCAAACGTGACGTTCTGGCTTGGTACAAAGTACTCCTCATATTAGCACAGTCAATGTCAAGTTTGCCTCGTCTTGCTGAAAGCTATTGTAAATGTCCAATGCATCCTTTCCAATAACATGCAGAAAAATGGAAGCTTTCAATTTGTCATCATCTCCCCCTGCTCCACTGGCTGATAGGTAGATTTTGAATCTGCTTGAAACGTTTCCAATTGTCAGCTAGATTGCCTGTTAACTGCATAGGAGTAGGAGGACTAAGCCCATCTATGACGGGGAACAGGAACAGTGTCAATTTCTCTTACTTCAGTATGTTGCTCATCAACAGGTTCCAATGCAGCCTCGCTCTCGCTGCTGTCACTCGTTGTTGCGGCTCGTTGCCCTAGCTCTTGCAAGCTAGCATCTTTGACTACTCACGTCACTTGACTTGTGGTAGAATGAAAATTTCTGGGATGAAAATTGAACAGAGTAACTCGTTTTCTCTGTCTCGTCATAGCGACTACCAATCTGACGCCATGTTATGTTTGTGTTCCTTGTATAATGACAAACCGGGGCGTTGGTTTAACTACTTTTAATGAACATAGACTTTAACTAGAAAGTCCTTGTTTAGCCATGCAAGGCATTCTTCAAACACCTGCCCCCCCCCCCCCCCCCGCATAGCCTGCTGGGTAATGTAGTCTAAATGTTATTAACAACACAGGTGGCATTATTGGATAGAGATTGAAAAGTGACAGTTTAGGGGATATTATTAAATTCAAATTCGTTTCTTCAAATTACAGGTGACGGAAGAGGTAGATTATAAATAGTTTTCTTGGTTTTAGAACTTTATTTGTGTGACCAGTTGGTGCAATTTATTTCAATTTGCCCTGCTATCTTCAGTAGCATTAGCTGGCTGGCTAGCTACCAGCTCGAGTGTGCAGTTGTCGCGGCCAATGCTACCACAAATTTTGTTGAAAAACCCTTCATTCTCTTGGGTACACGGAAAAGGTGCGAATTAAAAGGGAGGGTCGACCTCTGCCTGAGATCATCTTCATGAAGAAGGATGACAAGGTGAGGGCGTTCAATACCACCTTGTATAAAAAGAATAGCTGGTTAAGTGGGAGCCTTTCATCAAGCCGCCTAATCATGTGGACGAAGGTCTGCGTATTCAAACTGCGCAACACAACGAGAAAGGAAGAAGAAACATGGATATTCTTAACTGCTTATCGTATTGGCTTTTAGAGGACACGACGAGATGGACAGTTCCGCTAACAATGGCAACTACAAGGAGCTTGCAGCGGTAATTGCACGTTACAATGCTTTACTTGCTGAAAATATGGAACTTTCGACAGTCTTTTCTGGAATGTCGAAATCAATAAAGAATGACTTGATAGCTTCCCTCGCATCATCCATTAACAGTGAGATTAAAGAGAGAGGCTGAGGCAGCACATTTTTTCCCCGCACGTGCTCAAGTAAGCTTTCCACTTTCTTTCTGTATTTATTTAGCATAGGTGAGAATACAATCACTCCGGACAGACACAAGCGAAAACTAATTTCATAAATGTTGCAGCAGCCTAGGCTACCTAAAAAGAGATCTGACATGCTGTATTGGATGAAAAAGAGACTATATTTCAGTCTGATCAACTGTAGGCTACAAATAATAGCAGCTGCATTCAGACTAATGTGCCCTGCCCATCTGGTCAGGGTGAACAAAATTGGTCACGTTACGTAATTATAGTCAATTTGTGAGTCAGGAGAAAATGTGAATGTGATCAAATTTGGTTTATATTCAAACCTGGGCTGGCTATACGTTTTCAATCCCAAATTATTAATTGGAATGAATTAAATCAACATGATAGTGATGACAGACAAGTAAATGTTTCATTAGTTGCATAGGCCTGCATGATGCAAACATGCATAAAACAAGCTCAGCCCTGTGAATTATATTGTCTATCAGTTGTTGTCTCTATGTCTTCACTATTATTCTACAATGTAGAAAATAGTAAAAATAAAAACCCTTGAGTAGGTATGTCCAAACTTTTGACTATTAATGAGGGCACACACACAAAATCACCCAGAAGAACAGTTATATTTAAAGGGGCGTCAATACCATAGTTCTCTCTTGTCCACTGCAGAAATATGGCATTGCCTACAGTATGGCACTGCCTATGATTGTATCTAGTCACTATCCAAAGTGATTGACCTGGCCCCATCTGTTGTCTGTGAGCAATGCCTCTCCCCCTCCACCCTCGAAAGGCCCTAATAAAGTTAATTAAGGGTCCGGAGGGTCCTATCCGGAAGGCCATGGTGTAGGTTTACTACCCTGCCAATTTCCCTCGGCCCCAGGAGAGAGGACTGTTACTATGGGAACCAGGCATAGAGGAAGGAAGGGGATTTCCCCCGTCAGTCAGATCCATTCAGACTGACTAAGCACTTCTGTCTCAGAGACAAGGCAGCTGATCTTGCTAGGGAAATAGTAGATGTAAAGTCCTTTCCCTTCAGAAGACAAACTCCTCCACTTTCAAATAACCAAAAGCACAGCAAATGCACAGCAAATACACAGAAAGAAATTCAAGCCTGAAGACTGACGTCTTGGGCTGAGTAGTTACATAGCATTAATATCACCAGTTCTAAAACTGAGATGAGTGTACCTGTGAGTAGAGCAGTTAAAAAAGGAATGACCTCTCCCCTGTGTACTATACCTGTGAGGATGTGATCAGTGTCCAGCTCAGTGTTAACCTGGTTCTTCTTGGCTATGTGTCCCATGATCCACTTGGAGCGGCCATACTGTTGAGTGGCCAGCAACCACCGCAGAGACTCGGGGAAGATCCTACATGGAAACAAGAGAACAATCTGCTCAATAAAATAAGAACCGTTGAATCAATTTAGTCCCTTTTTCCCCCCATTGGGATTTAACGAGGCTGAAAGGAACCTCAATATATTATCCTCCTTCCTCAGGCTCTGTGGGAATTCCCGGGTACTGGAAAGTGTGTGTGTGTGTGTGTGTGTGTGTGGGAGAGTGTGTGTGTGCATTCATGCTTTCTTTCTAGCTGATAATAACTGCAATACTGTACTCTCGCTCTTAACCACTATGCTACCTGCCGCTCATCAGGTATACAGTGTGAATACAAGGTAAATGGTGGTTAATGAATGAGTATTTATTGCCCAGGCCTTGGAGACACCAGCTGTAGTAACATGTACATTAGAGGTCCTTTGAATGGATGTTAAGCTATTAATTATCATACGCTATTATGGCTGTTACTACTGTGGGGAAGCACCCCTGGAAGATTCCCTTGGGTCCAAGAAGCTTCCCTCTGATTCTACACAGATAATGTCCAATTCTATGTTCTCCCATGCCTCGCTATTCCCACTTTCATTTCATACATACACTTCCGGTCAAAAGTTTTAGAACACCTACTCATTCAAGGGTTTTTCTTTATTTTAACTATTTTCTACATTGTAAAACAAAATTATGAAATAACACATATGGAATCATGTAGTAACCAACAAAAAGTGTTAAACAAATCAAAATATATTTATATTTGAGATTCTTCAAATAGCCACCCTTTGCCTTGACAGCTTTGCACACTCTTTTCATTCTCTCAACCAGCTTCATGAGGTAGTCACCTGGAATGCATTTCAATGAACAGGTTTACCTTGTTAAAAAGTTCATTTGTGGAATTTCTTTCCTTCTTAATGAGTTTGAGCCAATCAGTTGTGTAGTGACAAGGTAAGGGGGTATACAGAAGATAACCCTATTTGGTTAAAAAAATATGTAAAGAACAGCTCAAATAAGCAAAGAGAAACAACAGTCGATCATTACTTTAAGACATGAAGGTCAGTCAATACAGAACATTGAGAACTTTGAACGTTTCTTCAAGTGCAGTCGCAAAACCCATCATGCACTATGATGAAACTGGCTCTCATGAGGACCGTCACAGGAAAGGAAGACCCAGAGTTACCTCCGCTATAAAGGACAAGTTCATTAGAGTTACATGCCTCAAATTGCAGCCCAAATAAATGCTTTGCAGTGTTCAAGTAACAGACACATCTCAACAACAACTGTTCAGAGAAGACTGTGTGAATCAGGCCTTCATGGTCAAATTGCTGCAAAGAAACCACTACTAAAGGACACCAATAAGAAGAGCTTGCTTGGGCCAAGAAAATCGAGAAATGGACAGAACGGTGGAAATCTATCCTTTGGTCTGATGAGTCCAAAATTGAGATTTTTGGTTCCAACCGCTGTGTCTTTGTGAGAGACGCAGTGTGGGTGAATGGATGATCTCTGCATGTGTATTTCCCACCGTAAAGAATGGAGGCACTGATTTTTTCCCAATTCAAGGCACACAACCAGCAGGGCTACCACAGCATTCTGCAGCGATACGCCATCCCATCTGGTTTGGGCTTAGTGGGACTATCATTTATTTTTCAACAGGACAATGACCCAACACATCTCCAGGCTGTATAAGGGCTATTTGACCAAGAAGGAAAGTGGAGTGCTGCATCAGATGACCTGGCCTCCACAATCACCCGACCTCAACCCATTGAGATGGTTTGGGATGAGTTGGACCGCAGAGTGAAGGAAAAGCAGCCAACAAGTGCTCAGCATATGTGGGAACTCCTTCAAGACTGTTGGAAAAGCATTCCAAGTGAAGCTGGTTGAGAGAATGCCAAGAGTGTGCAATGCTGTCATGAAGGCAAAGGGTGGCTATTTTAAAAATCTGTTTAACACTTTTTTGGGTACTACATGATTCCATATGTGTTACTTAATAGTTATTTCATAGTTCTACAATGTAGAAAATAGTAAAAATAAAGAAAAGCCCTTGACTGAGTAGGTGTCCTAAAACTTTTGACCGGTAGTGTACATAATATAAGCATTGGATAAATAGAACCCACATTAGCCTACAATATAACCCAATCACGATCTGTAGTGTGTGATGATTGGGAGTGGTAGGCTATAGCAACTAACCAAGTAAATTAAATCAGTAGTATCAATCTCAATGGGATCACCCGTATAATAAACAGCTAAATATATCAATACTAAGATGCCAAATTATAGCAGGTGGTGGGTATAGCCTGTCCCAGAACTGTTTTGTGCTTTGCCTGAGATGGGGAGTAAAGTAGGTGTTGTCCTCACCAGATATAAGAGACCATGAGGATCAGTGGGCAGATGATGACGGCCTGCAGAACCTGCCAGTCTCGACAAAGGTATGCCATCCCTGGCATAAGGAGCTGCCCGCCCAGCACCACAAAGCTGGCAACCATGGTCATGGAGAAACGCCAGGCTGGTAGGCACAGCTCAATCCCTGGAAGAGAGAGCGAGAGAGACATGAGTCAGTAATATTACAATACAGACATAGGCACAGTCACAGTTCCAGACAGAGCTCGACCGCAGGGGGGGAGGGGAGGAGAAAGAGAGAGGAGAGACGTTAGCCTACGAGTCAAACTAAAATACAGATAGACACAGATTCTGATCACAGACACAGCTCCATCTATGATAGACAGTTTTATCTATGATATAGATGGTGCAGAGGCAACAAAAGGTCAACAATGTCACCCCCACATATACACAACTTGACATAGAGAGTGGACAGAGGGGAGAGTGGTGGCACTAGCTCCACTACACAGCTCCATCCATGGGAAGGAGAGGAGGTATCCTGATACCGATGCCACTATCGTGAACATTGTCTAATTACCTTGTCTGGAACTGATGCAATACCGAGGTAAGATCAGGGACATTGTATGACTGACGCCACGGCATAAATCGGCAATTATCATGCAGAGAATATGACGTCAAATATTTGCTTATTTTGTCTTAAGAGCACTGAAGAGTCACTGCCCTGAACTGAGCCCATTGCAGTGAACTAATGATGACCAACTTGTACTTACTTCTCCCCAGCTACGATAAGAAAGATCCTGGTTCATTCATACAGTCATTAGCATGCATGCCACCACCTCGCTAGCCGGCAGAAACACACACAACTCAGCCCCTTAGCTAGCTAGACGCTGCAGCAGCACACATTATACAATATATTAAAAGCAGGCAAGGTGTCTAATACTGTAACAGTTGCTCTGCCTCTTTCCTCCCCTTTCTCTCCCTCAGCCTTTTGTCCTCCATTCATTCCTTCCTCTACTTCTCCTCCTGTCTTTTTGACTTGTGTTTTCTTTTCTGGCGGCCGCATTCTGCAGCCGGAGCACGCGGCCCAGCTCCAGATGGGTCTTTCAAGGTGACAGGGCCGGGATAATACAGTGTCTGCAGGCTGTAGCTCCGCTCCACTCCCAAAGAAAAGCCTGGAATTTCAATTAGGATCTGCCCTCCTAGCTAGTATGAATAATGCTCTGTGTTCGTGGAACAGTAACACAGCTGGAACGACCAAGCTAAGAGGGGGAGAGCGGAGACGGGGGAGGAGGGGGGGAAGAAAAGAGGGAGTGTTGGGTTTGGTGTAACTTCAAACTGACACTAACAGTAACACAGCTGGAACGACCACGCTAAGACTGAAGAGGAGTGAGGAGAGGAGGGGGGGGGGGAATGTTGGGTTTTGGAGTAACCTCATCCTGTAGCTCAGTGGGAGTTTTGTGAGTAAAATCATGGGTCAATGGGAATAGCATTGGTTTGGTGTTATGTGGTTGTGAGGATCACACATACGGGCGCACTAACAGAACATTCTGTACAGAATTACTACGTATGAAAACATGTAAGACACTCATGCAGAAACACACACATCCCCTGACACACACACAAACAAACTCCTGAAGGGGCAGAATGGGGGTTGAGGGGTGAAGGTGGGGGCCACCTGAGCACCTTACTCCAGCTGACCCTAATCCTCCCCACCCCTCCTAAATCAGCAGTCCCACAATTCCCTGCTCCAGACCCGAACCGCCAACCATTAGCTCGGGCCGTTCCCTGCCTGCTGACACAAAGAAGCGCTCAGCTGATGTCAAAAGCAAAAACACTCACAGAAAGCCAGGGTGACAGGAGTGACCAAATGCACTAATAAAAGGGCTTTGGTGACAAGGTGCTCATTGAACGCCAGGGTGATATCATCGAAGGTTGACTAGGGGTAGCCTTACCAACAAAAGCGATAATCTTCTTATTTTGCTGCCTCTACCAATACAAGCAGTTGAGTAACACAGTGTGGGATCCTAATAGAGCATGCAACTTCAAGAACTGAACGTCCAGTGAGGCAAAGAAGGCCCATTGTTCTGAGAACACTACAATATCTGACCACTGACTTTTCCCCAGCAATCACATGATCTCCTCATGCCCTCCCCCCTTGCCTCACTGACCCCGGCTACTGGGTTTGAGTGTGTGTGTGTGTGTGTGTAACACACTTGTGTTCCCAGGGCCCGCTCCTTCTAAATACAGTACACACGGACATTCAGTTGAAGTCGGAAGTTTACTTACACCTTAGCCAAATATATTTAAACTCAGTTTTTCACAATTCCTGACATTTAATCCTAGTAAAAATTCCCTGTCTTAGGGAATTGCCTTTAAATTGTTTAACTTGGGTCAAACATTTTGGGTAGCCTTCCACAAACTTCCCACAATAAGTTGGGTGAATTTTGACCCATTCCTCCCATGTCCCTATGTGTAATTGCAAACCGTAGTCTGGCTTTTTTAATGGCGGTATTGGAGCAGTGGCTTCTTCCTTGCTGAAGAGCCTTTCAGGTTGTGTCGATATAGGACTCGTTTTACTGTGGATATAAATACTTTTGTACCTGTTTCCTCCAGCATCTTCACAAGGTCCTTTGCTGTTGTTCTTGGATTGATTTGCACTTTTCGCACCAAAGTATGTTCATCTCTAGGAGACAGAATGCGTCTCCTTCCTGAGCGGAATGACGGCTACGTGGTCTCATGGTGTTTATACTTGAGAACTATTGTTTTACTGATGAACGTGGTACCTTCAGGCATTTGGAAATTGCTCTCAAGGATGAACCAGACTTGTGGAGGTCTACAATGTTTTTTCTGAGGTGATTGGCTGATTTCTTTTGATTTTCCCATGATGGCAAGCAAAGAGGCACTGAGTTTGAAGGTAGGCCTTAATCCATCCACAGATACACCTCCAATTGACTCAAATGATGTCAATTAGCCTAATCAGAAGCTTTTAAAGCCATGATATAATTTTCTGGAATTTTCCAAGCTGTTTAAAAGCTTAGTATGTGCAAACTTCTGACTGAATTGTGATACAGTGAATTATAAGTGAAATAACCTGTCTGTAAACAATTGCCCTAGTTGCCCTAACTGACTTGCCACAACTTTGGTTTGTTAACAAGAAATTTGTGGAGTGGTAGAAAATTGTGTTTTAATGACTCCAACCTAAGTGCATGTAAACTTCCGACTTCAACTGTATACTGAACAAAAATATAAATGGAACATGGAACAATTTCAAAGTTTTTACTGAGTTACTGTTCATACGGAAATCAGTAAAATTAAATAAATTCATTAGGCCCGAATCTACAGATTTCACATGACTGGGAATACAGATATACTTTTTTTTAAAGGGTAGGGGCGTGGATCAGAAAACCAGTCAGTATCAGGTGTGACCACCATTTGCCTCATGCAGCATGACACATCTCCTTTGCATAGAGTTGATCAGGCTCTTGATTGTGGCCTGCAGAATATTGTCCCAAACCTCTTCAATGGCTGTGCGAAGTTGCTGAATATTGGTGGGAACTGGAACACGCTGTCGTACACCGATCCAGAGCATCACAAACACGCTCAATGGGTGCCATGTTTGGTGAGAATGCAGGCCATGGGAGAACTGGAATATGTTCAGCTTCCAGGAATTGTGTAGAGATTCATGCGACATGGGGCTGTGTATTATCACTCTGTTCACAACGTTAACATCAGCAAACACAATGCCATACATGTGGTTTATAGTTGTGAGACCGGTTGGACGAACTGCCAAATTCTCTAAAACGACGTTGAGGCAGCTTATGCTAAAGAATTGAAAATGTAATTCTCTGGCAACAGCTCTGGTGGACATTCCTGCAGTTAGCATGCCAATTACGCGCTCCCTCCAGACATCTGTGGCATTGAGTTGTGTGACAAAACGGCACATTTTATTGTCCCCAGCACAAGGTGCATCTGTGTAATGACCGTGCCGTTTAATCAGCTGCTTGATATACCACACCTGTCAGGTGGATGGCTTACCTTAGCAAAGGAGAAATGCTCAGTAACAGGGATGTAAACAACTTTGTGCACAACATTTGAGAGAAATAAGCTTTTTGTGCTTATGGAACATTGGACGGTACTGGGCAAATGTTACGTATCATGAAAGTGTGAGTCATGAATAAAACTGAGTCAGCAATATGGGCCTACTACAGTATCAAGCTATGGGATAGAAAGTCCCCATCCATCCATGACTCTGGGACTTCTGATAGGGAGGGATATCGCCCCAGGGGAGAGGAAGGGGGCTAGGGGTGAGAGATAAGAATGAAGAGAAGGAGGAAAGGAAGTTTGCAGATCAGCCAGTGGGAATGTACACCCAGCACAAAAGTGAACTTTACCCTGCTCAGAGGAAGCACTGAGTCTGCACCTTAACTCATCTAGAGCAGAGAGAGAGGGGAGGAAGGGAGAGGGGTAAGAGAAAGACGTGAACAGAAGGACGGAGGGGGTTCCGTGGTAGCCCTTGCTGTGAATCTCCCAGCCAGTCACAGATTTCCTCCTCTCTTCTGGCTGAGAAAATCCACCATTTATCCTGCCTAGACATCCTTATCTGTCTCTCTGAGAAATAGGGCTGATCTCAGCGCTCATTAATGTCTAGTGGGCCAGGTCTATACATCACTAACTGATCCATGTTCAGTTAAGCCTTTATAAAGCCTTTATTCCTTTGTACCTCCATAATTCAGCACAAACTGATCCTAGTTTAGTCAGATAGTTAAACCTGTGTCCTCCATGGCCCATTCATTCTGCTTCAACTGATCCTAGTGCAACCCTAGATCATCCTAGAATAGTCAAAATTAAATCAAATTTTATTTGTAACACACATGGTTAGCAGATGTTAATGCGAGTAGTGAAATGCTTGTGATTCTAGTTCCAACAATGCAGTAATAACCAACAAGTAATCTAACCTAACAATTCCACAACTACTACCTTATACACACACAAGTGTAAAGGGATAAAGAATCTGTACATAAAGATATATGAATGAGTGATGTTACAGAACGGCATAGGCAAGATGCAGTAGATGGTATAGAGTACAGTATATACATATGAGGTGAGTAATGTAGGGTATATAAACATAATGGCATAGTTTAAAGTGGCTAGTGATACATGTATTACATAAAGATGGCAAGATGCAGTAGATGATATAGAGTACAGTATATACATATGAGATGAGTAATGTAGGGTATGTAAACATTATATTAAGTGGCATTGTTTAAAGTGGCTAGTGATACATTTTTACATACATTTCCATCAATTCCCATTATTAAAGTGGCTGGAGTTGAGTCAGTATGTTGGCAGCGGCCACTAAATGTTAGTGGTGGCTGTTTAACAGTCTGATGGCCTTGAGATAGAAGCTGTTTTTCAGTCTCTCGGTCCCTGCTTTGATGCACCTGTACTGACCTCGCCTTCTGGATGATAGTGGGGTGAACAGGCAGTGGCTCGGGTGGTTGCTGTCCTTGATGATCTTTATGGCCTTCCTGTGACATCGGGTGGTGTAGGTGTCCTGGAGGGCAGGTAGTTTGCCCCCGGTGATGCGTTGTGCAGACCTCACTACCCCCTGGAGAGCCTTACGGTTGTGGGCGGAGCAGTTGCCGTACCAGGCAATGATACAGCCCGACAGGATGCTCTCGATTGTGCATCTGTAGAAGTTTGTGAGTGCTTTTGGTGACAGGCCGAATTTCTTCAGCCTCCTGAGGCTGCGCCTTCTTCACAACGCAGTCTGTGTGGGTGGACCAATTCAGTTTGTCCGTGATGTGTACACCGAGGAACTTAAAACTTACTACCCTCTCCACTACTGTTCCGTCAACGTGGATAGGGGGGTGCTCCCTCTGTTTCCTGAAGTCCACAATCATCTCCTTTGTTTTGTTGACGTTGAGTGTGAGGTTATTTTCCTGACACCACACTCGAGGGCCCTCACCTCTTCCCTGTAGGCCGTCTCGTCTTTGTTGGTAATCAAGCCTACCACTGTAGTGTCGTCCGCAAACTTGATGATTGAGTTGGAGGCGTGCATGGCCACGCAGTCGTGGGTGAACAGGGAGTACAGGAGAGGGCTCAGAACGCACCCTTGTGGGGCCCCAGTGTTGAGGATCAGCGGGGTGGAGATGTTACCTACCCTCACCACCTGGGGGCGGCCCGTCAGGAAGTCCAGTACCCAGTCGCACAGGGCGGGGTCGAGACCCAGGGTCTCGAGCTTGATGACGAGTTTGGATGGTACTATGGTGTTAAATGCTGAGCTGTAGTCAATGAACAGCATTCTCACATAGGTATTCCTCTTGTCCAGATGGGTTAGGGCAGTGTGGTTGCGATTGCGTCGTCCGTGGACCTATTGGGTCGGTAATAAATTGGAGTGGGTCTAGGGTGTCAGGTAGGTTGGAGGTGATATGGTTCTTAACTAGTCTCTCAAAGCACTTCATGATGACGGATGTGAGTGCTACGGGGCAGTAGTCGTTTAGCTCAGTTACCTTAGCTTTCTTGGGAACAGGAACAATGGTGGCCCTCTTGAAGCATGTGGGAACAGCAGACTGGGATAAGGATTGATTGAATATGTCCGTAAACACACCATCCAGCTGGTCTGCACATGCTCTGAGGACGCGGCTGGGATTGCCGTCTGGGCCTGCAGCCTTGCGAGGGTTAACACGTTTAAATGTTTTACTCACCTCGGCTGCAGTGATAACGGGCCGTGTCAGTGGCACTGTATTGTCCTCAAAGCGAGCAAACAAGTTATTTAGTCTGTCTGGGAGCAAGACATCCTGGACCGCGACGGGGCTGGTTTTCTTTTTGTAATCCGTGATTGACTGCAGACCCTGCCACATACCTCTTGTGTCTGAGCTGTTGAATTGCGACTCTACTTTGTCTCTATACTGGCACTTAGCTTGTTTGATTGCCTTGCGGAGGGAATAGCTACACTCTTTGTATTCGGTCATGTTTCCGGTCACCTTTCCCTGGTTAAAAGCAGTAGTTCGCGCTTTCAGTTTCACCCGAATGCTGCCATCAATCCACGGTTTCTGGTTTGGGAATGTTTTAATCGTTGCTGTGGGTATTACGTCGCCGATGCACTTTCAGCTAGCTAAGTCAGGGTCCTCCATCATTCAGCTTTAACTCATCCCGTTACATTTTTGGGGGATAGTCTGGATAATCCATCTGTAAATGCTCTACAGATGGTCACACCATCAACATACTATCTGTTGATAAGAAACTGCTTGCTAAGACCCATAGACAATCAATTAATGAAAAATATAAAATGACATGGAAGCTACAGTATACGGATCCCAGACTCGTACATTCTGCACCATGGGAGCTCCTACATTCACATAGGGTCACCGACATGAACTCAGTCTCAGCATTACCACAGACACATTCACTCACTCAAACCCACCCCCCTCCATGTCTGTCTGCACTTCAGTCTCTTCTCTCCCTCTGTACTGGGAGATTAATCATCTGGATACGGACGGATGCACACACACACACACACACACTAATAACCGACAGGCAATCTGTCCGAGCAGCAGAACCCAGCCATACATACTGCAGCAGGAAGGGGAACAGAGCTGGCCCAAATCCTGTCTGAATAAACCAGCTTTACTATCCCATCCCCAGAGGGGAAACAGACCAGGATAGAGCATGGCAAACAGGGGATACGCCGTCATCCATCTACTTTTTAAGAGTAGATAAGTGTTTTCCTGTGCATCTTCTCAGTTTCTCTGTGCAATGCTAAATGTATAGCAATGTAGATGTACAGCAGATTCTTATCTGTACATTAGAGCTAGGAGTAGGACTATGTATGTAATTAAGTTGAAGTGAGTGCAGACTCTAGTGTCTCTAAGTTGTAACTACACAGAATAATCAATACAGTCCAGTAAGGGTTGTAAGCATAAAGACTACAACACGTCAGACTGGAATGATGGACTGATCAGATAGTCAAGAGTACATTTCATTTAATGTCACTGCTTCACAGTGATCAAGATACAACTCTGCTCCTTTAGCACAAAAAGAGCAAGAACGTGATGAAGTCACCTCCTGATGAAGTCACAAGACTAGATTTCCCGGTGAGAATATCACATGACTTTCATCTGGAGGTGTTGAATTATGAATAGATGAACAAATATGGTCACGTAGAGGACGCAGTGATTCAAAGTAACTGACTTAACTCATTCCATCTTTATAAACATGAGGAGAGTATAGACGAGTTAAATCAATCAAATAATCACAATTATTTTTAAGTTATTTCTTAATGAGTGTAAAAGTTGACTAACTTAACCCTTTGTGAAATATAACCCAAGTTTTCAATAATAAGGAAGTGTTAGGCATTTGGCAGCAACATGTAGTCAAATCTGGATAATTCTACACACACAAACTTGTGATTCCTACTAGTACACAGGGCTGGGGCACTCCTAGCTAGCTGTTTGGTGACATCATCAGCTCTACCAGCTCATCTCTCAACAAGATGCCAGAGTCCTGAGACAACACGAGTATGTCGTGAGCGTGGCAGGCGGGGGCAAGCCTGGGGAATACACTGCAGCCAGAGAGTGATATCATCAAGTATCGTCTGCTTAGACACTGTTCAACATCCCAGGATCACATGTGCTCTGGAATGATACAGTATATGAAGCAACAATCCGAGGCCTATGTTCAGGGTTGATATGATTTCTATGTGCTGTAGATATACAAAATACTGAGATCTCCCTAATACACTGTATACTTTTGTGATTAGCCTAATGAATAAGAGTATGGTCGTCAACATTTACGATTCATTAAGTTAAAAGAATAAATTGGCAATATAGGCAACTAAATGTATCCAATGACCTAGCTAAAACAATAAAAATTAAGACTAGTTAAATAGTTGAATTCAAAGCGCAACACAGGCTGGGAAAAAAGTAAAGTGACCTACATAGCTGGGGCAAGACATGAGCTAACAATAACACACAGGGAAAGAAACAAATCTAGCTTGCTAAGGCTACCCACAGCACCTGAGCACAATAACCCTAGCAAAAATGCTAACATACTGTATGCCTACTGATGCTACAGCGCAAAAATGTTAACATACTGTTGGCATCGTCAGTGATGGAACTCTGAGGTAGAAATAGCACTTCATTTGATTAGTGATTCTGCTATGTTTTAAAAATAGGGTGGATATGGATGTGCTAGTCTTAATATGGCCCACTGCTTTGGAGTGCACACAACCTGGCCTTTGCAGATAAATGCACACATTAGCACAGCAAACATTCACACGTGTGCCAGCATAAAAAAAAAAATAGATTGATAACATCAAATCCTCACCAAAAGAGTAATAATGAGTCAACACATAGATAGTGAGCTATATTCCTATCCCTCGCTCCATTTTCCCCACCCTCCGTCTCTCTAGAGCGCTGCCTTTGTCTCTCCCACTGCTCTCCCTCTCCCTCGTCTGGATTGTGATAGAGGTTGTGTCAGGAGCCTCACATCAGCCCTGTCCGCCCCTGCAGTATGGCTGAATCTGACAGGCCAGTGCAGCGGAGCGAACAAAGGCATTTACACAAACCTCTCCCCTACCGGGGCTTACCGCCCACCGTACAGCTCACTGAATGGCTGGCTGGCAGGCACTGGGGATATAGTTAAGGGAGGGAAACAGAGGAGGTTGGTTATGTTCTCTTAGTAACCATACCCTCAGTATTTCCTCATACAGGTACAGTAAGGCCCCTAAGCAGCATCCAGTGCCCAAACATACCATGTCCAACACTTTCAGGCGGGGAATAACAGATGGAAGCTAGATGGAAGGGAGCACCTTTCCTACGTAATTAAAGGGGAATTACTGTCATACACACTCCAGAGCCTTGAGTCACAAGCAGAAATCACAAGTCACACAGAGAGTATGTCAATCAGCTCTATATCGTGCAGCACTGCGTCCTGTCTCTAGGTAAGATGAAACCACACTGACAAGACAGTAGCTTACATGGTGGTTTCCATGGGGAAATATCATTGTTGACAGTGAACCCTGCAGGGTTTTACCTGGATTACAGTCCCTCTCTTTAGATCGACGTTTGTGTACGATTAACAAAGCAAAAATCAGACTCCCAGGATTATGACTACGCACTCACAGCCACACTTTAGGAGAAGGAAGAAGAAAGAATTCCGTTGATGTGGGAAATCTTGGAGTGCAAGGCAAGGTGACATAACCACGGTGAAATACCTTTAGTGTATGGTCATTCCCTTGGTCCAATCATGGTACCCTTGACCCAGCACATTCATAGACGGTAATGCCAGCGCGTTAAGAGTCTATTCACTTACATATCTGCCATATACACCGATGCTCCAACACTGCCCCGAAGCTCCGTCTAAACATTAATAGGATATGCCTCGCTTGCGATACGGTTTTGTAAACATTCGGAACTTAACCATCATATCAGCAAGATAGAATTGTCAAAACTAAAAGAAAAGGTTAAATTACTACACAGCTTCATAGGGTTAGGTTCCCACACAGCCATATTTCCATGTTAGAGCACTTGTTTACGGAAGACAGAGGTGACCACCTGTTCTAATTAGCCATCTAGCATCTCCGAATACCTGTGTGTAACGAAAGAAGGATCCCAGAAGTGTTGTAACTGACATATTTTAATACTGTCGGCTGCAACTGTGTTAAACAGGTTAAAACTGTGTACACTGTGTGTGGAAAACATTAAGGACACCTGCTCTTTCCATGACATGGACTGACAAGGTGAACGCAGATGAAAGCTATGATCCTTTATTGATGTCACTTGTTAAGGACTTGAAATGAAATTATGGGCAGAAAGACAAATTCAACTCCATCTTTCATCGAATCAGATGGCTTATTCATCACAAATCCATTTGATGATGCCAATTATTTTTATGATTATTTCATTGGCAAAGTGGGCAAACTTAGGCAGGAAATGCCAACAACGAACAGTGAGCAATTGTATTCATGCATAAAAAAAATCTAATAATGAAAGCACTGCAATTTTGAAAAGTTAGTGTGGGAGAGTTGGAAAAATTATCAATCAATAATGACAAACCTCCTGGCATTGCCAACTTAGATGGAAAGCAACTGAGGATGGTAGCTGTCTCAATAGCCCCTCCTATCTGTCATATTTTTAATCTGAGCCTAGAGGAAAGTCATTGTCCTCAGGCCTGGAGGGAAGCCAAAGTAATTCCGCTACCCAAGAGCGGTAAAGCGGCCTTTACTGGTTCTAACAGCAGACCTATAAGCTTGCTGCCAGCTCTTAGTAAACTGTTGGAAAAAAATTGTGTTTGAACAAATACAATGCTATTTATCTGTAAACAAATTAACAACAGACTTTCAGCATGCTTATGGAGAAGGGCACTCAACATGTACTGCACTGACACAAATGACTGATTGGTTGAAAGAAATTGATAATAAGAAGATTGTGGGAGCTGTACTGTTAGATTTCAGTGCAGCCTTTGATATTATTGACCGTAACCTGTTGTTGAAAAAAAACTTGTGTTATGGCTTTTCAATCTCAGCTCTGAATCCACGATATGGCAATCTAATAGAACTCAAAGGGTTCTCTTTAATGGAAGCTTCTCTAATGTCAAACATGTAACGTGTGGTGTACCACTCTCTAGGCCCTCTACTATTTTCACCAATGACCTGCCACTGACATTAAACAAAGCATGTGTGTCTATGTACGCTGGTGATTCAACCATATACACATCAGTAACCACAAGCACAGCTAATGAAGTCACTGAAACCCTTAACAAAGAGTTGCAGTCTGTTCTGGAATGGGTGGCCAGTAATAAACTGGTCCTGAACATCTCTAAAACTAAGAGCATTGTATTTGGTACAAATCATTCCTTAAGTTCTAGACCTCAGCTGAATCTGGTAATGAATGGTGAGGCTGTTGAAGTTGAGGAGGCTAAATTACTTGGCGTTACTTTAGATTGTAAACTGTCATGGTCAACACATATAGATTCAATGGTTGTAAAGATGGGGAGAAGTCTGGCCGTAATAAAGAGATGCTCTGCTTTTTTGACACCACACTCCAAAAAGCAAGTTCTACAGGCTCTAGTTTTGTCTTGATTATTGTCCAGCTGTGTGGTCCAGTGCTGCAAGGAAAGACCTAGTTAAGCTGCGGCCCGGAACAGAGCTTCACGTTTTGCTCTTCATTGTAATCAGAGGGCTGATATAAATACTATGCTGCCAGTCTCTCTTGGTTAAGAGTTGAGAAGAGACTGACTGCATCACTTCTTTTTATAAGAAACATTAATGTGTTGAAAATCCCAAATTGTTTGCATAGTCAATTTACACACAGCTCTGACACACACACACTTATCCCACGAGACATGCCACCAGGGGTCTTTTCACAGTCCCCAAATCCAGAACAAATTCAAGAAAGTGTACAGTATTATATAGAACCCTAATTGCATGTAACTTCCATCTCATATTGCTCAATTAAACAGCAAACCTGGTTTAAAAAAAAACAACTGATAAAGCAACACCTCGCGGCATAATGCCTCTCCCCTATTTAACCTAGATAGTTTGTGTGTATGCATTGATATATAGGTTACGCGTGCCTTTTTTTAAAATGTATATAGTTCTGTCTTTGAGCTGTTCTTGTCTATTGATGTTCTGTATTATGTTTCATGTTTTGTGTGGACCCCAGGAAGAGTAGTTGCTGCTTTTGCAACAGCTAATGGGATCCTAATAAAATACCCCCCAAAAATACACAGAAAAAATATGAAGGGGAGGATACAGCTTAAAGAAGGATTTTTAAGCCTTGAGAAAATTGAGAAATGGATTGTGTATGCGTGCCATTCAGAGGTTGAATGGGCAAGACAAGATTTAAGCGCCTTTGAACAGGGTATGGTAGTAGGTGCCAAGTGCAACGGATTGGTTCAAGAACTGCAATGCTGCTGCGTTTTTCATGTTCAACAGTTTCCTGTGTGTATCAAGAATGGTCCACCACCCAAAGGACATCCAGCCAATGTGACAACTGTGGGAAGCATTGGAGTCAACATGAGCCAGCATGCCTGTGGAAAGGTTTTGACACGTTGAAGAGTCCATGCCCAGACAAATTGAGGCTTTTCTGGTGGTGGTGGGGGGGGGGGGGGGGGGGGACTACATATTAGGAAGGTGTCCTTAATGTTTTGTACACTCAGTGTATTTAGCAAATTTGAAATTATATTGATGTGATATGAAAGTAGAGGGATTTATGTTTCTACAACCGTATGGCAATTGAGAATCGATTCACGTTTAGATTGAGTATTTGACTGTTGGTTGCCAGAGCCAGTTACCTCTGAACAGAACATAAAGTCCTTGGACGTTAAAGGAGTAGCCTCGCCTACACTCCTTAACAGTACATCTTGAACTATCCTTGACCCAAATACTACATGGTTCTTCCCAGGTTTTCCCACACCCCAAGTCTCAGCTGTGTTGATATGAGAGCCTAGATGCCTGGCATCCCCAATTCTACCATTATCCCTGAAAAATGTAGATGTTTTGTGAATATAACTTTTTTGGAAAGTCTAAATATACCTCTCCTGTACATAGCAGTATTACGTATTTTGTGATATAGAGGGTTAGGATAACAACAGTGCCAATATCTGAAGAGAACCCGCATTAGTAGAGTTGTGGCAATACAGAGGGGAGACGCAGAATGTGACGTATACCGCCTCCACATTAAGAACAACAATATAGGCAACGGTATAGCTAAATGACTTGACTAGCTGGTAAAAAATTAAGAAAACTCCACCCATTCCATAGAGTAATTATTCCAAACTCTATTGGTTGGCATTTGCACAACTTGAATGGCGAGTTCAGACATAATCTAGACAAATCTGTAAAGCAAATATAGTACAGCCAAACCATGGGTATGCTACAAATCAATTATACCAATCATTCTAAATGCGTGATGACCGTGTGAAAGTGTTAACAAGTAGACAGCCAATGTAGTCCCGACATAATGAATCCTCTCAGCACATAACCTTCATGGAAAATCCCCATATCCTTGCTCTGCCTTTCTGCTGTGTGTTCCTCAACAACACTGATGGAGAATGAAATGCAGTCGGTTTGAACTCCAGGTTCGTACATAGTCTTTTACCACCGTTGCCGGAGTGATTCAGTGGCACTCCTTAAAGCGTACGTACACTCTACAGTATTTACTCAGCAATCACTGATGGCAGTTGATAATGAGTGGAAAAACAGGATAGAGAAAGACAGGGCGGAGAGGTGGAGACTAGAGAGAGAGCGAGGGAAAAAGAGGGTGGAGAGGGACAAAAGAGTTGGCGAGACAGACAAAAAGAGGGTGGGCCTTAATTTAATTGTGTCCATACATACTGTATGCTGACTAGATACTGTGTGAGATGACTTTGCGAAAGCTATGTAAACAACCAACCATTGAATGCAATTATCAAACACAAAACAAACTGACAGAAGGTCCCAGCCATCTATTTTGGGAACGCTGCGAGGCTTTTCAAGGTAGACAGTGTGGAGTAAATCAAGAAGGGGCCCTCTGGCTCTGCCCCCCTTCCGTTCCGTCCCCCCACGCATCAACCACAAGACTAGTTATCAGGACGCTATCATCTCCTCCTCCTCACCCCATCCCCCCACCCTCTCCTCGCTAGCTGGGTAAATGCATTTCAATGGGAATGAGCGCCAGGACCGACTGGAACGGCTTTCTAGGGCAGATTATCACTCATCAAACCTTTACTGTGGAGAGAAAAGGTCACAAGGATTCATCTCTCTGGCTGTTATGAGTGTACAGTACACACAATTCCAGTGAAGCACTGCAGTGGGCAAGGCCAGCGAGTACAGTGGAGCAGACAGATGATCAACTTGCCACCTCCTCTGTTTCTATCTCAGTATCTGTCACTCAGTCTATTGGTTAACAGTAATGAGAGGACAAACCAAGGAAGTGAACTTGATTTAGAAAAACTGCACTCATTTCAAAGCTGTTCTGCACTTGTTGGGAGTGCTTCGGAGGGACTTCCAAAAAGTGGAAAGTCAGCAATTCTCTGTCAGTTGATACCTCCTCAGAAGGAGGTCACACCCTCTAAAATAGAAGCTGTATGCTATCAGAGGCTACATTTACACTGAAAGGCACTTTGATCAAGGGTATTTGCCTCCACAGGAACACAGGCAAAGTCAAGCTGGGATGACCTTTTTTTTTAAAACCTTTTGATAACTTTCCACTCTGTCTACCAGTAATGCGATGTCGTCTTTCCTAGAACTATAACTCAGACCAAAACAAACCTAGTGTAACTGACCCCATCAAAAGTGTGAGCCTGACACAGCTCTGACAGTGTTCCATGTAATAGACCAGACAGGCTGCAGGTACCTTATTGCTGCTTTGCCTCCCTCTGTGTTTAGTACATATTCAACAGCCTCTGACCCTCTGCTGACCCTCCACATGACCCACATTGGAAAAGCTAGGGCTGCATCTGAAGTGGTACTCTATTCCCTATATAGTGCACTACTATTGACACAGAGCCCCGGTTCAAAGTAGGGTACTACATAGAGAATAGGGTGCCATTTTAGACACAACCTAGGTTTCCACACAGGTACATATACTTGCAGTCATCTCTATCAACGAGGAGGCCTGGTGGAAATGGGGATGAGTGACAACACAGATCAATAGCTAGGACCAGCATCTACATAACCCACATCGGAAAGGCAGTGTCTCTCTCTCTATGGGGCGATATGTTTCCACAGCTCCTTCTGAAACGCTTGCAGTCATCTCCAGTGATACAGAGGCCTGTCCTAACAGTTTACAGGCAACTAGAACGAACAGCAGCTGTTGGAAAGAACACCCCTCACACCATATTTACACCTCGTCACTAGGATTTTCCCTAGTCTGTGTCCCAAATGGCACTATTCCCTACTGTACATAGTACACCACTTTCAACAAGAGCCCTAGAGAATAGGGTGCCATTTGGGATGTAGCCCCTAGTCAGGTAATATGGCCCTACTCAGTCATAACACCATCTGTTGATATATAGAATCCCAACGCCAACTCAAGACATGGGGGTCTGTTTAATATAACACACTCCACAAAGACAAGGCTATGGAAACCAACAACTGCCCACACTGCAGCACATCCATTACCACAACACTAATTGAAATACTCACTAAACAGATAAATCAATTGACTGTACAGCATAGCAAAGGCATGGAGAAAAGCATGGTGTACTAGGCCTGCAGGACTTACTGAAGACTTACTGAGGATGTAGAGGGAGAGGATGATGCCTGCCAGGCAGAAGCCCTCGAAGAAGCGCAAGGTGCTGAACATGGGAACGTTGACCGAGAATGCCACGGTCAAACCGAACACCAGCATGAACAGAACCGAGATGATCAGGACCGGGTGGCGACCAAACCTGAGGATGGAGGGAGGATGGGGGGGGGGTGGGGAGAGAGACAAGGGGGGGAGATGTCCCATATTTAAACAATACAAGCTAAAGACTTCGAGTCTGCCCCTTAAGGTATTTTATTGTTTCAGCGCATTAGCAAGAAACACACTGAACACTCCTGAACTGAATGTCTATTCAAATTTATTATGTAATAACTTTATTATGAAGTAGTTAGAAATAAAAAACTCACCAGTCTGCCAGGACCCCAAAGACCAGGTATCCGAATATGGAGCCCACAAGCAGAGAGAACTTAGCGATGTGGACCTTCCATGCCGAGTCACACACCAGACTCCACTGTAATGGAAGATCAAGAACATATGAAGGTTAGGCTACTATTGGCCATCCAATGTAAAGAACAGATGTTTTCTGCTTTATCCGGACCCCTCTGAAACACACACACACACAGAGGGCAGCCATAATACGGTGTAGGGAGAAAGAACACATTAACATCAGTCATTTCGTATTCAGACTGGAACATGCACATTAATTATCTCAGCCAGGGTGAAAAAAAAGCACCACCTAATGGTTGGTGTAGTCAGAAAGGTGCTGGTTTAAACTACAGACAATCGCCTCGGGTCCCCGGTCACAGGGGCAATGACGCAGCAGGAGACATACTCAAGTCATTCATTTATTGCCACAAACACACAGCATTGAATTGTTAGTACTAGTGTTGATAATGGTGGAAGTTTATATTTTTTGTTGCATTGATGCACTAGCACCCCACCCATGTTAGGAGAAGTTTGCAGTCCAGTATGCACTCTTCTGCTAAAGTGTACTCCACTTGACTGAAGGTATCCACATCTCTCTTGGAAGAACTAAGACCCGTTAGGGTGGAACTATGTTTTTGTAATTGTCCCTGCCTCACTCGCCCATTGACCTGGGATCAGGTGGGCTGGGTCAACAGTTGGGAGAAATGTCCTAGCATGTTCTTAGAGCAGAGGGCAGCCGATCCTCCCTCCAGCAGGCCTTACAACACAAAATAATAAACAAGTCCTGACTATTAATTTTGTATTTTACCTTTATTTAAATTAGTTAAGTCAGTTAAGAACAAATTATTATTTACAATGATTTACAAAGGCCTACCAGAAGGCAAAAGGGACGACTAGGAGGATTTTCTCCAGCTACCCCAAGTTTTTAATTCTGACACAGTAAATCCACCATTGTCACTTGAGAAGACAAAGAAGATGATTGTGGACTACAGGAAATGAAGGGCCGAACACACTCCCATTCACAGACAGGGCTGTAGTGGAGCGGGTTTGAGAGCTTCAAGTTCCTTGGTGTCCACATCACCAACAAGCTTCAAATGGTCCAAACACACCAAGACAGTCGTGAAGAGGGCATGACAATGCCTATTCCACCTCAGGTGACTGAAAATGTTTGGCATGGATCCCCAGATCCTCAAACAGTTCTACAGCTGCACCATCGAGAGCATCCTGATCGGTTGCATCACCGCCTGGTATGGCAAACTACCGTAAGGCGCTACAGAGGGTAGTGAGTACAGCCCAGTACATCACTGTGGCCAAGCTTCCTGCCATCCAGGACCTCTATACTAGATGGTGTCAGAGGAAGGCCTCCAAAAAAATAGTCAAAGACTCCAGTCACCCAAGTCATAAGATTTGTTCGAATACTCATACTAACAGCAGTATCTGTGACGTGATTTAGTACATAGTATGTTTATTGGTCATAGTATAGCTATAGTTAGTATGACAAAAGTTTCCGAATGTCGTACTAAATTCGCCAAAATAAGAAGCATACACGCAAAGGACACTAATTCTGTAGTTTAGAACCATAATTCAATTCTTCATGAAAGGACATGGCTTCACATTGTTTCCAGATTTGAAGAAAATGGCAGAAAATATGCAGTCGAAGTACAATGAGAGCGGATACAAATTCATTGCTTTAACTAATTATGAGAAATGCTATGAAAATGTTGAGCAATGTAATAAAGTAATGACTTTTCAAATAAGTTACCTTACATGTTAAATGGACTAACAATTTGTTAGCTACAATGTCCTTACGAACATTTAACATTACATTTAAGTCATTTAGCAGACGCTCTTATCCAGAGCGACTTACAAATTGGAAAGTTCATACATATTCATCCTGGTCCCCCCGTGGGGAATGAACCCACAACCCTGGCGTTGCAAGCGCCATGCTCTACCAACTGAGCCACACGGGACCACATAGCGAACCACATAGCGTATCAGTATAGCAGTATGTACTGGTATGTTGTAGCTAGCTCCCTAATGTTAGTTGGCTACTTAAACATCAAACTTGCCAGTATATTAACTATAAGCTCACTACCTACCCAAATTTTATTGGTATAGTCATTGTGCCTTCTCAATGGACATTCAGGTGCTTTCATAAATTCGCTCTGGCTATTTACTCCGATTTCGGAGCACTCTCGTTTGAGTGTACCACAGCGCAGAATAAAGAATTTAAAAGCGCTGAACACCTGTTGAATATGGCCAGTGTCAGTAAACGTCGGCAAAAAAACCGAATTAAATTGTTGCCAGCAGCACAGTTAGTCACCAACACTCTGGAAAACATGAAAACTGCCTAACCAAATCAAATTTTATTTGTCACACACACATGGTTAGCAGATGTTAATGCGAGTGTAGCGAAATGCTTGTGCTTCTAGTTCCGACAATGCAGTAATAACCAACGAGTAATCTAACCTAACAATTTCACAACAGCTACCTTATACACACAAGTGTAAAGGGATGAAGAATATGTACATAAAGATATATGAATGAGTGATGGTACAGAACGGCATAGGCAAGATGCAGTAGATGGTATTGAGTACAGTATATACATATGAGATGAGTAATGTAGGGTATGTAAACATTATATTAAGTGGCATTGTTTAAAGTGGCTAGTGATACATTTTTTACATGTATGGCAGCAGCCACTCAATGTTAGTGGTGGCTGTTTAACAGTCTGATGGCCTTGAGATAGAAGCTGTTTTTCAGTCTCTCGGTCCCTGCTTTGATGCACCTGCACTGACCTCGCCTTCTGGATGATTGCGGGGTGAACAGGCAGTGGCTCGGGTGGTTGTTGTCCTTGATGATCTTTATGACCTTCCTGTGACATTGGGTGATGTAGGTGTCCTGGATGGCAGGTAGTTTGCCCCCGGTGATGCATTGTGCAGACCTCACTACCCTCTGGAGAGCCTTACGGTTGTGGGCGGAGCAGGCGATGATACAGCCTGTTGTGGGCGTACCAGGCGATGATACAGCCTGACAGGATGCTCTCGATTGTGCATCTGTAAAAGTTAGTGAGTGCTTTTGGTGACAAGCCGAATTTCTTCAGCCTCCTGAGGTTGAAGAGGCACTGCTGCGCCTTCTTCACCACGCTGTCTGTGTGGGTGGACCAATTCAGTTTGTCCGTGATGTGTACGCCGAGGAACTTAAAACTTTCCACCCTCTCCACTACTGTCCCGTCGATGGGGATAGGGGGCTGCTCCCTGAAGTCCACGATCATCTCCTTTGTTGACGTTGAGTGTGAGGTTATTTTCCTGACACCACACTCGAGGGCCCTCACCTCCTCCCTGTAGGCCGTCTCGTCGGTGTTGGTAATCAAGCCTACCACTGTAGTGTCGTCTGCAAACTTGATGATTGAGTTGGAGGCGTGCATGGCCACGCAGTCGTGGGTGAACAGGGAGTACAGGACAGGGCTCAGAAACCCTTGTGAGGCCCCAGTGTTGAGGATCAGCGGGGTGGAGATGTTGTTACTTACCCTCACCACCTAGGGGCGGCCCGTCAGGAAGTCCAGTACCCAGTTGCACAGGGCGGGGTCGAGACCCAGGGTCACGAGCTTGATGACGAGTTTGGAGGGTACAATGGTGTTAAATGCTGAGCTGTAGTCGATGAACAGCATTCTCACATAGGTATTCCGCTTGTCCAGATGGGTTAGGGCAGTGTGCAGTGTGGTTGCGTCGTTTGTGGACCTATTGGGGTGGTAAGGAAATTGGAATGGGTCTAGGGTGTCAGGTAGGTTGGAGGTGATATGGTCCTTGACTAGTCTCTCAAAGCACTTCATGATGACGGAAGTGAGTGCTACGGGGCGGTAGTCGTTTAGCTCAGTTACCTTAGCTTTCTTGGGAACAGGAACAATGGTGGCCCTCTTGAAGCATGTGGGAACAGCAGACTGGGATAAGGATTGATTGAATATGTCCGTAAACACACCAGCCAGCTGGTCTGCGCATGCTCTGGGGATGCCGTCTGGGCCTGCAGCATTGCGAGGGTTAACACGTTTAAATGTTTTACTCACGTCGGCTGCAGTGAAGGAGAGTGCACAGGTTTTGGTAACGGGCCGTGTCAGTGGCACTGTATTGTCCTCAAAGTGAGCAAAGAAGTTGTTTCGTCTGTCTGGGAGAAAGACATCCTGGTCCGCGACGGGGCTGGTTTTCTTTTTGTAATCCGTGATTGACTGTAGACCCTGCCACATACCTCGTGTCTGAGCCGTTGAATTGCGACTCTACTTTGTCTCTATACTGATGCTTAGCTTTTTTGATTGATTGAATACATACACTGTTTGTATTCAGTCATGTTTCCAGTCACCTTGCCCTGGTTAAAAGCAGTGGTTCCCGCTTTCAGTTTCCCCCGAATGCTGCCATCAATCCACGGTTTCTGGTTGGGGAATGTTTTAATAGTTGATGTGGGTACGACATCGCCAATGCACTTGCTAATGTACTCGCTCACCGAATCAGCGTATTCGTCAATGTTGTTGTTTGACGCAATGCGGAACATATCCAAATCCACGTGATCGAAGCAATCTTGAAGCGTGGAATCAGAATGGTCGAACCAGCGTTGAACAGACCTGAGAGCGGGAGCTTCCTGTTTTAGTTTCGGTCTATAAGCTGGAAGCAACAAAATGGAGTCGTGGTCAGCTTTTCCGAAAGGAGGGCGGGGGAGGGCCTTATATGCGTCGCGGAAGTTAGAATAACAATGATCCAGGGTTTTACCAGCCCTGGTAGCGCAATCGGTATGCTGATAGAATTTAGGGAGTCTTGTTTTCAGATTAGCCTTGTTAAAATCCCCAGCTACAATGAATGCAGCCTCAGGATTATGTGGTTTCCAGTTTACATAGAGTCAAATAAAGTTAGTTCAGGGCCATCGATGTGTCTGCTTGGGGGGTGAATATATTCGGCTGTGATTATAATCGAAGGGAATTCTCTTGGTAGATAATGCGGTCGACATTTGATTGTGAGGAATTCTAAGTCAGGTGAACAGAAGGACTTGAGTTCCTGTATGCTGTTATGGTCACACCACGTCTCATTAACCATAAGGCATACCCCCCGCCCCTCTTCTTACCAGAAAGATGTTTGTTTCTGTCTGCGCGATGCGTGAAGAAACCAGCTGGCTGTACCGACTCCGATAGCGTGTCTCGAGTGAGCCATGTTTCCGTGAAGCAAAGAACGTTACAGTCTCTGATGTCTCTCTGGAATGCTACCCTTGCTCAGATTTCATCAACCTTGAGGTCAAGAGACTGGACATTTGCGAGTAGTATGCTCGGGAGCGGTGCGCGATGTGCCCGTCTCCGGAGCCTGACCAGAAGACCGCTTCGTCTGCCCCTTTTACGGCGTCGTTGTATTGGTTCGCCGGCTGGGATCCGATCCATTGTCCCAGGTGGTGGGCAAAACACAGGAACCGCTTCGGGAAAGTCGTATTCCTGGTCGTAATGTGGTGAGTTGACGTTGCTCTTATATCTAGTAGTTCCTCCCGACTGTATGTAATAAGACCTAAGATTACCTGGGGTACCAATGTAATAAATAACATGTAAAAAAAAAAAAAAAAAAAAAAAAAAATGCATAGTTTCCTAGGAATGCGAAGCGAGGTCCCCCATCTCTGTCGGCGCCGGAAGTAGCTCTGCTAAGGCGAGTAAAATGGTCAGTGGTCTCATTTGTGTCTGGAAGTAGCTAGCAAGCTACCTTGGGTGCTTGACTGCCGTTGTATGGGCAGAACGCTTAAATCAGCCCTACTCCTCGGCCCGAGCAGTCTGTGTGCACTCCAAGAGCGAAACACTGAATTAAAAAAAAACGGACAATCTGACAACGCTCTGAATTTACGAGCGCACTCTGGCATTCCAGATTGAATTTAAGATCACACCCGAAGTCGTAAGATGTCTAACTAATAATATGTCAAGCTAACTAGCTAGCAAGGGGCCTCCCGAGTGGAGGTCTAAGGCACTGCATCAGTGCTAGCTGTGCCAATAAAAATTCTGGCTTCGAATACAGGCTCTGTCACAGTCGGCCGCGACCGGGAGACCAATGGGGCGGCACACAATTGGCCCAGCGTCGTCCGAGTTAGGAGAGGGTTTGGCCAGCAGGGATGTCCTTGTCCCACTGCGCACTAGCGACTCCTGTGGCGGGCCGGGCACAGTGCATGCGGACACGGTGTTTCCTCCGACACATTGGTGCAGCTGGCTTTCCGGGTTAAGTGGGCATTGTTTCAAGAAGCAGTGCGGTTGGGTTGGGTTGTGTTTCGGAGGACACACGGCTCTCGACTTTCACCTCTCCCAAGTCCGTACGGGAGTTGCAGCGATGAGACAAGACTAACTACCAATTGGATATCACGAAATTGGGGAGAAATAAACTAGCTAGCAAAAGGTTGCAATGCAACAGCATTAACTTATGTTAGACAGGCGAAGAGCTAGTACGCTCAACTGAAAGCATACTGTTCAATTACAGTATACTAAAATTAACTAATAGTATATACTCATTAAGTAGGTAGTATACAGTATGTTAGTATGTGTATTCAAACACAGCTATAGACTATTCTCTGCTACCGCACAACAAAGCGGTACCGGAGCGCCAAGTCTAGGTCCAAAAGGCTCCTTAATAGCTTCTATCCCCAAGCCATAAGACTGCTTAACAATTAATAAAATGGCCACCCAGACTATTTGCATTGACCCCGACCCCCCACCCCCTTTGTTTTTACACTGCTGCTTCTGGCTGTTAATTATCTATGCATAGTCACTTCACTCCTACCTACATGTACAAATTACCTCAACTAACATGTACCCCCGCACACTGACTCGGTACCCCCTGTATAAAGCCTGGTTATTGTTATTTTGTGTTACTTTAGTTTATTTGTTAAATATTTTCTTAAAACTGCATTGTTGGCTAAGGGATTGTAAGTAAGCATTTCATGGTTAGGTCTACACCGGTTGTATTCGGGGCATGTGACAAATACAATTTGATTGTCTCTAGAAACACTGCGCCGCCCTGTGTGATCAGGATGATTGCAGGCTGGTGTCCATTGCCTGGATAAGTGCCCTGTGAGCACAGCAGGGGGCATTTGCTGCATTTGCTGTGGGGAATCTCGTCTGGTGGTGGTGGTGTTGCCTTTGAGCCTTAGCAGGGCATGACGGGATAGGTTTGCCAGGCTTAGCTCCTTTGCATTGAATGTGTGTCTGATGCAGAGGGGCCTTGAGAAGGCCCTCCTGGGTCCCTCCAAGGGACGGCACCTGAAGCTGAGAGATGAGCCTTGTAGGGAGCTCTCATCTTGTTGCACTGTCCAGACGGTGATGGACTCTTCCTCCCAGTCATGACCAAGCTTGAGGCTTCAGGGAACGGCATTGTGCATTCCAACCCCGTCTTCCAACACTTCATAGGTCTCCAAGGTTCCCGTCCTTGTTTTGCAGGAGAACCTTGAACACTTTGAGCAGTGTCCGGCCTGACGAGCTCACCTGACTCATCTGAACAACCGCTGGATATGAAGAGGTGTCGGGATATTTGAACCTACACTTCTACGTGTGCACTTAAATGGGGTACAACGAGGTGCTATCCACCACCGATATCAGTCTCCTGAAGTCACACCAAGCCTCACGGTGAGCTTGGCTGCACCGCCGACAGTGGCTCTTGTCCTTCAGCCACTTGAGGCTCTGCTCGACAGTCATTGAGTTGAATCTAACACCTGATGAGGTAGTGGTCCCTGATTTTGCACAGGGGCAATATGCGTTGGCCTCTGCTGTGGGCTGTGTAAGTGGTAGTTCCTGTGCAGGTGTCTTTGTTGCCCCATAGTATAGCGGCACCGGAGCGTTTCTGCTCAAAGGCTGCAGGCTTGTCCCATTGTGTAAGGGCACTGGATGCTCTGTCGTGGCTCTGGCACTCTGCTTCCATCTTCAGCCATTGTGTTAGGTACAAAAGGGTATGGGGAGCATGTATGTCTGTTTTTTTATTTTTTTATTTAACCTTTATTTAACCAGGTAGGCAAATTGAGAACACGTTCTCATTTACAATTGCGACCTGGCCAAGATAAAGCAAAGCAGTTCGACACATACAACAACACATAGTTACACATGGAGTAAAAACAAACATATAGTCAATAATACAGTGAAAAAAAATAAGTCTATATACAATATGAGCAAGTGAGGTGAGATAAGGGAGGTGAAGGCAAACAGATATATGTATAAATAAATAAAAATATAAAAAGGCCATGGAGGCGAAGTGAGTACAACACAGCAAGTAAAATAAAAACAAAAAAAAACACTGGAATGGTTGGTTTGCATTGGAAGAAAGTGCAAAGTAGAGACAGAAATAATGGGGTGCAAAGGAGCAAAATAAATTAATAAATAAATACAGTAGGTAAGGAGGTAGTTGTTTGGGCTAAATTGTAGATGGGTTATGTACAGGTGCAGTAATCTATGAGCTGCTCTGACAGCTGGTGCTTAAAGCTAGTGAGGGAGATAGGTGTTTCCAGTTTCAGAGATTTTTGTAGTTCGTTCCAGTCATTGGCAGCAGAGAACTGGAAGGAGAGGCGTCCAAAGGAAGAATTGGTTTTGGGGGTGACTAGAGAGATATACCTGCTGGAGCGCGTGCTACAGGTAGGTGCTGCTATGGTGACCAGCGAGCTGAGATAAGGGGGGACTTTACCTAGCAGGGTCTTGTAGATGACCTGGAACCAGTGGGTTTGGCGACGAGTATGAAGCGAGGGCCAGCCAACGAGAGTGTACAGGTCGCAGTGGTGGGTAGTATATGGGGCTTTGGTGACAAAACGGATGGCACTGTGATAGACTGCATCCAATTTATTGAGTAGGGTTTTGGAGGCTATTTTGTAAATGACATCACCGAAGTCGAGGATTGGTAGGATGGTCAGTTTTACTAGGGTATGTTTGGCAGCATGAGTAAAGGATGCTTTGTTGCGGAATAGGAAGCCAATTCTAGATTTGACTTTGGATTGGAGATGTTTGATGTGGGTCTGGAAGGAGAGTTTACAGTCTAACCAGACACCTAGGTATTTGTAGTTGTCCACATATTCTAAGTCAGAGCCGTCCAAAGTAGTGATGTTGGACAGGCGGGCAGGAGCAGGCAGCGATCGGTTGAAGAGCATGCATTTGGTTTTACTTGTATTTAAGAGCAGTTGGAGGCCACGGAAGGAGAGTTGTATGGCATTGAAGCTCGCCTGGAGGGTTGTTAACACAGTGTCAAAAGAAGGGCCAGAAGTATACAGAATAGTGTCGTCTGCGTAGAGGTGGATCAGAGAATCACCAGCAGCAAGAGCGACATCATTGATGTAAACAGAGAAGAGAGTCGGTCCAAGAATTGAACCCCTGTGGCACCCCCATAGAGACTGCCAGAGGCCCGGACAACAGACCCTCCGATTTGACACACTGAACTCTATCAGAGAAGTAGTTGGTGAACCAGGCGAGGCAATCATTAGAGAAATCATTAGAGAAACCAAGGCTGTCGAGTCTGCCAATGAGGATGTGGTGATTGACAGAGTCAAAAGCCTTGGCCAGGTCAATGAATACGGCTGCACAGTATTGTTTCCTATCGATGGCGGTTACGATATCGTTTATGACCTTGAGCGTGGCTGAGGTGCACCCATGACCAGCTCTGAAACCAGATAGCATAGCGGAGAAGGTGTGGTGTGATTCGAAATGGTCGGTAATCTGTTTGTTGACTTGGCTTTCGAAGACCTTAGAAAGGCAGGGTAGGATAGATATAGGTCTGTAGCAGTTAGGGTCAAGGGTGTCCCCCCCTTTGAAGAGGGGGATAACCGCAGCTGCTTTCCAATCTTTGGGGATCTCAGACGACACGAAAGAGAGATTGAAGAGGCTGTATGTATGTATGTATGTATGCATGCATGCATGCATGCATGTGCCTGAAGTGGGCCCGGTATTCACTGCTTCCCCAGAAGACACTCAACTTTGGAGCCACAGGACTCGATTACCCCTGGGCCCGAGTGAACAGTGCATGCTCACTAAGGTCTGGATGCGAAAAGAGAACTGACAGAAGCCTTGTGTCCCCTGGCCGGATGTCTTGCAACTTCATGATGACAGATCTCCAGGGCAAGGTAATGTGGATGGCCCCATTTGCTGCTCAAGGTCTGCCACGGCAGCGGTGGCACTGGGTCATGGAGCGAGATGGCCATGATACGGGGATCAGGCAGCTTGAGGTGGTCGAGAAAGTGGTGGAACTTGAGCAAAGCTTCCTCATCTGGGAGCAACAGGTTTTCGAGGGCCATCTTGAAGAGAGCAAAAATGGTGGGCACGTGTAGGCGGTAGCACCTAGATACAGCTACCGGCTCAGGGGTTGTGCTGGCCATCTCTGCTTTGGCAGCTGCTGGCTCAGGGGCTGTACTAGCTGCTGAGGTGGGTACGTGGAAGCCACAGCGGCTGCATCCGGGTGGTAAGAGTAAGCTTCTCCAACTCCTTCAGCGTCTCCAGGAGACCTTGGTTGCCTGAGGCCTGTGACTAAGGATTGGGCCAGTCGAAAGCTTCAATGAGCACGTCAAAAGATCTCTCCAGGTAGGTGAGCCTCCTGAGCAGGCCGCTGTCATTCCCGCCATCCTCTTCTCGCCGGTGTGTGCTTGCATAACTCTGGTCAGGACCGCCCTGATCCAAGACCAAGAGTTTGCTGGGGAGCTGACAGGACGGTGACTTGCCCCTGCTGGTACTTTTCTCCGGGTTAATCGTCTCTAATCCGTCTCGAATCAGTATGCCGGTGAGCAGACCCGCGAAGGCAGACCCGTGAGTCCCTAGACTAACCAGCCTAGCTTTGTCTTAACAGCTACAGGACTGTCTGCAATACATGATCGAACAAGCTGGACTGGGGTGATGAGGTGCGAGTAATCAGCACTGATGAGAAGCAGAGGTGTCACTTGGTTCAGCTCCTGGAGTGGCAGTCACCTGAAGTGGTGGTGTTGCCTTTGAGCCTCAGCAAGGCAGGCAGGGGTAATCGTCTCTAATCCGTCTCGAATGACCATGAAAAAAAAAGAGTGCCACCTGTTGGTCGGTGAACTCAGAAAGGTGCAGATTTAAACTAGAGACAATCGCCCCGGGTCCCCGATCACAGGGACAATGATGCAGCAGGACACATACACAAGTCACTCATTTATTGCCACACACACACACACACACAGCATTGAATTGTTAGTACTAGTGTTGATAATGGTGGAAGTGGAGGAAGTAAAAGTGAAAGTATAATTATACTTTTTTTCCCGCATTGACTCACTAGCACCCCACCATGTTAGGAGAAGTGTCCAGAGTTTGCAGTCAATTATGCACTCTTCAGTTATGGTGTAAGAGCAGTGGGCAGCCCATCCGCCCTCTAGCAGGCATTGCACCTCAAAATAATAAACAACCCTGACTATTACTAGAAGGAGGATTTTCTGCACAGAGTGTGTTACTCAATACATCCAATAACTAAATGAAGCACATACATTATTTGTCAGACAGTATTGGGACCAAACACATTAGCTACCTTGCTATAGGGATTTGAAATGGGAAACAAAACCCCTGATCGCAATCCAGTTTCCCCTAACCAAACTCTCACTTTGCTAACACTGCCTTAACCAGAGAGACTCAGCAAAATACAGAAACGTTGCTTTAAAGCCTCCATTAAAATTGTTCAGCCATGTAAATGTACTATAGCCTATTATGCAGCATTTCCTCTTCCAGCGCCTAGATCTCCCTCTGTGTGTAGGCTATAATTACATATACCCTCTGTCTGTGTGCTCTCCCTCCGGCTGTGTACTATAGTCCACTACCCCAGCAACAGTGGGATTCCCAGAATGCAAAGCATACTGTTACACTCTAGATGATTTACATTAGCATTGTATTTATAGATATAGTAGGTGCATACATACGTACATGAACAGAACAAATCAACTTTGAACAAATCTCACATAACATTGAAGTAGATAGTTGTACATCATGTCTAATAAATCAAATCGTGTACTGAGTCATAGCTCCTGTACAAGTACTGTATGTGTACAGTACATAAAGTAGATGAATAAACCCACTTGAGAAAACTGATGATAATTTCACCCCAAATCCTTTTGACTTATCCATTCCACTATCACCCGACAATTTGAGTCCAATGCAGCAGTGAATGAACTGAGAAGCAGGCTATTGGGGACGGTTACTAGGTTCCTGGTACTCTGGTCTGGAGCCCCCTCTGTGCATACAAATATTATGAGGAAGGAATATAACAATGGATATGAAATGGGGACTGGGTTTGCACTTCTCCTTTGAAACTCAATGTCTTTAGGCTATCAGGGTGTATAACCTCTTATAACCTCTGGCATAGTGACCTGTTGTGTTCAGAGTGGAAACTTCTGGAGGATTACTCATTGCCACCATGCAGTGATCATGAGACACACATGCATGCCATGTCATTCATACCTTCAGTATCAATGTCACTATGGATCAAGACCAAGACAGGAGGCAAACAAGTTACATAATGTTGCGCAATACCACATAAAAAAGCCAAGGAAGTCTGCTCTGTCTTGGTCTGTGTCAAACTAGCGTGTTGAAAGTGTGGCGTGTGCGTTTGCGCTTCAGAGCTGGGACTGTGAAGAAGACCATGGGATATGGAGAACTCATGACTATGCAGAATGGGGACCAACCAGACCACGCGGTCGAGGTGACCGACTAAGCATGACCGATTAATGCGGTTCAAAGCAGTTGATGACTTCAAGGTTGAAAGTAACCTTAACCATTAAATCAGCAAAGAAAGAGATGACCGGGCAAGAAGCCTGACCACATCTTAGTTAGAGGAACAGCATGCTAATCTTAAATGTTAACCATGATAAAAAGCCTAACCATGCTTCCTTTCGTGCACTCATTCACTCACACACTATTGTAATGGTCATTGCAGAGAGCTGAATTGAAGGCTCTGTTTTAGACAGAAGGCAATGCCTTATTAATCCATTAGTTTGACAGGCAAGTGGAAGGACAAAAGGCCTATTTGTGCTCTGGGTCTGTGTGTGGCAGCAGGGGAGGGCATCAGGGCCTGAACACTGGCCCCGAGTGACAGCCCCAGTTCAGGGAGGAGACAGAGGGGGACAGGAGCCTCCCTGTATAAACCCCACTGCTGTGTCTGTCGTTTAACCCCAATGGTCACTCTGCATCAGTGATTCGGACTGGCACTGCTATGCACCAACTACAGCTACATGTACAGTACATGTCTAACTAAAGAGAGGGAGGGAGGGAGTAGAACGAGGGAGGTGGGGGAGGTAATCAAATGCTTGACAGTGAATGAGGATTGGAAAGAGCAAGAAATTATATGCCTGGCCGGGACTGGAGTAAAGACATGATGCATAGTTACCACCTAGCAACAAACTCACCTTGGTTATCAGTTTTCTTTCCTAATTAACAGTATAAGTTCAGAAGGATTCTTTCATCTCTGGGATCAGGGAGAGTAGGAGAGTAGGTGGAGGTGTGAGTGACAGAGAGAGAGAGAGACGTCAAAGACATTCCATTACCGGCACATCTGTCATAGAAAGAACATCCAAAAATATAAACCCACAACCGTACCATCAGTGAGATCATTTTGATAATTAATATTCAACTCATTGTGAAATTCCCTAGGTTAGAAATGCCATATTCTAGAGCTATTATGTGAAGGTTTTGATGATATATCCCAGATAAATATCATACCAGAATCAATTCTCAAGTTACACAAAAGTTAAACAAATTACAGAAGTGTTCAACGGGACTGTCTGGGACATACAATTTACATGCTGAGCAGACAATGGTGACATCCATTCAAAAACCAACTCAGGTCAAGTCTCTACTGTTAACATTCATGGGAATAAATGGGGCACCTTTTCTCTCGGGGGCACAAATAAATGAACAGTCTGAAGAAAAGTACCATTATTCCGCTACTGAAATGAATGGTTTTAGCCTTGGAGAACAGTGGAACGCTCAGTGACAGCGGAAGGACAACAGTCTTCCACCACACTACAATCTCCTTATGAAGGCCTGCTGTGTGTGTGTTTCCATGACAGAGCACACAGTGAAAAATGGTACCAGTGTCCATCAGACCACTTTCTGAGAGAGAGAGACTTGATCAGATCAAACTAAAGAGTTGTCTTTGAGTTCTGCAGGAAGCATGACGACACCTCTCACCGTATCCCGAAAGTGTACACACAGACATACTCAAACACATCAAGGATCAGAAGACATTCTTCAGTTTGGGTGTGTGTACACTGTAAGGTAATAGCATATTGGGTATGAGTCACCTTGTACTGTGTGGAGAGAGAGACTAGACAATATTATTGGGCGGATAGTGGGTGAAACGAGAGGCTTTTGTCCTTGTAGCGTGTCAGCATGCAGTGAACGATTACTGTACTGCCTGACTCTCATAGCTCCTTCTCTCTGTCTCTTATACACAAAGTGCTCCAGTCTATCCAGTTCCAGTAATATAGCTGATGAACCATATAATTCAATGTTGTTTTTAAAAATAAATCTCACTGTTTGTCATCCTGCAGAGGGGTTGAGAGAATGGGCGTGATTAGCTACTTCCCTCTGATCCTTGCATTACATCAATGAATCCTAAAACCACTGTGACCAGGGCCAAAGGTTGAGCCGGGTCACATATTTAGTTGCATGTTTACTGCTTCTCTGCTCAAAAACACCTCTTATCAGAATCTAACTCCCGCCAGCACACACATACAATGCCTGTACAAAGCTTTATCTTTCAGTGCCACAGGCAGGCCCGTTTTCCTCCCACCTGACGTGTGTGCGTGCGTCTATCCAAACAGATGTGTCGGTCTCCTGCTGTTCCACCCTGATCCTGGGTCTGTGGATAAGACAGGGCAGGCCAGTATATGGAAGATAGAGAATCTCTAAGGCTAGGTGTTCCTGTATTCACTCACAGGGCATTGTGGGGGCCATTATCCAGTCCTGCTACTCTATCACTACAGTGGAATTGGGTGCAAACCTTATCTCGCCGTACTTGTATGAAAGTGAGGTGTCATGACATACAGTTCATCTTTTTCTACAGGTAAAGAATACAGACTTTCGTAAAAAACAAAAAAGATATCTGCTTGGACATATACACATAACAGGTAACGTGTATGAGAGAATAGGGGTGCAAGCTTGGGGAGCTTTATATTCTAAAATGTCTTATTTAAATGAGGAATTACTGCATGTTGTTGTACTAAACAAAAATATAAAAACGAAACAACAATTTCAAAGATTTTACTAAGTTACAGTTAATATAAGGAAATAAGTCAACTTAAATAAATAAATTAGGCCGTAATCAATGGATTTCACGACTTGGAATACAGATATGCCTCTGTTGGTCACAAATACCTTTAAAAAAAAAAGTAGGGGCGTGGAACAGAAACCCAGTCAGTATCTGGTGTAATCACCAATTGCCTCATGTAGCACAACATCTCCATCGCATAGAGTTGATCAGGCTGTTGATTGTGGCCTGTGGAATGTTGTCTCACTTCTCTTCAATGGCTGTGCTAAACTGCTGGATATTGGCAGGAAATGGAACAGGCTGACATACAGAGCATCACAAACATGCTCAATGGCCCTCAGGATCTCATCACAGTATCTCTGTGCATTCAAATTGCCACTGATCAAATGAAATTGCGTTTGTTGTCTGTAGCTAATGCCTATCCATACCATAACCCCACCGTCACCATGGGGCACTCTGTTTACATCAGCAAATCACTTGCCCACACGCCGCCATACACGTGGTCTGCGGATGTGAGGCCGGTTGGACGTACTGCCAAATTCTCTAAAACGATGACTTATGCTAGAGAAATTAACATTTTCTTGCACCACAATACAACAGTCCCACCTAGATACTTCTACAGCTACATTTTAAGAAGTGCTGTTCCCCCTTCTCTGCCTTCTCCAACCACTAACTCTGCAATTAATATGGACAACCACAACATTCCTTGAACACACTGGGGGTTTTAGTCAGTATAGTCTAGATCAGTGGCCACCAACATTTTCTAAGTCAAGATCATTATCACAGTCAAAAAGCAAGCTGAGATCTAACCCTCAGATTTTATTTTTTACATGACTTAAAAAAACATGAACTTAATAAAACAGTTCTGTAGAAATGGGGTTTGGGCAGTAGGCTTAATTCATGATCACAGCATATTGGCTATATGCCTGGCCTGCCAATGTTGTTATTCTCAGACCATATTATATTTAAAAACTCTTGCTTTGATAACAAAATAACAAAATAAATCAGTTAGTGTAGCATTTGCAAGGAACTGCAGAGGATGAATTGAAATAACTAGCTTGTTTTGTTTTACTGGACTGATGTTACCTGCTTCTGATGGTCATGGTGCTTTCAAGACAACTGGTTTGGGAAGAAATATTTAAGCAGGTGTGTGAGGAATGTCCAGCCGTAAAGTCAACATTTGGCGACGCAGCGAAGTACTGTAAACAAATCAACTATCTGAAAAGAAAGTATCGACAGAGCATTAAGCACAACAAAAAAATTGCTCAAACCCCCAGTACTGCCCGTACTTTAAAGAAATGGATGCAGTTCTGGGTAAGAGCATATTTTATTGCATATCTGTTAGGTAAGCTAGCTAGCTTCTGAATGCATGGCTAGTATGCTGGCTAGCTATCATTAGCTAGCTGGCGGGATGCATGGCTAGTTAGCTAGCTCTAAAAGCTGGTTGTATGTATTGTTAGCTGGATATTTATTAGAAGTATCCCCTTATTGTCCGCCTCTCACGGTCCCTGCTCACTCTTTCCTTTCCTCCATGAAACTGACAGAGGGGGGACACCGTCTTACACCTGATGACGAAGCTCAAATCGCAGCGCATTTACCTCATGCACAAATTCACATTGTTCCCATGACCAGAGAAAGTTAAATATTCCTCGATATTAAAATACACTTGACGAGGTGCTAATAATAATAAAAACGCAGGGCTATCGATACACTTGGCTACTTATTTATTGCAGCGCGAGCGGAAGTGCGGAGAAGCGCGTTTTATGTTTTGTAATAGTGTTGAATGAAAACAGTGTTGACAGTGCTGAATAAAAACTTAAACGAACTTGAACTCATAAAAACAGCAGCTCTTTGCTGTATTCTTTGACAGTCTATCTCTGGTCAGGATTTTTAAATGTATTAAATCTTACGTAGGCTAGTAACCTATCAACCTTTGCTGTGGCCAGGGACGTGGAAGCTCTGTAGGAACCTGTGATTTGAGCTATCCGATTGACCAGTGCAATAGACGCACAGATCTCCCAGGCCGCCCGATAGGCGGAGCACAAGCCTTTATCGTTGGCTTTTCTACATAAATGTCTGGTGATCAACTAGGAATGTCTTGAAGATAGACCAGTCTATCGTGATTGACCGGTGGGCGACCATTGGTCTAGATAGAATGTGATGTGAGTTTTATGGCTCTACTCCTGGCTGTGTGATGCTGCTGCCCTCTGAATGTCATGTAGAGTATATGAGCAGCGTGAGATTAAGCAGGGAGAGTGCAAGACCCTCTGTAATGATCCAAGCTCGTTTTATTTTATTCAGCTCAGTCCAATTAACCGAGTCCCCGAGGAGCCCAAGGTCTCAATTAGGATGGGCCTCCACATCCACACCAGCCAGTCTGGATCCCCCATCCGCTCCTCCTCTGAGCCTAGCGTTATCAAATCCTTCTCTGAACATAGCTATGAGGGGAGAGTTGCACTGAGGAGCACAGTTACTATGCCATGACTATTCAAGGAGACGCTACCGTGGAAATCCATTCTGTTGCTCTACTATTAATATTTAAAGACGATATAGCCAAAGCTCTCATTGCATTATTACTATGTTGTACTATTACTATTCAAGGAGATATCCTCTTACTGTATTGCTATGCTATGCCAAGGCCTACTCCAAGAGACGTAGCGAAAGTAATTCCTTTGATTTCTCTTAGAAAGCGTTAACAGTTTGAGATAAGACGTTAACGGTGTGTTCCGGTACATTGTGACAGGAAAACGACACCACCTTTCCATGGCGTTGGCACTCTGCTCCACTCCTGAAGGATAGGGAGACACAGAATTTCAACAGACGGAATCATGTGCCGTTATGCCTATGTAATCTAAACACACCAAGGACTGCGGTGTCATCACTTTATGTCATTGTGTGTGTCACTTCCTGGTTATCGCATGTCGGACTAAGAGTCTAGGGAAAGGGAGTGGGCTTATAATGAAGTCCTTTAGTGGGATTGGATTCGTCCATTAGCCTGAGAATCAATTCCTTCTGGGGACGACCTTGTTGATTTGTGGAATGCTTGCTTGGGAAAAAGGACACTTCTAGTTTTTGTCACCAACTGCTCGGCCGTGTCAAGAACTGCCTTGCCCTGGTGCCAGTGTCAACAGGAAAACCAACACAAATATCAGTAGCTATACTACTTAGTCCAAGAGAGGATATGGAATGATGCAACATTTTGTTAGATATTGTAAAAAAGAAAAGTCCAATGCAGACATTTGTATCTCAATATCAAATAATGTATAGGCCACAATTAAGTACCTTACTGTGATTGTTTTCAAAAAATGTTTGTCATCAAAAATGGCTTCTTAGCAAAGAGCAATTTCCCAAACAAGAATTCTGAGTGGCGAGCGGAAAACTAGCTGTTATTTATTGTCTGAGAGGTTTGGAATGTGCTTTCTTAATTGTCTATTAAATAATTTACCTTCTGGTGATGTCCACATGCAAGCCAAAACAGGCTGAAATTTCAGGCGGTTTTTCAAACAGCTCTTACACTAAAAGGGCATTATCATAATTTTCACAATATTCCTCCATATTTTGCAAAAAACAGGGAAATCATGTTTTTGACTGCACTGGGACTTTAATATTGTGGTAATACTACGTTTCGCTGCTGTTATACCTGTGTAGTAAAGCTGTAATTACTTTGGTAAAAGATCTTAGCAATAGCCATGTAATTAATGACTTAGCGATGCTTTAAAAAGTTTCAATACCAACTCTACCAATCAAAGTGGTATCAAAAAGCTATGCAGACAGCCTGCTGTCCTCTTAGCATACAGGCATTCCCCATCAGCCTCCCTTGAGACACCACAGTAAAATGTGGTGTCTCAAAGTCTCCCTTGGCTTGTTGTGGAATGAAACGCTGTGCATGCAAGGGTGCTGCATTTTTATCTGCTGCTCATTTAAACAGGGGACATTATCTGTGATTTTAAGATGTCCGAGAATGTGGAGAGCGTGCGGTTGCTCGTAGTCATATCACACTGGGCACAATAAATCCATTATTTATTTCAGACAGGTCTAAAGAAGCATGATTTGAAGAACATGTTGTCTATTTCAGAAGAAAAGAATAGCATACTCTGAGTTGTCCTTATGCTTGTCCTTATGCTTATCCTGATCTGGCTATGCCATATGGCTGTGGGCTACACTAGTTCATTTAGCAGACAAGATTTGCTTAGAATTCTGTGGCATTGTTTTATAGTATGAAGAAGAATTGAACAAAGCTGAATAAATATAAATATTTTCTCCAAACAATTTGAGGGAGTGCGCATATTGTATTGAGCGGTTAACAAAAAAAATAGGTACTCACATATGCTTAGTTTATAGTTAATGTAACTTGTTGTTCTACAAACATTGGGCTATATGTTTTTGATTTTTAATACATTCTAAGGATGCATGATGAGACTAATGAGGATTTGAAAAGTCGCTTGAAAGGCACGAGCTCTGCTTTGTTTTTTTGCGCAGGCTATACACACTCAAATGGTCTCTAATTCACAATTTGACAAGCACTTGATAATGCCTCAAATTTCACAGCGGCATCCCCTTTGTGGCCATAATGCACCCTAAAAAAATTCCATGCCTTTTGCGATCCGGAGTTCTGCATTGTGCCCTCCCGGAGTGTGCTGCGAATTCCGAAGTGTCTCTTACACGCATGGCTCTCCGTCACGCGATGGAATCTTTCTCACAGGCTACAAGTGAAGACAGACTCATTGGGGACGCAACTGCAGGCGTCCTTATCCAATTCCGAGGTACATAGTTGAAGAGATTGGAAGAACTGTCCACATTTACTTTTCGTCAGCCAACAAGACGAGTAGGCCTAACGAACAGAAAAAGCACTAGCTTGTGTCAATGTATCCCCCACAGTACAAAAGCCAACCTACTCTATTCTGTGTGAGAAATAAATATTCCAAACATATTGTGGGATGCGGTAGATCCCAAATTAATATAGATCAGAACATTTCACTTAAAATGTTGATCAACTATTAGGCTATTTCTTCACATTATAAGCGCAGCATTGCGCACATGGTAGTAGGCTATAAGTTTGAATGTTCCATTAGTTGAAAACACCATTATCAAAAGTGACCGGAAATGCAATTATAAATGTACAGCTTTTATTATAAAGGTGCATTTATGGTGAAAAATGATCTTCCTCAAACTTGAAACTCACGCACTGCTTATATATACCAGTTAGACTCTACACCCCTTGTAAAGCAGATTATTATGCTTAATTTTAAGAATTAAATTTGGCCACTTTAGTTAAACAAACCGTATTAAAACATATAGACCTATGGGCTAGGCAACATGAGGTGTGTGACTGATTATTTTTTAAATCACCCAAAAAAAACTGCATTGTTTCTTATGCAGGGCATCATTCAAGTGATAATATATAACTCACAAGTGATAGGCTAATGTTGGCACCGATCAGACTATTTGTGATTTAATCTTGTCTTTACATATACTAAAGAATATATGTGTGACATTTGTTTAGATGTAGAATGGACCATTATCATGCACCTGTATCGAAATGGGCAGCGGGACAAATTCATGTAATCTATGCACTTAAATAGCGAATGGAGGACGCTTTCCCCATGGTTCATTTTCATGCCAGCCAGGTAAGCTATTCTCCTGTTGTAAATATAAGCAATGTGCTTAATATTAGGAAAGTTGATAAATAAATATAGTAGGCCTATAGAAAGCTGATGGGATCCTCTTTTTAATAGCGGCCATCAACTCGGTTTCCTTCCGCAATTGCATAGCCTATAGAAATGTTGCACAACATGAGTTCATGGGCTCTCATGAAGTGTTCGAATTTATTTTCAAATGCAATTGCATTGATGTCAGAGTGCTGAGTACCAGGCAGTGATCAAGTTTGGTAGGCTACTAATTACCAGCAGCAGCATCAGAGCTTGGAGAAGTCTTATTACAGTGACTAAACGGTCATGTGGAGTTTGACTGCCTTCATGACTCGTGACCACCGGTGTGGCGGTAATACGGTCACTGCAACAGCCATAGGTACAACCACTTTGTATAGTACTGAGAGGCTTTAAACCCAGCCTCTTTATCAAGCTGGTCCTCTTATGCCTTTGAGAAGCAAAATGTCAGGTCTAGGTCAATATAGAGCAGACTACAGTGTTTCCCAACTCCAGTCCTCAAGTACCAACAGTACATTGTTTTTGTAAGCCTCAACAAGCACACCTGATTCAACATGTGAACTAATCATTAAGCATGTAATGAGTTGAATTGGGTCTGTTTGTCCCCGGGGCAACAACAAAAATGTGTACTTATGGACTTGAGTTGAGAAACACTGGACTGGATGACGCATCTGTGGGTAAACGGGTGTATTTGAAGTACAGTGTTTGATTACGAATGTCTACCTTCAACAGAAACCTATCAAACACTACTGCCCCTTCCTTCCCTTCCCCCATGGAGATGGATATACTAAGCTACTTTTTTTTAAAGTTTGCTATCGACAGGTGTACACACACACACCTTTGACTCACATAAAACACAAATGACAGGGACACAGGACATAGCATTTAGAATGTAGAAATACGTGACCTTAAAGTTCAGTTACCAACCTTTTTGATAAAAATATAAATCATTAACTCAGTCCAGAGAATGTTTAGTTTATCTATGTAGAACTTACTACACATCAAAAAGGAATCACTGGGGCTTTGTAGTTACACTTTTTCCAACAAACAATTAGAGGGTGTCCAACATTGGCCTACAGTCGTAGTTTTGTTGCTGATGTGCAGCCCTCCAAAAACGACAGAAATGGCCACATGACTGGCATCTCTGCTATGGATGTACTTTTATACCGCTAGGGGTCCATGAGAAGAATGCCAAATAATTTCTCAATATCTTCTCACAGAAAGACACCCTTTTGGCCTCATAGGCCTTATGAGGTCTATTTTGAAAGTCCAAAATCATGTTCTTTGTCACTATTTGGGTTAGAAAGGTATATCTAAGCCTATTATATAATAATAATAAGAAATAAATAAATTTTATTTGGTGGGCACCTTCCAGGGCACTCAATGACATCTTATATTAAAAGTAGGGCTACATTACATTTACATTTAAGTCATTTAGCAGACGCTCTTATCCAGAGCGACTTACAAAATCAAGTGCAGTTAATACATAAGAACATCAAATCAAGTGCAATTTAAAATTAATGGACCAGACAAAACAGGACAGATAAAAAGAGGGGTTGGGTAGAGGATACAGTTTAGACTAGAGGGTAAGGGTTTAGGTTTAGGGGGTTGGGAATAGGTTACAGTTTAGACTAGAGGGTAAGGGTTTAGGTTTAGGGGGTTGGGAATAGGTTACAGTTTAGACTAGAGGGTAAGGGTTTAGGTTTAGGGGGTTGGGAATAGGATACAGTTTAGACTAGAGGGTAAGGGTTTAGGTTTAGGGGGTTGGGAATAGGTTACAGACTGGGTTTAGTGTAAGGGTGTGGGCTGGGGCTACACATAGGTATACAGAAAAGACACAGCAGGGGGGGGGGGGGGCAGAATCAATCCTAAACTATAGGCTAGGGGTAGGCAACCCTTAGCTCTGTTGGTCAGGTGTGGTGACTAGTTGGAACAAATTCACGCAGTCTACAGCACTCTATGAACAGGGTTGCCTACCCCTGCTATAGGCTTAATGTTATCAACATCCTTGAAGAGGTGTGTTCTTATGAGGATGTTGAATGAGATGACTGTCTCTACATGTTGTATGTGTGTGGGGGAGTGCATTCCAGAACCTGGGTGCCTTTCAGCTGAAAGGCCGAGCACCCATGTTGGAGAGGGGGGTGACAAGGAGACCAGCAGAGGAGGAGTGGAGGTAGTGGGAGGCATAAACTGGGAGGAGGTCAGAGGTAGGTGGGTGCCAGGTTGTGGACAGTTTTGTAGGGGAGGAGAGTCTTAAAGTTAATACGGGATTGCACAGGGAGCCAGAGTAGATTGATTAGGATTGGTGTGATGTGTTCGGTTGACCTGATGCGGGTGAGGATTCTGGCAGCAGAGTTCAGTTGAAGTCTTTTGGTGAGTTTGGTGGGGATACCAGTGAGAAGTGTTGCAATACTCCAAACAGGAAGTTCCGGAGTCATGGATGACAGTTTCGGTGCTGGAGGCTTAGATCTAGGCCTGTCTGGATCGATAAACACCAGAGGCAGAGGAACTGAACTACAACAGCAAATGAACTAAGCGGTATACCATATTTTATGATATACCGGTATTGATGCAGGGACCGGTATGGGTTTTACTTTACCTTCTATACCGGTATTTGAATGTTTGGTTTGTTAAATGTGATACGCCATGTGTAATGTCAATTTTTATAGTTTACTTCGCTACTTGAGTCATCTCTCTCCGTACCACTTTCCAGAGACCTAGCCACGCCCCCTGTCACTCAAGGAGCGCATTTCATGTTCCTCAACCACGAGACACTTGCGTTCAGTCTGCCTGGTCAATGAAGCACATGTAACAATGTTGATAACGATGCTTTTTTCACTTTGCTTATTAATATAAATCCACTAGCGTTCTATAATGACAGTATTAGTTTGTGTTTCTTACATAAGCAAACAGCTAGTTTGTCTTTTCTTAGCAAGTTGCCCTAAATCTTCTGAGATGCTAATAGCCACTAATGCTAATAGCTAATAAATGTATATATTTCCACGATTCCAACTGTTTTTCTCTAATTTGCAAGTCAAATCGCATTTGTAACATTTGGTTAAAAATAATTCCTAGATTAATTGCCCATATCGTGCAGCCCTACGTGGCAGTGGGGAAATTATCTCAATTGAGCAGTGGTGTAAAGTACTTAAGTAAAAATACTTTCAAGTACTACTTAAGTCATTTATTTTGGTATCTGTACTTTACTATTTTTGACAACTTTTACTTTACTACATTCCTGAAAATGTACTTTTTACTCCATACATTTCCCCTGGCACCTAAAAGTACTCGTTACATTTCGAATGCTTAGCAGCACAGGAAAATGGTTCAATTCACACACTTGTCAAGAGAACATCCCTGGTCATCTACTGCCTCTGATGTGGAGGTCTCACTAAACACAAATGCTTTGTTTGTAAATTATGTCTGAGTGTTGGAGTGTGCCCCTGGATATCCGTATATATAAAAAAAATATTAACAAAAATGATGCCATCTGGTTTGCTTGATATAAGGAATTTAAAATTATTTAAAGTTTCACTTTTGATACTTATGTACATTTTATAAATTACATTTACTTTTGAAACTTAAGTATATTTTAAACAAAATACTTTTAGACTTTTACTCAAGTAGTATTTTACTGGGTGACTCACTTTAACTTGAGTCAATTTTTATTAGCGTATCTTTACTTTAATCAAGTATGACAACTGGGTGCAGGAACTGCAGAAATGATAAGTGCTGATATTTGTTTTTGTTGAAGTTGAATTGAACAGTATAAAACAATCAGAATGGAGAAAGACTCATTGAAATCACTTAGAATGTATGTGTTACCACCCTAGGATCACTAACTACTCAAAGCAAATGTAGACCTTTCATTATTCAAAAACTGAAAATACCGTCCTACCTTGCTTTTTTTTAAATTCCATGATATTATATTTGGGCCATATCGCCCAGCCCTAATCTGAACTATCAACAACAAAAAATAAAATGGAACGGCAGAAATTCCATTACCTGATGACTACAGTCCTTGATACAGTAGTTTAGTGTATACTTTTCAGATATAAATTCAGAAAGCCAGACTAGTGTTGGCGTGTTAAATTAGATATATGCCAGGTGACAATAGCAAAATCGTTATTCTCGGGAGGCGCGCGCGGAGGAGCACTAATGAGCATGACAGTACATGCCCTTTGCTCTAAATCAAAGCTCGAGTATCACTTTGGTCTGGGTCTTTATGACCACAGGCACATTCCGCCGTGGTCAGAGATCTCTCCACTATAGCTCACACCTCGTCAGCTGCTCCGAGAGTAATGTCATGCAATCTCGTTTAAGAATACTGTTGGCATGTTAAAATTAAGATCACACAACTGCCCACATAGTGCTAGTTATTGACCATTATTATTCTTAGCCCCGTGAACAGGTTATTAATTAGCTGTTGCACTCAGTGCAACAGCTAATTTTATTATACGGGGATATATTATTATACGGGGATAGCCCATTGTGGAAAAATCCTTTCCTGGGCTTGTTGCGACAGTAGGATATTGGAGGCTGCAATGCATGAACCAGCCATATGTTTTGACTCGTATGAAGGTGTGACGGTTAAGCCAGGTGCTGGTCTGTATCAAAACAATATTATATTATGAGACCACAACACATGAAATAGGTCTATAGTCCTACAATAAAACAATGTGAAAACAACAAAATCCCTTGTCTGGTAACAGCCTTTACTTATGGCTGTGGGAAACCCGCCACAATATGCTGATAGCCTACTATGAATCAATTGGCCCAATGTACCTCATCTGAAAAGAGGGAGGAATGTACATGACATTATATAAACTATGGAAATGTAGTCCTAATTGTTCAATGTCAGGCCACGAAACTTACCTTGGTAACCACATTCTGAATGAGTCCGGTATGCAGCTCAAACGTCCACTCTTTGCACATACAATGTTGCAGATGCCTAGCCGTATAATTGTGGGTGCCATTGGTATAAACGTACGCCGCTGTTCGCGGAAAACTATTATTTGCACCATGAAATAAAGGACTTCTAGTCAAATTAGTCGTGTTTGCCATAGGCGGAACACATGTGTTGTTTGGTTGGGCAAGAAGGAATTCATCAGAGTACTGGCTGAATCCAATAAACAACGCCGGAATCCATGTCAGCACGATTAGCTGTCTCTGGTACTTCCCAAATCCCCCAAGAAAAGGCAAGACACAACTGTCAATGCGTGTGAGCAATCCCGGCGACTCTGTTTCGAGGGACACAAAGCCGTTCTCCGATTGATGGTCTTCGGTATCTAGCTGTACCACGGCCATCGCGGTTTTGCTCATGGATGCGTCTGTAGTGCAGCCGAGTTGGTAATGCTGCTGGGAGACTCCACACTGCGTCAATAACCCCGCTCTGGTGGTGACTGCGGTACGTAGGCAATCACTGAAATTGAAGCAAGACACACTTCTTTATGACCAGGAAGCTGCTCACTCCCTGTGATCCTGTTTAGGTGGACTCCGCGCACTATTATCAATGAAGGAAGAGCGCTTATTTGGCCGACTGTAAGCAGGTTTAAATGCAGGCTAGAAAATGTCCAATATTAGAACAGACAAGCGCGACAACATGTGGCGAGGGAAGTTTTTAATCACCAGTATTTCCCATCTGCTGGATACATCTCATTTGCATAGAATTTGATCAACCTATCTGTGTGAACTGTGCCGGAAAAAGTAGTAAACAAAGGCAGGGAATACAACCTTGCCCCTTACACGGTTGCACTTACAGGTAATACACCTGCCCAAATACAGTCCTTTAGAGTAGCCTATAGCGTTTAGAGTTAAATAGTCACATGTACAAGGTTGCAAATGTAATTACAGAGTACAGTACACTCATTGAGCTCTGACTTCTTGTAAACACAAGCCTATTCCCTCTTCCCTGTCAAGTCATCCGCCAAATCGAAAGTTGATGCTTTTTAAATCATTTACACAGCGGTGGAGTAGCACGGATTCTGTTTGCAGTATAAGATAGGCGGAACTTTGAGCAACCCTCCACCCTTGTCCGTCGCATACACCTACAGGGTGCATAATAATAGACTAGTGGTCGTTTGCGAAGAACGTCACTTTTTTAACAGCTGTTTTTGGTGAACGTCGGGAACAGAATCGCATCTGTGAAAGAGCCTTTCATTTGGCTTCCGATTTGCATATTGTTACTATTTCTTTTTGAGCTCCAGATATCGATTATCCGCAGATAAATTAGTCTATATAAAAAACATTGGTTGTAAATTCCTCAGCTCAGGAAAAATAGTGAGGAGAGCGTCATTCTGGTCTGCACAAATTATTTCAGTAGGCTACCTTAAAAACAAATCTATTTTTTGCAGGCCATCTAATAATTTGGTCAGGTAAACATGTATTTACCTCACGATGTGACATCATGGTCGGCAACCTTTTATACTTTAAATTCGAGATTGCCATTTCTTTAAGAATAGTCTACTGAAGGAAGAGCGGTTTGGGAGCAAAATGAAGGCCTATTTTAGGCGAATGGAGCCAAATGATTCGGCTCACAGAAAAGACCCAGAATGCCCACCACAACATAATAGAGGTCTTTTGTAGTCCTAAAACACGGAAATGAGTTACCTCTGTTTCGCTCGGCCGTTCCTATTGGGTAAATGAATGGGGATAAACGCTGAAAATAAGGTCGGAGGTTAACACAGGCTTAGGAGATCATACTTTTTTTCCCCTAAGAGGTAATATTAGTCAGTTAACATGACCTTTATGAATTATGAGTCTTTTATGTGCTTTATGTGCATGTTTTGATTACATACATTGTTCAAAATTCAAAAAAGTGACGTTAACTGATGAAAATGATCTCATAGAACAAAACGTATAAGATTTCCTAAACCTCTGTTTGCCACATACCTTATTTTGGGCTTCAATCAAATCCCCCCCAAAAAACATACATTTCCCCATAGGCTTTGGCCAACGAACCATGACGGAGTGAGTCTCCACAAAAATACACCATTACTATTGCTCGTACTGCTCTCACCATTACTAGGCTTTGGCACTAGATAGCAACAAAGGTCCCCATTGTAATGTGTGTAGGAGACGTTTAGAAGGCCATACGCCTGCCCTTTACTGTTCTGTGACAATAGGACTGTCATAGTGGAGGGAAAGGAGAAGAGAGTATGCAATTGAGAGTTGAGAAGAAAAATGTAGGGGTATAGACCTACTATCACACACACACACACACACACACACACACACACACACACAGGGGGTATTTTATTATTACCACAGATATACAGAGAGAGTGATTAATATCACCTGTGCAATACAGTCAGTCAACCACATTATTTTATGATCTTATCACATTATTATTTCAGTAATGATTAACTGTAACTCTCAGCTACACTGTCTTGTGTGGTCAGATAAAATACTGTAATCTATGAGGAAATTACTTAATTGAAATCAACACAACAAAATCAATATGAAGTACAGTACCAGTCAAAAGTTTGGACACACCTACTCAATCCAGGGTTTTTCTTTATTTTTACTATTTTCTACATTGTAGAATAATAGCGAACACATCAAAACTATGAAATAACAGCTTTGCACACTCTTGGCATTCTCTCAACCAGCTTCATGAGGTAGTCACCTGTAATGCATTTCAATTAACAGGTGTGCCTTGTTAAAAATGTATTTGTGGAATTTCTTTCCGTCTTAATGCATTTGAGCCAATCAGTTGTGTTGTGACAAGGTAGGGATGGTATAAAAAAGATAACCCTATTTGGTAAAAGACAAGGCAAGAACAGCTCAAATAAGCACAGAAAACAGTCCATCATTACTTTAAGACATGAAGGTTAGTCAATCCGGAAAATGTCAAGTACTTTCAAAGTTTCTTCAAGTGCAGTCTCAAAAACCAACAAGTGCTATGATGAAACTGGCACTCATGAGGACCGCCACAGGAATGGAAGACCCAGAGTTACCTCTGCTGCAGAGGATAAGTTCATTAGAGTTATCAGCCTCAGAAATTGCGGCCCAAATAAATGCTTCACGGAGTACAAGTAACAGACACATCAACATCAACTGTTCAGAGGAGACTGTGTGAATCAGGCCTTCATGGTCGAATTGCTGCAAAGAAACCACTACTAAAGGACACCAATAAGAACAAGAGACTTGCTTGTGCCAAGAAACACAAGCAATGGACATTAGACCAGTGGAAATCTGTCCTTTGGTCTGATGAGTCCAAATTTGAGATTTTTGGTTCCAACCACTGTGTCTTTGTGGGATGCAGAGTAGATGAGTGAATGATCTCCGCATGTGTTGTTCACACAGTGAAGCATGGAGGAGGAGGTGTGATGGTGTGGGGTGTTTTGCTGGTGACACTGATTTCTTTAGCATGCATGGCACACTTAACCAGCATGGCTACAACAGCATTCTGCAGCAATACGCCATCCCATCTGGTTTGGGCTTAGTGGGACTATCATTTGTTTTTCAACACCTTCAGGTTGTGTAAGGACTATATAACCAAGAAAGAGAGTGATGGAGTGCTGCAGCAGATGACCTGGTCTCCACAATCATCTAACCTCAACCCAATTGAGATAGTTTTGCATCGCAGTGCTAGCTGTGCCACCAGTGATTCTGGTAGCCGGCCGTGACTGGGAGGCCCATGGGGCGGCACACAATTGGCCCAGCATCGTCCGGGTTAGGGAGGGTTTGTCCGGCAGGGATATCCTAGCGACTCCTGTGTCGGGCCAGGTGCAGTGCACGCTGACCAGGTCGCCAGGTGTACGGTGTTTCCTCCGACACATTGGTGTGGCTGGCTTCCGGCTTGGTTGGGTTGTGTTTTGGAGGATGTATGGCTCTCGACCTTCGCCTCTCCTGAGTCCTTAGTTGCAGCGATGAGACAAGACTGTAACTACTACCAATTGGATACCACGAAAAGGGGTGAGAAAAAATAGGTATTTTGGGTTGAGTTGGACCGCAGAGTGAAGGAAAACCAGCCAAGAGTGTGCAAAGCTGTCATCAAGGCAACGGGTGGCTACTTTGAAGAATATAAAATCTATTTTGATTTGTTTAACCCTTTTTTGGTTACTACATGATTCCATATGTGTTATTTCATAGTTTTGATGTCTTCACTCATATTCTACAATGTAGAAAATAGTAAAAATAAAGAAAAACCTTTGAATGAGTAGGTGTGTCCAAACTTTTGACTGGTATTTATTTTATTTAACGTTTCACCCCTTTCACCCATTCCTCTTTTCTTTCTATTTAGTCGCAATGCCACTCTCTGCTGGTTACAGTGTGTCACTACAGCATTGTCATTTTTAGTTTACACAAAAAAGTGCGAACAGTCGTTCTAAATGGCGTAGGCCTTGACATAGGCCTTGGATTGTCGGTAGAGGTTTTGTTGGTATTGGAACTGTCCCCAAAATGTGATGTTTTTCCATGATTATTTTGGTACCACTTTATTTTACAGTACAGAAATTACAAGGTTTTTACTTTTAATGTAGATAGTAAATGGAAATTAGGCAAATGACACATAACTCAGTTACTTATTTCTTTGTTTGACATTTCAATAAGCAACACTAGCATAGGCTCCATTTGTTAACAGTCAGCCCCAACCAAAGATGCAACTCTCTGACTGTTTCCAAGCTCCTCTCCGCTACTGTAGAATACAGACCTACTGTAGTCTAACAGACCATGGAGCAGTTCCAGCTTGTTACCACTGACACACTGCTGACCTGCACTGCTAAACCTGAATAACAACTCTTGTCAACCTTGATCTGGGAATTATACAGCTCTTAGCAAAGATCAAAGACACATATCTACAAATGTAACTGTCATGTAGCATTTGAATGTTCAAGGTAATATTCTTACGCTTAATGTGGCTTAAGGCATAGTTTTTTTTTTAAAGATATCCTGTAAAGAATTTATTTTTAGTTTTATTGTCATATGCACCGGACAAGTGCAGTCAAATGTGTTGTTTTACAGGGTCAGAAATAGTAGTACAGCACCCCTAGAGCAAATTGCCTCGCTCAAGGGCACATCAACAGATTTTTCACCTTTTGACTAACTTGACTAATTAACTTGGGTATTTGAACCAGCACCCTTTCGGTTACTGGCCCAACGATATAACCGCTAGGCTACCTTTATTGTGTCTGCACCAAGTCTGGAACCAACAGGACCATGAACAGCTTCTACCCCCAAGCCATAAGACTGCTAAATAGCTCAGCAAATGGCTACCTGGACTACCTGCATTGACCCTTTATTGGACTCGTTTGCACTGACTCTATGCATACACACACTGGACATACTTACACTAACACGCCAACACACACGTGCACATCCCAACACACACAAACAATTATTTGCACTAACTCTTCTGCACTGACTCTATGCACACACACTGGACTTTACCCACTCACTCAGACATACTCACACTGACACCCCAACACACTTACACTTACACACCACAGATACGCTGCTGCTACTGTGTATTATCTATCCTGTTGCCTAGTCACTTTACCCCTACCTATATGGACATAGCTACCTCAATTACCTCGTACCCAAAGTCTAGTTTTGATTTACGTTTGGTTGAGTTGTCAAAAAATACAAAATTCCCTTACGTAGATGACTCTTTGTAAATCCAATTCGTTTTCTACATTCATTCAACGTCATCACATTGACATTTTGGGTTGAAATTACATGGAAAAAATATTGATTCAACCAGTTTTTTCCCACTTTGTTGAGTGTCTGCCAATAAAACCTGACCTGCCCTCACACCACAACACTATCTGTGGGCACGTTCGAATGGGTCACTTTTGTGAACCGCCTTTCAAAGCGTGTTGCATTATGGTTATAAAAATTGTCAGACTTGCGGCTACATGTCGACTGTATGAACTGATCAAAGGTCATGCAGTTTTTGATGAAGTCGCCTTCAAGTCGCTGCAGTTGCTTCTCACCAACTGCATCATGCGAGGCACTATTTGTCAACTAATCATTAGAGTGTTTTTTGTTTGACCCACGTGAATGTGGCCAAATACGTGACTGAAACAGGAACAATCTTCGGGCGATTCTAAAGCTACAAGGGATAGCTTTAACAAATCAAAAGTGGTATTTGAGACCAGTCTAACCAATGAATTTTTCACACGTTATGTTTTCAGTTTGTGACATTTATAAAGACTTTTATAAACACTACAATCTATATTGACTCTGCCATGATGATCTAAGCCTTGCTGTTGGAAAACCACAACAATGTCCGACTTTCGGCTGTCGCAGATGCACCTCCCCCGACTTCACTCCTCGACTTTCGTCCACAGTCGGTTGCTTTCGCCTTACCACTCAAACAAGCCCTGTCTCACCATACTGTTTGTTATTGTTCAAACCTGCTTTTTTGTCACCATGGCAACAATTTCAGGTGTGGCGGGAAGCCAAACTGTGTGTGCATCGGTTGACCTGCGTGTGTTTGTGTGTGCGCGTGTGCATAGGTGTGTGTAGGTGTGTGTGTTGGAAACTGTCAACACTCACTAGGCTGGTGATTAATGCTCGGCTGGAAAGCACTGGTGGTTTGCCTCAGGCTTAAACAGTGCTGTCAATCGTAACTTTGCTGTGTAGAACACTCTCTCTCTCTTGCTCGCACACAAACACACACACACACACACACACGTTAAGGATCTTATATCCTCGTGGGGACCTAAAATACATTTCCATTCAAAATTATATTTTCCCTAACCCTAAACCTAGCCCTAACCCTTACCATAACCTTAACCCAAACCCTAACTCTAACCCTAACCCCTTAACCTAATTGTAAACCTAAACCTAACCTCTCATGGGAATGTGGGAAATGTCCCCACGAGGGAGAATTTTCCTTGTTTTACTATCCTTGTGGGGACTTTGGGGATCGTAGGTCCCCACAAGGATAGACAAACCAACCTCCACACACATACATACACACACACACACACACACATTTTCCCCTTTTCTGTCTCACTGTATCTAATGATCAAAGCTTTGTGAGCACACCATCATTGCTCCACATAAATCAAATTGTTTAAAATTATACTAAACTATCAGTTGCTAGAGGATAAACAGTTCATACCGGACACATAGTTTTCCCACAGAAGCAGCTGCAAGAAAATCACCTTTCGAACGAATGAGTAATTATTTAATTCTTCCCTGTCTGCCTTTAGGTCATAGAGTGTGAGTTGAGGTGTCTATGTGACATTGTTAAACTGGATTTCCCATCCTAGCTGTCTGTTGAGTTATACTAGCAGTGCCACACCCTGCTACTGTAGCTGTGCCAGGCAAGACTCCAAGACCATGCACACTGTACAGTGGCTTGCGAAAGTATTCACCAGGGGGGTGAATACTTTCGCAAGCTACTGTACAGTGTGCATGGTCTTGGAGTCTTACATGGCATTTTTCCTATTTTGTTGCCTTACAACCTGGAATTAAAATGGATTTTTGGGGGGGTTGTATAATTTGATTTACACAACATGCCAACCACTTTGAAAATGTAAAATATGTTTTATTGTGAAACAAACAAGAAATAAGACAACAACAAAAAACTTGAGCGTGCAAAACTATTCACCCCCCCCAAAGTCAATACTTTGTAGAGCCACCTTTTGCAGCAATTACAGCTGCAAGTCTCTTGGGGTATGTCTCTCTAAGCTTGGCACATCTAGCCACTGGGATTTTTGCCCGTTCTTCAAGGAAAAACTGCTCCAGCTCCTTCAAGTTTAATGGGTTCCGCTGTTGTACAGCAATATTTAAGTCATACCACATATTCTCAATTGAATTGAGGTCTGGGCTTTGACTAGGCCATTCCAAGACATTTAAATCTTACCCCTTAAACCACTCAAGTGTTGATTTAGCAGTATGCTTAAGGTCATTGTCCTGCTGGAAAGTGAACCTCCGTCCCAGTCTCAAATCTCTGAAAGACTGAAACAGGTTTCCCTCAAGAATTTCCCCGTATTTAGTGCCATCCATCATTCCTTCAATTCTGACCAGTTTCCCGTCCCTGCCGATGAAAAAAAATCATACACCGCAGCATGATGCTGCCACCACCGTGCTTCACTGTGGGGATGGTGTTCTCGGGGTGATGAGAGGTGTTGGGTTTGTGCCAGACATAGTGTTTTCCTTGATGGCCAAAAAGCTAAATTTTAGTCTCATCTGACCAGAGTGCCTTCTTCTATATGTTGGAGAGTCTCCGACATGCCTTTTGGCAAACACCAAATGTGTTTGCTTATTTTTTTATTTAAGCAATGGCTTTTTTCTGGCCACTCTTCCGTAAAGCCAAACTCTGTGGAGTGTACGGCTTAAGGTGGTCCTATGGACACATACACCAATCTCCGCTGTGGAGCTTTGCAGCTCCTTCAGGGTTATCTTTGGTCTCTTTGTTGCCTCTCTTATTAATGCCCTCCTTGCCTGGTCTGTGAGTTTTAGTGGGCGGCCCTCTCTTGGCAGGTTTGTTGTGGTGCTATATTCTTTAAATTTCTTTATAATGGATTTAATGGTGCTCTGTGGAATGTTCAAAGTTTCTGATGTTTTTTTATAACCCAACCCTGATCTGTACTTCTCCACAACTTTGTCACTGACTTGTTTGGTCTTCATAGTGCCGCTTGCTTGGTGGTGTCCCTTGCTTAGTGGTGCTGCAGACTCTGGGGCCTTTCAGAACAGGTCATGAGATCATGTGACAGATAATGTGACACTTAGATTGCACACAGGTGGACTTTATTTAACTCATTGTGTGACTTCTGAAGGTAATTGCTTGCACCAGATCTTATTTAGGGGCTTCATAGCAAAGGGGGTGAATACATATGCACGCACCACATTTCTGTTTTAAATTTTTTAGAAATAAGTTATTTTTTTCTTTTCACTTCACCAACATGTATGTCCATTACATGAAATTCAAATAAAAATCCTTTCAAATTACATGTTGTAATGCAACAAAATAGTACAAACGCCAAGGGGGTGATACTTTTGCAAGGCACTGCATGAGATTTGCATACCTAGTATCACTTTGTAATGTTTCAAAAGTGTCCAGGCGCATCACTGAATTCAAAGTCCAACTGAGAGGTGCAGATAAACACATTTATTATTACTCAGAAGGCTTTATTGCCATGTGTCTACTTTGGTATACAGAGTTCATGTGAGAACAATCTACACGTGTTGAATTAGCTTGTCCTTCTCTCACACATGCATGTGCACACACACACACACACAAAGATAGATCAGATTTGTATCTTGCTAGAGCATTGGTGAAATTGGTGTGTAAGGCAGAAGAGAGATCTACTAACCAATCCAATCCCCAAGCTATAATGGTATAAGGTTATTAAATCAAATCCAATTTCACCTGTCACATGCACATGGTTAGCATATGTTATTGCAGGTGTAGAGAAACGCTTTGTGTTTCTAGCTCCAACAATGCAGTAATATCTGACAATACGCACAACCTGAGAGTAAAATAATGGAATTAAGAAATATATAAATATTAGGAAAGCAATGTCGGAGAGGCATAGACTAAAATGCAGTAGAATAGAATACAGTATATACAGTGCACATATGAGATGAGTAAAGCAAAAATATGTAAACATTATTAAAGTGACTAGTGTTCCATTATTAAGTGGCCAGTGATTTCAAGTCTATGTATATGGGGCAGCAGTCTCTAAGGTGCAGGGTTACGTAACCGGGTGGAAGCCGCATAGTGATGGCTATTTAACAGTCTGATATCCTTGAGATAGAAGCTGTTTTTCACTCTCTCATTCCCAGCTTTGATGCACCTGTACTGACCTTGCCTTCTGGATGATAGATTGCCCCCGGTGATGCGTTGGGAATACCGCACCACCCTATGGAGAGCCCTGCGGTTGGGGGTGGTGCAGTTGCCGTACCAGGTGGTGATACAGCCCGACAAGATGCTCTCAATTGTGCAAGTTTGTAAAAGTAAAAGTAATCTTTAAAAGTTTGTTCGGGTTTTAGGTGCCAAGCTAAATTTCTTCAGCCTCCTGAGGTTGAAGAGGCGCTGTTGCACCTTCTTAACCACACTGTCTGTGTGGGTGGACCATTTCAGATCGTCAGTGATGTGTACGCCGAGGAACTTGAAGCTTTCCACCTGCTCCATTGTGGTCCCGTTGATGTGGATAGATGCATGCTCCCTCTGCTGTTTCCTGAAGTCCACGATCAGCTCCTTTGTTTTGTCTACATTGAATGAGAGGTTATTTTCCTTGCACCACACTCCCAGGGCCCTCACCTCTTTTCTGTAGGCTGTCTCGTCATTGTTGGTAATCAGGCCTACTACTGTTGTGTCGTCTGCAAATTTGATGATTGAGTTGGAGGCGTGCTTGGCCACGCGGTCATGAGTGAACAGGGAGTACAGGAGGGGGCTGAGCACGTACCCTTCTGGGGCCCCTGTATTGAGGATCAACGAATTGGAGGTGTTGTTTCCTACCTTCACCACCTGGGGGCAGCCCGTCAGGGGGTTCAGACCCAGGGCCCTGAGCTTAATTATGAGCATGGAGGGTACTATGGTGTTGAATGCTGAGCAATAGTCAATGAACAAAATTCTTACATAGGTATTCCTCTTGCCCAGATGGGATAGGGCGGTGTGCAGTGCGATGGCGATTGCATCGTCTATGGATCTATTTGGGGCGGTAAGCAAATTGAAGTGGGTCTAGGGTGTCAGTTAAGGTACACCTCTTAGCGCATGGATCCCGTTACCAGGATCAAAATCGACAACTTCCGGTGAAGCTGGAGCGGCCAAATTCAAATGACAAAATTGTAAAATTAAACATTCATGAACATACAAGTGTCTTACATCATTTAAGAGCTTAACTTCTTGTTAATCTAACCGCGTTGTCAGATTTCAAAAAGGCTTTACGGCGAAAGCATACCATGCGATTATCTGAGGACAGCGCCCCGTATAAACCAGCATTAAAAACATTGTCCAAACCAGCAGAGGCATCACAAAAATCTGAAATTGCAATAAAATAAATCACTTACCTTTGAAGAGCTCCCTCTGTTTGCAATCCCAAGGGTCCCAGCTACATAACAAATGGTTGTTTTGTTCGATAAAGTCCTTCTTTATATCCCAAAAAAGTCAGTCTAAGAGAGATTAAAGTAGATGTCACGTGTCAAATTTGATTGATGCCCCTAAGTCCGGCTGTCAAAATTTGATTGATGACCCTAAGTCCTGTTGTAGGAGGCATGCACATATTTGGGCTTCTGGTCAGGACATCCTGGCAGGGGTGGGGGTCTTATGGGTTGAGTAATGTCAAGCTGTCAATGTCCTAAATAAAAAAAATCATAATTTATGACCCTATGTAATGATTGATGACCCAATGTCGTGTAGAAGGGGGGCATGCACATATTTGGGCTTCAGGTCAGGACATCCTGATGGTTAGGGGGGCTTTGGGGTAAGTAAGTGACCAGGTGTCAGGTCAACCTGTTCCTGGATGTCTAGTGTTGGGGGTTGTTAATGAACATTTCAAAGAGGCTGGCTTTGCAGAAGCCTTATAAAGCCCCAGAACAATGTATGTTTAAGACTGTACAAGATAAACCCCTGAATATTAAACAAAAATGACACATATGCCAATTTATGGTATGTTATGCTCGGCTTGTCATGAACCCAGTGACCAAAGCATTGAGGAAGTTCTGTGTGAAGCTCCAGAATGTTTTAAAGGATTTTTGGGTACGAGTGAGGGCCATATGTCTTACATATTCCAGCCGGAGGATTCTACGGTAAAGATCTTCAACGCCAGTGGCCCCAAACCCCTTTATCAGGCAAAACCTGGGAGTTTTTCTCCTGCTCTCGGGATGAGAGAACGGCTAAAGATCAGGCTTGCGCTCTGTAAAATTGAACAGGTCCTGAGTGGTACACCTGTGCCAGGCTATGCGTTGGAAGAACAGGTCTTCGGGGGCAGGGATCTCAAGGCTCTAAGAATTGCTTCAATGGACTATAGCCCTGACAACAAAGTGACAATTTTAGCCTGTGAAGTTTATGATGCGGGTAATGCTACAAAGTCTGTCAATTCTCCAGTAGCTTCCAGAGCATGCAAAGATGTAAACTTTTTTATTCCTGTGTTTAGTTTTAAATGGGTGGATTATCCAATTTTCATAACACTTATGAATAAGCTGGACATTCTCTTCAAAAATCGCGAACAGTTAAGGAGCTGGCCTCAGCTGTCCTTGAGACATAGCCAGGACCAAAAGGCCCGACGTAGGATCTACCCCTGGAGTGAAAACTTACCAAGTGTTGATGAACCTTGCAAGAGATCCCGGCATTTTGAGGGCCAACTGGACACTGACAATGGGGGGTGGTTGCATCAGATCCCTGGATCTGTAAGAAAGGCCTCGTAAAAGACCATAATAATGTAAGGCTATAAAATGTATGTACTAAATATTTTGAATGAAATAAATGGTTTTAAAAGCAGAATCTCACCATGTCATGAACTCGTTAGTTTGTTCACTCTTAGCGCAGTCTGTCCCTGAGAAAAAAAGAAGAAAAAAACTTGCGGAAAAAGCCATGTGCGCGCGTGTGTGTGCGGGAGTGTGCTGTAGTGGCTGTGTGTGTGTTTCAAAAACAGAGAAAAAGGGGTGGGGTGTGTGTTCAAAAATGCCCATGCATCTGCGCTCAAGGCTCTCTCTCTCTCTCTCAGTAAATGTTTTATCAACAGTTATAGAAATATTAAACAAGCCTTAGTTCAAAACATAATTTAGGTTTTAGGGTCTAATGTAGCAAGCAATACGTGTCAAATATGGGCCACAGTCAATCATGACAGCCTCTTTATGAAAGGCCTTTACTTATGATTTAAACAGATTCATTTTCTACACATCTTATTCATTAATGCTGGGGGATAAATCAGGTGTTTCTAGGTGGGCTTAAACAAATCTACAGTGAAACAAAAGTGTACATTTTACACATATGTTTATTGACTTTTAAAAAGACCACAGTAACATGACAGATATAGTGGAGATGCATGCTACACAAATCTGCTAGTGGATATTCAATGTACAACAGGGGTCTTCTGTAACAAGCAATACGTGTTAAATATGGGGCCACAGTCAATCATGACAGCCTCTTTATGAAAGGCCTTTACTTATGACATAAACAGAATAATTTTCTACACAGCTTATTCATTAATGCTGTGGGATAAATCAGGTGTTTCTAGGTGGGCTTAAACAAATCTACAGTGAAACAAAAGTGTACATTTTACACATATGTTTATTGACTTTTAAAAAGACCACAGTAACATGACAGATATAGTGGAGATGCATGCTACACAAATCTGCTAGTGGATATTCAATGTACAACAATAGTCTTAGGTAACAAGCAATACGTGTTAAATATGGGCCACAGTCAATCATGACAGCCTCTTTATGAAAGGCCTTTACTTATGACTTAAACAGATTATTTTTCTACCCATCTTATTCATTAAAGCAGATCATTCAATCAATGGTCTTACTGGTTCTAGACTATGTTGAAGTAATCTAAATTAAATGCAGCGGCCACTTCATTAAAAACTTTAGATGCATCTGACCGTAGATCGCTATGTTTTATAAGGGGTACATGTTCAGTACACATCCATGCATTCTCTATTATAAAGTAGGCTGTCCTTTGAGGTAACGTAGGTCAATTTGTTGCTCTCTTTGCATTTATACATCTAACTGACCTACTGTAAACTCCCTCAGGTGTAAACATCTACAATAATCATTAGACATACGAGTCAGAGTTATCATACCCAGTGTCAGGGTTTGCTAACTCTGGAAATTCCTTTGGTTTGTACAGGGTTAGGTAAATCAACTCTTTGCCCCCCTTACATGGGGGAATAATCTCCAAGCTGCTCTAAACGTTGATGTTTTTGGTGTCTCTAGGTTAATCTCTAGACTGTTGAATGAGGCCTGTTACTACTTTCTTACAAAACCTTTAAAGAGAGTTTGTGAAACCACTCAGTCTTGGCTGTATGTAGAACATATTTAACACGTATTGCAGTTTACAGAAGCCTCCTGTTGTACTTTGAATCGCCACTCAGCCCTGTTACATCATGATGTGTTGGGTCTCTAACATGTTTATAATACACATAGTGTGAATATTGTTTTCCCTAAAGTTATTAACCCCCTAAACCGAAATATGAAATTACCTTTATGATCTTTCTTACCCCCTATTACTTTTGAGTTCTAATCTCCCGCATAAGGCTTCCTAGTTATGTCGAATGTTAGGAAGCCCTGTTGGTTGTAACCAAAACCAAACATAAAAAATACCTTTGACCCCCAGCTTTTCACATACTTGGGTCGTTTAAATTTAGCCTGTTGTATGTCTCCATCCACTTGGAGGCTCGGTGCATCTACATAGAAAAAAGTACCAAATTCAACCATTGGTGGATGGTAACTAAAAAAAATGATGGCAGTGCATGTAGTCATGTTAAGATTTTGCATTGTTTTCTTGTCAGAGTTTTATGGTTTTGCATATGTCTGTGCATTATAGGATGTCTTGATTGGTTTGAGGATCAAATCACGCCTATTGGTATTCGTGATCATTTATTGTTCCAAAAAAAAAGACCCACAACTGTTCTGGGTTAAGTCCCTAGCTGTTTGCATGGCTTGGTAGTGTATTAGCCTGGTATGAGGCAAGATAAATAATACAATTTAAGTAAAGTATAAAATAAACCGTATTATCCTAAATTGAGAAATGAATTTTAAAAAATCACATCAACAGCATAATCTTTCAAAATGTACCTGTTTTCCATATATAATGACATGTATACCGATTGTATTACAACTTTTTGTGTTTTGTCTTAGTTATTGTTCTTTAGTAAATAGGAAACTCTACAGTGTGTTAGTTCGAGAAACATTATTTGGGATATTGTAACAAATGTTTTTAACGTTGGTAATTGTATCAAATATATATCTTTGCATGTTTGAATTAAAGCTCCTTTAAAATGTTTTCATCACGGCCTGGTAAACACATTCTTGTAAGTTGTCTACGCTGACATTTCTGGGTATGTCTCGCATGTAACATAATAATACTAAAGATTCTAATCATTTTTATATTACTTTTTATATTAATACAAATCTGTCAACCAAATATATTTCTGAAAAACCCTTTTTGCATCTTCAATAGTTGTCACATTGTGTTTTACAGATACCCTGTCTATAAAAATCTAAGACCTATCAACACTCAGGAGTCAATGTCCTATCTCTTGTCTTTGTCATAGCCTGACAGAGAGAGAGAGAGAGTAATATTACACACTTAAATAATAGCTCATCATTCACACACATACAGCCCTGTCTTCATAGTTGTTCATAGTTTATTATCCTAGTTTGATCATAGTTTTGTCATAGCTTCTTATCATTTCTAATCACAGATTGAATATAGTCGGCCATGGTTTCTAATCAATCTTTCTGGTCTGAGAGGTCTGATTTAATAAGCGGTTCAAGTAGACCCTAAGGGGGCAGAAGCTATTGTTTACAAACAGTATGAATAAAAACAATGTTTCATTGTATAAATAGCCTTCATTTTTAAAAACATACATGTAAATGCTTAGAATTAATACCAATCATTCTTAGATAATATATATACAAACATCACCTCTAATATTCACATCCCCTTCAAAAAAGTTCCATGAGGAAGGAAAGATTCACCGACTATCGTTTTATCTGTCCTGGGCTGCTGGCTTGTGTTTGGAGTTCGGTTAAGACCTTCATTCAGTACAAGCCCGCAGAATTGTCTCTGTTTCATCTGCTCTTCCTTAGTCGGGGGGGAGGGGGACTTACGCCGAAAATAGTGTATTAGTGAATGGGCCACGTAAAGGACCTGACGCAGTTTGCTTCTGAGAATCCCCATCTAAATCTGTCGGTTCCAAATCCATTATGCCCTATAGCCTCGGGGTATCATACATATGTTAGATAATGTTAACATGTATTTATACGAAATAGATACATTTTAACTTATACGAATACGTCCATTTAACATATGGCCTAAAAAATATATTTAAAAAACAAATTATAATGATAATTATTGTCCATCTGTTTCTGAATATCTGTAAAAATCGTTGTCTTCCTGTTTTAGAATAGCATAACTGAATGTTGTTTCAGCCTCGGAGTTTTCCTTAACCTGTTTTCTGCCCATCACAAACAACCGCAAATCAGAGACCTCCGAAATGTCATTTGAAGCGGGGAAATCTTCCGAATTCAATGTTTTACTCTTCATGTTCCGGGGGTACCCCTTCCGTTTCGATCATGTCCTCCAGGGTTGTATGATTTTCGATTTCGGGTGTACATTTTATCATAAAAAATACATACAGTTGACATATAGATATCTCGTAAAATTCTGTGTCCATCCGTTGCTCTTCGGAATTCCTTTCTAACGAAGGCGGTTCCATATCCTTTATCCCCGGGATGCAGTTGGCTTAATGTTGCATATCCTGCGAACGTTTTAAATTACATGAATATGTGCATTTGACTTAAATAAAATAATCATTGTTGTCATCGGTTAAAACCCCTATAACTCCTGTTTAATATTACTATAACATTCACAATGTTCAAACAAGTCCCCGCATCCTAAATCTGATATACAAATATAAATATAATATATAATATAAATATATATATTTATTTCACGAACTCACCTTCCGAAAGATCCATTAGGATGGTTTCCCAGATTATCTTTTTAACGGGTCAGTCCGATAACAATTCTGCTGTCCTGCATGTGTGTAACTGCGCTAAAAACGATGCTAACAGTGGGAAACTATCTGTTTCACTAGACTCGTTGAGAAGTTTGCGGCCTTGGCTCAAAAGTCGTGATAGTACGGAATGAGTTTACAGAGCCGGGGGTGTCGTTTTTTTTTTTTTTAGGACTAGACCCCAGCTATCTTTGAAGCCTAAGGTATTTCGTTCAAACACATGGTATTTGGTTCAAACACATGGTATTGGGGGTGTCTAAACATTAGGTACCTTTTGATTTTCTAAAATCTCCGGGGGGCTAGCATCTAGATGCTGGGGTGGGGAGGTCTCGACATCTCTGGGCTGAATTACTTTTTAGCCCACCTAACAATTAGTTTTTGAAAGGCCTTTGTGTTTAGGAGGCGTAAGACACAATATTTTTGTTGGGGGGGGGGGGGGGGGTAGGCATCTGTTTTGCCGGATAGTGTAAACCTTGGTTTCAAACGACCCCCTGCATAGAGAGAGAGAGAGAGAGAACGAGAGAGCCTTGAGCGCAGATGCATGGGCATTTTCAGGGGCATGCTTGGTGATAGAAGGAAAGGACTTATTCCTATCGTTAGAAGATGAGATTCTGCTTTTAAAACCATTTATTTAATTCAAAATATTTAGTACATACAGTTTATAACCGTTCATAATTAAGGTCTTTTACGATGCCTTTCTTACAGATCCAGAGGTCTGGTTAGCCCTGACCATTATCCGATCGCTAAGACGCTTGCACACTCCCTCAAAGCTCCGTAAGTTTTCCCTCCATGGGTAGATAATCCGTCCGGCATGTAAATCCTGGGTTATGCCCACAGCTTTAATGAATAAGATGGGTAGAAAAATAATCTGTTTAAGTCATAAGTAAAGGCCTTTCATAAAGAGGCTGTCATGATTGACTGTGGCCCATATTTAACACGTATTGCTTGTTACCTAAGACTATTGTTGTACATTGAATATCCACTAGCAGATTTGTGTAGCATGCATCTCCACTATATCTGTCATGTGTTATGCCCACAGCTTTAATGAATAAGATGGGTAGAAAAATAATCTGTTTAAGTCATAAGTAAAGGCCTTTCATAAAGAGGCTGTCATGATTGATTGTGGCCCATATTTAACACGTATTGCTTGTTACCTAAGACTATTGTTGTACATTGAATATCCACTAGCAGATTTGTGTAGCATGCATCTCCACTATATCTGTCATGTTACTGTGGTCTTTTTAAAAGTCAATAAACATATGTGTAAAATGTACACTTTTGTTTCACTGTAGATTTGTTTAAGCCCACCTAGAAACACCTGATTTATCCCACAGCATTAATGAATAAGCTGTGTAGAAAATTATTCTGTTTATGTCATAAGTAAAGGCCTTTCCTAAAGAGGCTGTCATGATTGACTGTGGCCCCATATTTAACACGTATTGCTTGTTACAGAAGACCCCTGTTGTACATTGAATATCCACTAGCAGATTTGTGTAGCATGCATCTCCACTATATCTGTCATGTTACTGTGGTCTTTTTAAAAGTCAATAAACATATGTGTAAAATGTACACTTTTGTTTCACTGTAGATTTGTTTAAGCCCACCTAGAAACACCTGATTTATCCCCCAGCATTAATGAATAAGATGTGTAGAAAATGAATCTGTTTAAATCATAAGTAAAGGCCTTTCATAAAGAGGCTGTCATGATTGACTGTGGCCCCATATTTAACACGTATTGCTTGTTACAGAAGACCCCTGTTGTACATTGAATATCCACTAGCAGATTTGTGTAGCATGCATCTCCACTATATCTGTCATGTTACTGTGGTCTTTTTAAAAGTCAATAAACATATGTGTAAAATGTACACTTTTGTTTCACTGTAGATTTGTTTAAGCCCACCTAGAAACACCTGATTTATCCCCCAGCATTAATGAATAAGATGTGTAGAAAATGAATCTGTTTAAATCATAAGTAAAGGCCTTTCATAAAGAGGCTGTCATGATTGACTGTGGCCCATATTTGACACGTATTGCTTGCTACATTAGACCCTAAAACCTAAATTATGTTTTGAACTAAGGCTTGTTTAATATTTCTATAACTGTTGATAAAACATTTACTGAGAGAGAGAGAGAGAGAGAGCCTTGAGCGCAGATGCATGGGCATTTTTGAACACACACCCCACCCCTTTTTCTCTGTTTTTGAAACACACACACAGCCACTACAGCACACTCCCGCACACACACGCGCGCACATGGCTTTTTCCGCAAGTTTTTTTTCTTCTTTTTTTCTCAGGGACAGACTGCGCTAAGAGTGAACAAACTAACGAGTTCATGACATGGTGAGATTCTCCTTTTAAAACCATTTATTTCATTCAAAATATTTAGTACATACATTTTATAGCCTTACATTATTATGGTCTTTTACGAGGCCTTTCTTACAGATCCAGGGATCTGATGCAACCACCCCCCATTGTCAGTGTCCAGTTGGCCCTCAAAATGCCGGGATCTCTTGCAAGGTTCATCAACACTTGGTAAGTTTTCACTCCAGGGGTAGATCCTACGTCGGGCCTTTTGGTCCTGGCTATGTCTCAAGGACAGCTGAGGCCAGCTCCTTAACTGTTCGCGATTTTTGAAGAGAATGTCCAGCTTATTCATAAGTGTTATGAAAATTGGATAATCCACCCATTTAAAACTAAACACAGGAATAAAAAAGTTTACATCTTTGCATGCTCTGGAAGCTACTGGAGAATTGACAGACTTTGTAGCATTACCCGCATCATAAACTTCACAGGCTAAAATTGTCACTTTGTTGTCAGGGCTATAGTCCATTGAAGCAATTCTTAGAGCCTTGAGATCCCTGCCCCCGAAGACCTGTTCTTCCAACGCATAGCCTGGCACAGGTGTACCACTCAGGACCTGTTCAATTTTACAGAGCGCAAGCCTGATCTTTAGCCATTCTCTCATCCCGAGAGCAGGAGAAAAACTCCCATCCCGAGAGCAGGAGAAAAACTCCCAGGTTTTGCCTGATAAAGAGGTTTGGGGCCACTGGCGTTGAAGATCTTTACCGTAGAATCCTCCGGCTGGAATATGTGAGACATATGGCCCTCACTCGTACCCAAAAATCCTTTAAAACATTCTGGAGCTTCACACAGAACTTCCTCAATGCTTTGGTCACTGGGTTCATGACAAGCCGAGCATAACATACCATAAATTGGCATATGTGTCATTTTTGTTTAATATTCAGGGGGTTTATCTTGTACAGTCTTAAACATACATTGTTCTGGGGCTTTATAAGGCTTCTGCAAAGCCAGCCTCTTTGAAATGTTCATTAACAACCCCCAACACTAGACATCCAGGAACAGGTTGACCTGACACCTGGTCACTTACTTACCCCAAAGCCCCCCTAACCATCAGGATGTCCTGACCTGAAGCCCAAATATGTGCATGCCCCCCTTCTACACGACATTGGGTCATCAATCATTACATAGGGTCATAAATCATGATTTTTTTGATTTAGGACATTGACAGCTTGACACTTACTCAACCCAAAAGACCCCCACCCCTGCCAGGATGTCCTGACCGGAAGCCCAAATATGTGCATGCCTCCTACAACAGGACTTAGGGTCATCAATCAAATTTTGACAGCCGGACTTAGGGGCATCAATCAAATTTGACACGTGACATCTACTTTAATCTCTCTAATCTAGTTGGCGCGTTTGATTCAATAATCCACCCATTCCACTCGTTCAACATGCAGACAAAGGAATAGGAAAAGTTACCAATAAACTTCGTCCAAACAAGTCAAACAACATTTCTAATCAATCCCCAGGTACCCTAATATGTAAATAAATGATCAAATTTAAGACGGAATGTAGTATGTTCAATACCAGAGATAAATAACAAGGTGCGCACCCTCATCCACGCGTGCCACAAGACTACAGTCAAAATGAGAGCCACCTTGAAAAACTACAACTACAAATTCATTTTTTTTAAAACAAGCCTGAAACCCTTTCTAAAGACTGGTGACATCTAGTGGAAGCCATAGGAACTGCAACCTGGGAGATATTTATTTGTGTATCCCATAGACAAGCGTTGAAATGGACTGTGACCTAAAAAAAGCATTTCTGTATGGATTTTCCTCAGGTTCTGTTCTGTTATACTCACAGACATTATTTTAAGAATTTTAGAAACTTCAGAGTGTTTTCTATCCAACGCTACCAGTAACAGGCAGTTTACTTTGGGTACGTAATTCATCCAAACTTCCGAACACTGCCCTCTAGCCCTAAGAGTTTTAAGGTAGAGGGGATATGATCCTTAACTAGCCTCTCAAAACATTTCATGATGACATAAGTTAGTGCTACGGGGCGATAGTCATTTAGTTCCGCTACCTTTGCTTTCTTGAGTACATGGGTGATTTATTGGAAAAAAGACTACAGTATCATAGACATTCCAGATGTAATGTACAGTATATGCAGTGGTGATTTCAGCATGTAAATCTTTGTGGTGCAAACTCCCCCCAATTTTTGTAGATGCGTGCCAGCAAGGCACTGCACAACACAACACAACACTAAAGAATACATTATAACGGTGACAAACGGTGCCCACAAACTGTAAGGGCCTATAAAAATCTGTCCCAACAGCAGTCCCAAAACCTTACCATTGCTACCCTGGCTATCAGCGGAGCCTTGTCTGGGAGCGAAACAGTTAATTCAGCGTCATTTACTACCTTTAAAAAAACCATATCTGTTATGGCTGACTTGTTTAAACAAATGTGGTTTCTACTGACAATTGAAATGTGCAAACTATAGCATAAAGGCACGACTAGCAGATGAGAGGCAATCCATAATTTTGATTAAGATATGAATGAGCGAGCTAGGACGGACATAGTCAATATAACTAAACTCAGCAAAAAAATTAACTTTTTCAGGACCCTGTCTTTCAAATATAATTGGTAAAAATCCATATAACTTCACAGATCTTCATTGTAAAGGGTTTAAACACTGTTTCATATGCTTGTTCAATGAACCATAAACAATATATGAACATGCATCTGTGGAACGGTCGTTAAGACACTAACAGCTTACAGACGGTAGGAGATTAAGGTCACAGTTAGGAAAACTTAGGACACTAAAGAGGCCTTTCTACTGACTGCAAGGAGGCTTGAGGACTGCAGATGTGTCCAGGGAAACAAATTGCAATGTCCGTACTGTGAAACGCCTAAGACAGCACTACAGGGAGACAGGACGGACAGATGATCATCCTCGCAGTGGCAGACTACATGTAACACCTGCACAGGATCGGAAAATTCGAACATCACACCTGCGGGATAGGTACATAATGGCAACAACAACTGCCGAGTTACACCAGGAACGCACAATCCCTCCATCAGGGCTCAGACTCTCCGCAATAGGCTGAGAGAGGCTGGACTGAGGGCTTGTAGGCCTGTTGTAAGGCAGGTCCTCACCAGACATTACCGGCAACAACGTCACCTATGGGCACAAACCCACCGTCGCTGGACCAGACAGGACTGGCAAAAAGTGCTCTTCACTGACGAGTCGCGGTTTTGTCTCACCAGGGGTGATGGTCGTATTTGCATTTATCTTCGAAGGAATGAGCATTACACCAAGGCCTGTACTCTGGAGTGGGATCGATTTGGAGGTGGAGGGTCCGTCATGATCATCGGACTGAGCTTGTTGTCATTGCAGGCAATCTCAATGCTGTGCGTTACAGGTAAGACATCCTCCTCCCTAATGTGGTAGCCTTCCTGCAGGCTCAACCTGACATGGCCCTCCAGCATGACAATGCCACCAGGCATACTGCTCGTTCTGTGCGTGATTTCCTGCAAGACATGAATGTCAGTGTTCTGCCATGGCCATCGAAGACCCCGGATCTCAATCCCATTGAGCACGTCTGGGACCTGTTGGATCGGAGGGTGAGGGCTAGGGCCATTCTCCCCAGAAATGTCCGGGAACTTGCAGGTGCCTTGGTGGAAGAGTGGGGTAACATCTCACAGCAAGAACTGGCAAATCTGGTGCAGTCCATGAGGAGGGGATGCACTGCAGTACTTAATGCAGCTGGTGGCCACAGCAGATACTGACTGTTACTTTTTATTTTGACCCCCCTTTGTTGAGGGACACATTATTCCATTTCTGTTTGTCACATGTCTGTGGAACTTGTTTAGTTTATGTCTCAGTTGTTGAATCTTGTTATGTTCATACAAATATTTACACATGTTAAGTTTTCTGAAAATTAACGCAGTTGACAGTGAGAGGCGTTTCTTTTTTTGCTGAGTTTACTTGTTCGGCACTCTTGAAATGTACAGTGACATAATTAAGAACATGGGCTGTTCTTTCAGTATTCTCCCTGTACACCGAGTCAGAAACATAGGATAAATAATGGGGGCTTATCAGCAGACAATGAAAACTCTTACCATTTTTGAAGATGACATTTATCTAAAACAGGCTATAAACTACATGTGCACCACCTACTGTAGTCAGAACAGTAGGCTAAGTTATGGGACCAAAATATTAGGGTGAGGCACATGGGCTACTAACAGCTTACTACACAACATATACTTAGTATTACTTTCTTATCTACAGTATACATATCTCCCTGGTAAATTGCATAATTTATAAAGCAGCATACAATACTTTTTTGGACTTACCTTGTTGTGCTGTACTCACTTGAACAGGAAGGAGGCGTGGGGTCCTTCTTGTAGGCACATTTTGTCATCAAACGTTGTTATCAAAGTCTGGCATTCTATGGATTTATGGTGTTTTCAAGACAACTGGGAACTCTGAAAAAAAACAAGGTTGAATCATGACGTCAGTCATCTTCAGGTCGGAGCACGAGAAAGAGGCTTGAGATCCCGACTTGGAATTCCGAGTTGGATGACCGTTCAAAGTGTATTTTCCCAGTTGTCTTGAACTAACTGAAGTCTGAGATTTCACAGTTCTGAGTTTCCAGTTGTTTTGAACACGGCAGAAGTCAATGTTGAATGTTTACAATTTTAAGCTTAGAAAAGTTAAAGACCACACACCCACTCCACTGAATAGCACGCTAGTGATTGCTTTGCAATGCTTGCAGTAAGCCACTGATTCCTTCCAAACCACTCATTGTTGAATTTGCGATTTCCAACTAGAAATGTGTATGTCCAATGGCCGATGAGCACCCAAAACGTTTTATCTATAATTTCTCTTCATAACTTCTGACAAGGGTTGAAAAGGATTTGCCAGTAGATTGTCGACTTGATTCATGAGGATAATTGCTAGCTTGCTAGCTAAGATTTTGAAAGTATGATGTTGACATGATAAGTCCAATCAAAGCTACAGTAAATATAACAGGATTTTTTGTCATTTTATCTGTGGCCTATGATCTTGAGTCTTCTTGGATGGGCACTTCTAATGTAACTCTATGGCCCCCACCCAAGGAGCTTGAATTTTCGAGCTCTCCCCATAGATTTTGCGGTGACGTAGTGTCTCCATGAGTGACAGAACACTGAGCTAATCATGTCGCAACTAGAAAACATTACCAACCCCTGTGCTCTGTATTTTCTGCTGACTGCTCCACCACCACAGAAAGCATTGAGCTAGGCTGAAACACCGGCATTTTCGAGCTGCCTTACTCAAGAAAGCAAAAAAGAGACCATGTTTGTATGCGGCTTTATTAACTCAATGATGAAAAAAATATATTGTTTGCAAATGTGAAAAAAAACATGCAAAACAGGCTTATCCCAAAAATATTTATGTACATTACTATACAAAAGTTTGGATACACCTACTCATTCAAGTGTTTTTCTTTATTTTTACTATTTTCTACATTGTAGAATAATAGTGAAGACATCAAAAGTATGAAATAACACATGGAATTATGTAGTAACCAAAAAAGTGTTAAAGAAATCTAAATATATTTTAGATTTTAGATTCTTCGAAGCAGCCACCCTTTGCCTTGATGACAGCTTTGCACACTCTTGGCATTCCTTTAACCAGCTTCACCTGGAATGCTTTCCCAACAGTGTTGAAGGAGTTCCCACAGCACTTGTTGGCTGCTTTTCCTTCACTCTGTGGTCCAACTCATCCCAAACCATCTCAACTGGGTTGAGGTCGGGTGATTGCGGAGGCCAGGTCATCTGATGCAGCACTCCATCACTCTCCTTATTGGTCAAATAGCCCTTACACAGCCTGGAGGTGTGTTGGGTCATTGTCCTGTTGAAAAACAAATGATAGTCCCACTAAGCGCAAACCAGATGGGATGGCGTATTGCTGCAGAATGCTGTGGTAGCTATGCTGGTTAAGTGTGCATTAAATTCTAAATAAATCACAGACAGTGTCACCAGCAAAGCACCCCCACACCATCACACCTCCTCCTCCATGCTTCACGGTGGGCACCACACATGCGGAGATCATCCGTTCACCTACTCTGCGTCTCACAAAGACACAGCGGTTGAAATCAAAAATCTCAAATTTGGACTCATCAGACCAAAGGTCTAATGTCAATTGCTCATGTTTCTTGACCCAAGCAAGTCTCTTCTTATTATTGGTGTCCTTGTGTAGTTGTTTCTTAGCAGCAATTCGACCATGAAGGCTTGATTCACACAGTCTCCTCTGAACAGTTGATGTTGAGATGTGTCTGTTACTTGAACTCTGTGAAGCATTTATTTGAGCTGCAATTTTTGAGGTGCAGTTAAGTCTAATGAACGTATCCTCTGCAGCTGAGGTAACTTTGTGTCTTCCTTTCCTGTGTACGGCCCTCGTGAGAGACAGTTTCATCATAGCGCTTGATGGTTTTTGCGGCTGTACTTGAAGAAACTTTCAAAGTTCTTGAAATTTTCCGAATTGACGGACATTCGTATCTTAAAATCAAATCAAATGTTATTGGTCACATACACATGGTTAGCAGATGTTAATGTGAGTGTAGCGAAATGCTTGTGCTTCTAGTTCTGAATGTGCAGTAATATCTAACAAGAAATCTAACAAATTCACAACAACTACCTTATACACACAAATAAACACAAATGTAAAGGGATGAATAGAATATGTACATATAAATATCTGGATGAGCGATTGCGTGCGGCATAGGCATGATGCAGTAGATGGTGTAGAGTACAGTATTTACATATGAGATGAGTAATGTAGATTATGTAAACATTATTAGTGGCGTTATTTAAAGTGACTAGTGATACGTTTATTAATTCCATTTATATAAGTGGCCAGAGATTTGAGATTGTATGTTGGCAGCAGCCTCTCTATGTTAGTGATGTCTGTTTAACAGTCTGATGGCCTTGAGATAGAAGCTGTTTTTCAGTCTCTCGGTCCCCGCTTTGATGCACCTGTACTGACCTCGCCTTCTGGATGATAGTGGGGTGAACAGGCAGTGGCTCAGGTGGTTGTTGTCCTTGATGATCTTTTTGGCCTTCCTGTGACATCGGGTGCTGTAGGTTTCCTGGAGGGCAGGTAGTTCGCCCCCGGTGATGTGTTGTGCAGACCTCACTACCCTCTGGAGAGCCTTACGGTTGTGGGCGGAGCAGTTGCCGTACCAGGCGATGATACAGCCCGACAGGATGCTCTCGATTGTGCATCTATAAAAGTTTGTAAGTGTTTTAGATGAAAAGCCATATAATGATGGGCTGTCGTTTCTCTGTGCTTATTTGAGCTGTTCTTGCCACAATCCAGACTTTTTCTTTTACCAAGTATGGATAACTGCTCTATACCTCTTTTAACAAGGCACACCTGTTAATTGAAAAGATGGCTGAGAGAATGCCAAGAGTATGCAAAGCCATCATCAAGGCAAAGGGTGGCTACTTTGAAGAATCTCAAATATAAAATATATTTTGATTTGTTCAACACTTTTTTGGTTACTACATGAGTCCATATGTGTTATTTCATAGTTTTGATGTCTTCACTATTATTATACAATGTAGAAAAAAGTAAAAATAAAGACAAACCCTGGAATAAGTATGTGTGTCCAAACTTTTGACTGGTACTATATATATTTAGCTTAACAGGTGGGGCTCAGAACAGGTGGGTTTTTGCTCCACCTGCCCTGAATGACGGGTCGCCACTGAATATACATAGGAAGTGCTCATCACCTAGCTGTCACAGTCCGTTCTCTGTCTTACTCAGATGATACTGATGTCACTGTCTGGTGGAATCAGGTGTGCCTCTACCAGCTGTCTTCTGACTGGCTCATAATCACTGTGATTCACATACAGTGAACACTGTGTTTTGGGACTGGAGTAATTATCACACACACAGACGCCCATAACACATTTCAGACAAGGTGTGCCTCATAATGCTGTTTATATTTGTTTAAAAAAATACAACTGTCTAAATGTAAAGGGATATTAGATTTATTTAGTAAATCATATTTTTTCTGTCAATGTCTGAATTGTAGTAGTGTATACTCCAATGTGCAGTGTCGTAGAGTGGAAAGCAAACATTGGAGTGATTTACCATTGAATTGGAAATGCAGGTATCTCAAAAAATTACGATGTGTTTGTGTGTGTGTGTGTGTGTGTGTGTGTGTGTGTGTGTGTGTGTGCGTGCGTGCGTGTGTGTGTGTGTGTGAGAGACTGAGTGCAAAACAGATCAGAAACAGACAGAAATAGTTGAGAGAGAGAGGGGTAAAGATAGACATGCAGCCAGACTGGTTAGGCACTGCCAATCGAAAGTAAAAGCTTCCAAAAGTTCTCCAGGCTGTTCTTAGCAGCACATGTAGCCAAGAGGATATTGAGAAAGGGTTAGAGAGGGTTAGACAGGGTATTAAAATGGACACACGCTCTTAGCATTGCTGACAATGAGAGAAGTGGGCGAGGGAGGGGGTAGACATGAAGGCCCAACCCTGTGCCACACCTACTGCACTGTTGAGTGAGTGAGTCTGTAAGAGATTCATACATTCTGATTGGAGCCTTCCTACTGAACCCCTTAGACTTACCAACGTTCCATTCTAGAATCAGACATTAACAACAAATACAAAAATGAGGCATGGACATAATTGCAACTCATTGTCATCTTTCTGTTAACTATCTAATGATCTCAACCCCATTCTGCTGGAGGGAGTCAGAGTGACACATCATGTCTGTTGAAGTCTTTGTTAGGGGATATTAGGCAGTGTTCAGTCCAGCTATGTCAGGGTGGCTCCCCACTGTACACATGGCATTTGAGAACACAGGCGCGTTCAGTCTCGCTCTGGGGTTTGTTGGTACAGTAAGGATTATTAGATCTAAGGAGGGAAAGAAAGGAGAAAAGCGAACATCAACTCTATCTCTGCTGAAAAAAACAGGGTGTGTCCCTTGGGTGTGGGGTGTGTTTGGCCTTCAAGTCAAGAACAATGGCCTGGTTCTGATTATGCATACGGTAGAGAAGAAATGGGGTAGAACTGTTTGGTACATTGCAAAATAGAAATGTTACTGTCATTGTTGTTTTCACCCAAAAATACACTGCGAAGTGTCTACACACCTCCATACCCATAGCAGAGATTGGTTATAAACATTTCAGTATTGGTTATAAACATTGAATTACCTTATATCAATAGCCTAGCCCTAGGAGGACACTCATTAACACCTCTGAAGGATACAGGTAACTGGCCAAAATAAACACTTGTGTAAATTAGGGATACAAAGTATATTGAAAGCAGGTGCTTCCACACAGTGTGGTTCCTTAGTTAATTAAGCAATCAACATCCTATCATGGGTAATGTATAAAAGAGCATAGGGGGTTTAAAAGTGTGTGTGTGTCCGTGTGTGTCAGTCACCAGATCTCAACCCAATTTAACACTAAATAAGAATGAGTTCTTAACTGACTTGCATAGTTAAATAAATGTTAAATGTACATTTTTTTTTTTAATCTGGGAGATTCTGGAGCATGCCTGAGACAGCGTTTTCCAGAACCATCAACAAAACACCAAATGATGGAATTTATTTACATTTACATTTACATTTAAGTCATTTAGCAGACGCTCTTATCCAGAGCGACTTACAAATTGGTGCATTCACCTTATGACATCCAGTGGAACAACCACTTTACAATAGTGCATCTAACTCTTTTAAGGGGGGGGGGGGGGGTTAGAAGGATTACTTTATCCTATCCTAGGTATTCCTTAAAGAGGTGGGGTTTCAGGTGTCTCCGGAAGGTGGTGATTGACTCCGCTGACCTGGCGTCGTGAGGGAGTTTGTTCCACGATTGGGGTTCCAGAGCAGCGAACAGTTTTGACTGGGCTGAGCGGGAACTGTACTTCCTCAGAGGTAGGGAGGCGAGCAGGCCAGAGGTGGATGAACGCAGTGCCCTTGTTTGGGTGTAGGGCCTGATCAGAGCCTGAAGGTACGGAGGTGCCGTTCCCCTCACAGCTCCGTAGGCAAGCACCATGGTCTTGTAGCGGATGCGAGCTTCAACTGGAAGCCAGTGGAGAGAGCGGAGGAGCGGGGTGACGTGAGAGAACTTGGGAAAGTTGAACACCAGACGGGCTGCGGCGTTCTGGATGAGTTGTAGGGGTTTAATGGCACAGGCAGGGAGCCCAGCCAACAGCGAGTTGCAGTAATCCAGACGGGAGATGACAAGTGCCTGGATTAGGACCTGCGCCGCTTCGTGCGTGAGGCAGGGTTGTACTCTGCGAATGTTGTAGAGCATGAACCTACAGGAACGGGTCACCGCCTTGATGTTAGTTGAGAACGACAGGGTGTTGTCCAGGATCACGCCAAGGTTCTTAGCACTCTGGGAGGAGGACACAATGGAGTTGTCAACCGTGATGGCGAGATCATGGAACGGGCAGTCCTTCCCCGGGAGGAAGAGCAGCTCCGTCTTGCCGAGGTTCAGCTTGAGGTGGTGATCCGTCATCCACACTGATATGTCTGCCAGACATGCAGAGATGCGATTCACCACCTGGTTATCAGAGGGGGGAAAGGAGAAGATTAATTGTGTGTCGTCTGCATAGCAATGATAGGAGAGACCATGTGAGGATATGACAGAGCCAAGTGACTTGGTGTATAGCGAGAATAGGAGAGGGCCTAGAACAGAGCCCTGGGGGACACCAGTGGTGAGAGCACGTGGTGCGGAGACAGATTCTCGCCACGCCACCTGGTAGGAGCGACCTGTCAGGTAGGACGCAATCCAAGCGTGGGCCGCGCCGGAGATGCCCAGCTCGGAGAGGGTGGAGAGGAGGATCTGATGGTTCACAGTATCAAAGGCAGCCGATAGGTCTAGAAGGATAAGAGCAGAGGAGAGAGAGTTAGCTTTAGCAGTGCGGAGCGCCTCCGTGACACAGAGAAGAGCAGTCTCAGTTGAATGACTAGTCTTGAAACCTGACTGATTTGGATCAAGATATCTATTTATAATAGAAGAATAGTGTTGCATCACTCCAATGGAGTTCCAGACACTTTTAGAATCTATGCCAAGGTTCATTGAAGCTGTTCTGGCAGCTTGTGGTGGCCCAACACCCTATTAAGACACTTTATGTTGGTGTTTTGGCAGTTAGCTGTATATGCACATGCAAAACACTCTTCATTCTAAACATTGTCCGTTCAATAAGAGACACGAATCATGGATTCTGATGCTCCATACATATCAAAGAGATATCTCATGATACAGAGATAGGACCAGTGGTGTAGTGGAGGGTAAACACAAGTAAACACTGTTTAATCACCTTTTTTTGCATGACAGACAACCCTTTTGGGGGATTGTATTTCATAAAAAAACATGTACCACTATTTTAGCAGGGAGTATATGTAGCGTTAATTTTTTCACTGTGACCAGCTATCAAAGTTTACCCACCGATTATTTTTACCACTGCATCACTGGATAGGACCACATGTTATGTATTATTCACCATGCAGTTATATGTGGGTGCATTGATGTTTATTTTTCTTGTAATTACAGTAGCCTAATTTAATTGATGAGAAGCAAATATGAATGTCTGAATCTTTACTATAGTAATTACTAGAGAGGTGTGGACATAGCCACTGGAAGTAGTGGTTATGACCACACACACACACACACACACACACACACACACACACACACACACACACACACACACACACACACACACACACACACACACACACACACACACACGCACCAGAGAGAGTGCACTAAATCCATTAGGGATCGCAACAGACAGAATTTAAACACCAGAGGGCAGAATATGTCATTCTGAAAAATCTACTCTCAGACACATTGTTAGAAAGAGACACATGACTCAGTTGTTTTATCTTCTGTCCAAAATAGGCATAATGTCTGGCCACTATCAGTTTAGATGGAGTGGTTGATAACATTGAACATGTGAGTGTCATATTGTTGAAGGTATTGTAACGCACTTCATATCAGATTCACTTGTTCCAGCAATCAGCTATTCACTTGTGTGACGTTGCGGTTTTATGCTAACGCTATGATTAGCCCAATGGTATTCAAGTCGGGGTCACGGAGGGACTGCAATGGGGTCACCAAAAAGGAACAAAAGATTAAGATGAAAGATTATTGTATGGGACCATATACACATGTTTTTGAGAAAGATCATTTGAAAAATCAAATTTTATTATGTAAACGTAACTTTTGGTTTCTTTTCATTTTAATAAGAGATGAAAATGTAATGAATTGAGGGTTATTTGTTGATGTAAAAATGTCCGAATTTAAGGTTGTGTCATTATATTTGGGGTGGGGTGGGGTGGGGTCAAGAGAAATTATTGTGGAAAGAAATTGGTCCCCAGATATTATGGCGGAAAAAATGGGGTCCCCGCTGAATAAATTTGAATACCACCGATATAGCCTAATGCTCACGTATTGTCTGCTGCAAGCACATACACGTAGGTGTTCAATTCTCCCATACTGGAGCAGAGCTTAACCTCTGCCTCAGAGTGGGTGTGTACTCCCCTCCCTCCTCCATTACGCTCTCCTCTTAATAAAGCCTGCTGCTCAGACGCACCTGTACGCTATGTGTGTCTAAATCTAATTTATTCAACCTAATAAAACCAATTCCCATATTATAGTATTTTTTTTTTAATTTTGCAGACAGAAAATATAATTGTACCAACGAATTCATTGTATGATAATCACTTGTCCAGTTGAGCATTTAGTTTGGAAAAAGGAGACAATATTATTATACTCATTCTACCTTCCCGACCTCAAGAGTCTTGCTTGTGAAAAGCGTGACAAATTCTTTGCACAGCTCTCCGTCCTATTCCCAGCAGAAGAAAGTTACCCTCAAATATAATTAACAAAGGGGCGTTACATCAGCCTACTGTCTGTCTTCATTTGAGACACTGTGGCGCTAGGAGTGGTCTGTCCAAAAACGACACTCCTCGGTGTTCTCACAGTAGTAACTACAATATCTGCGCGACAGGAGCGGTCGGAGAGGGTGGGCGTAGGGACGAACTCCTCCGATGTTTAGACTACACTTCTTTCAAGACCATTTACCTTTTTTAACAAAATTGTAAATCAGAAACTGTACTTGAAATTAGTATGTACGGCTCTCAAAATAGACTTCCGACAATGAGTCGGAGGACTAATTCTCGACCAGACCTGACAAGCGGCACTCAGTTCGTCGTTGGTGGAAACGGCTATCAACAGGAATATGCAGACGGAATCACCTATTCACAAACTTTCTCCAAAACGGCCATGGGGGGAGGTGGTGGAGGTGGTGGGGGCTACGGAGGGGGACTCGGAGGGGGAGCAAGGTATGTGCACCTTGCATTCAGAATTAGGCTAAAGGTTGATTAAGGAGAGGATAAAAATTTGAACAATAGTTCATGACTAGTTTACTGTGAATCTGATGAATAAATTCATTGTATATAGACAGTGAAAAAAATCTAACTTTGTTTTGTCAAATACATAAATCCAACATTGGATCAGCATTTGTAATAATAGTGAATTCGGGGATTATCCCCGACCAGAAATCGAACCTTGTTCCAGCAACTGTCTAGCCAACACCTTAATTGTTAGGCCAAGAGGTCCGAATCACGCATTTAGGTGGCTAGGTGTTGGTTTGACAGTAGCTGGACCAGGGTTCGCGTACCGGTTGTGGCGCCCCTTGAGCAGAGATGGGCAGTATTTCTGTTGCAAGTATTTGAAATTGGTATTTCAATTACTTCTGAGTATTTTGTCATTTGAAATACATTAGGCTGAACTACACTCTAGTGTATTTTGTAACAAGATACTTTCGAGAGCTGTGATTTGTACTTTCACTCTGCATTGGTATCAGAGTTCTGAAGGCACTATGGTGTGATAAGAGCGTCTGCTAAATTAACAAAATAAAAAGTATATGATTGCAAAGCATGCGTAGTATTATTCTAATAAACTTCGCCCTGAAACAAGGCCAATAATAATACCCAGTGTGCTTTGCATTTCATTTAGGAATGTTTATTTTCACATATATATTTACATTTTGATCATTTAGCAGACACTTATCCAGCGTGACTTACAGTCAGAGTATTCAACTAAGATAGATAAACAACATCATATCACAGTCACTGTCAACATTTATGTCATCTGTTACTGACAACATTGTTGTTGTTAGGCTGGCTATTTGAAAAATGTATTTTTGTATTCTAAATAGAAAATACATGTATTTTAATTAAATACATGACAAAATACAAGTATTTTGTAGTTTATTTTGATACATTGATCTTTATGGTATTTTGGAATATTAAATACTGATGAAATACACTGTTTAGACTTAATTAAGATGAATCAGATTACATTGAAATTAGGCCTATCTTTCATATTATTAATCACATTATTACATTACGATTAGCATTATACAAAGTACTGTTTTAAATTAGAGGTCGACCGATTATGATTTTTCAACGCCGATACCGATTATTGGAGAACCAAAAAAGCCGATACCAATTAATCAGACTATTTTTTCATTTTTTTATTTGAAATAATGACAATTACAACAATACTGAATGAACACTTATTTTAACTTAATACAATACATCAATAAAATCAATTTAGTCTCAAATAAATAATGAAACATGTTCAATTCGGGTTTAAATAATGCAAAAACAAAGTGTTGGAGAAGAAAGTAAAAGTGCAATATGTGCCTGTAACGGCGGTCCTCCTCCTCTTTAACCGAAAAGGAGGAGTAGTGAGGGAACCAAAATGCAGCGGAGTTTGAAGACATGATTTATTAAACAATACGGAAAAACACGGAACGAAATACACTTGACTAATTAACAAAATAACAAAACGGAGTAGACAAACCTGGACATACGAACTTACAATAAAACACGAGAACGCACGAACAGGGAAAATAGCCTACACATAAAATGACGATGAACAAACAAACCAAAACAGTCCCGTATGGTGCGACAAACACTGACACAGGAGACAACCACCCACAACAAACACTGTGAAACAACCTACCTAAATATGACTCTTAATTAGAGGAACGCCAAACACCTGCCTCTAATTAAGAGCCATACCAGGCAACCCATAAACCAACATAGAAACAGAAAACATAGAATGCCCACCCAAACTCACGTCCTGACCAACTAACACATACAACAAACTAACAGAAATAGGCCAGGAACGTGACATAACCCCCCCCATAAGGTGCGAACTCCGGGCGCACCAGCACAAAGTCTAGGGGAGGGTCTGGGTGGGCATCTGACCACGGTGGTGGCTCAGGCTCCGGGCGAGGTCCCCACCCCACCATAGTCAATCCCAGCTTCCATTTCCCCCTATGAATGATGACCCTCATCTTACCCCCACTAAATCCTTTTGGTAACATCGATACCAGGGGCAGCACCGGGACAGAGGGATAGCTCAGGACAGAGGGATAGCTCAGGACAGAGGGATAGCTCAGGACAGAGGGATAGCTCAGGACAGAGGGATAGCTCAGGATAGAGCGGTAGCTCAGGATAGAGAGGTAGCTCAGGATAGAGGGGTAGCTCAGGATAGAGGGGCAACTCCGGACTGAAAGGCAGCTCCGGACAGAGAGACAGCTCTGGACTGAGGGGCAGTTCTGAATAAATAGCCGCTCTGGGCTGAGGGACAGCTCATGACTGGCTGACGGCTCTGGACGCTCATGGCTGGCTGACGGCTCTGGACGCTCATGGCTCACTGACGGCTCTGGCAGATCCTGTCTGGTTGGCGGCTCTGGCAGATCCTGTCTGGTTGGCGGCTCTGGCAGATCCTGTCTGGTTGGCGGCTCTGGCAGATCCTGACTGACGACTGGCTCTAGCGGCTCCTGACTGACTATCGGCTCTGACGGCTCGGGACAGACGGGCGGCTCTAAAGGCTCGGGACAGACGGATGGCTCAGACGGCGCTAGGGAGACGGATGGCTCAGACGGCGCTGGGGAGACGGATGGCTCAGACGGCGCTGGGGAGACGGATGGCTCAGATGGCGCTGCGGAGACGGATGGCTCAGACTGCTCCTGTCTGGCGGAAGGCTCTGGCTGCTCCTGTCTGGCGGAAGGCTCTGTAGGCTCATGGCAGACGGGCAGCTTTGCAGGCTCATGGCAGACAGGCAGTTCATGCGCCGTTGGGCAGACGGCAGACTCTGGCCGGCTGAGACGCACTGTAGGCTTGGTGCGTGGTGCCGGAACTGGAGGCACCTGACTGAGGACACGCACTTCAAGCCTAGTGCGGGGAGCAGGGACAGGGCACACTGACCTCTCGAAGCGCACTATATGCCTGGTGCGTGGTACCGGACTGAGGGCACGCACCTCAGGACGAGTGCGGGGAGAAGCAACAGTGTGCACAGGACTTAGGAGACGCACAGGTGGCTTAGTGCGCGGTGCCGGAACTGGAGGCACTGGGCTGGAGACACGCACCATAGGGAGAGTGCATGGAGGAGGAACAGGGCTCTGAAAACGCACTGGAAGCCTGGTGCGTAGTGTAGGCACTGGTGGTACTGGGCTGGGGCGGGGAGGTAGTGCCGGAAATACCGGACCGTGCAGGCGTATTGGCTCCCTTGAGCACCGAGCCTGCCCAACCTTACCTGGCTGAATGCTCCCCGTCGCCCGACCAGTACGGGGAGGTGGAATAACCCGCACCGGGCTATGTAGGCGAACCGGGGACACCATGCGTAAGGCTGGTGCCATGTAAGCCGGCCCGAGGAGACGCACTGGAGACCAGACGCGTTGAGCCGGCCTCATGACACCTGGCTCAATGCCCAATCTAGCCCTACCAGTGCGGGGAGGTGGAATAACCCGCACTGGGCTATGCACTCGTACAGGAGACACAGTGCGCTCTACTGCGTAACACGGCGCCTGCCCGTACTCCCGCTCTCCACGGTAAGCCTGGGAAGTGGGTGCAGGTCTCCTACCTGCCCTTGGCCCACTACCTCTTAGCCACCCCCCAAGAAATTTTTGGGTGGTACTCACGGGCTTTTCGGGCTTCCGTGCTAGACGCGTCCCCTCATAACTCCGGTTCCCTTCTCCGGTTGCCTCTGCTCTCCTCAGTGCCTCCAGCTGTTCCCATGGGAGGCGATCCCTACCAGCCAGGATCTCCTCCCATGTGTAGCAACCTTTCCCGTCCAATACATCATCCCAAGTCCATTCCTTCTTTTTCTGTCCCTTACTCCGTTTACACCGCTGCTTGGTTCTGGAGATTTGGTGGGTGGTTCTGTAACGGCGGTCCGCCTCCTCTTTAACCGAAAAGGAGGAGTAGTGAGGGAACCAAAATGCAGCGGAGTTTGAAGACATGATTTATTAAACAATATGGAAAAACACGAAACGAAATACACTTGACTAATTAACAAAATAACAAAACGGAGTAGACAAACCTGGACATACGAACTTACAATAAAACACGAGAACGCACGAACAGGGAAAATAGCCTACACATAAAATGACGGATGAACAAACAAACCGAAACAGTCCCGTATGGTGCGACAAACACTGACACAGGAGACAACCACCCACAACGAACATTGTGAAACAACCTACCTAAATATGACTCTTAATTAGAGGAACGCCAAACACCTGCCTCGAATTAAGAGCCATACCAGGCAACCCATAAACCAACATAGAAACAGAAAACATAGAATGCCCACCCAAACTCACGTCCTGACCAACTAACACATACAACAAACTAACAGAAATAGGCCAGGAACGTGACAGTGCCATGTAAGAAAGCTAACGTTTAAGTTCCTTGCTCAGAACATGAGAACATATGAAAGCTGGTGGTTCCTTTTAACATGAGTCTTCAATATTCCCAGATAAGAAGTTTCAAGTTGTAGTTTTTATAGGATTTATAGGACTATTTCTCTCTATACGATTTGTATTTCATATACCTTTGACTATTGGATGTTCTTATAGGCACTTTAGTATTGCCAGTGTAACAGTATAGCTTCCATCCCTCTCCTTGCCTCTAACTGGGCTCGAACCAGGAACACATCGACAACAACCACCCTCGAAGCAGCGTTACCCATGCAGAGCAAGGGGAACAACTACTCCAAGTCTCAGAGCGAGTGACGTTCGAAACGCTATTAGCGCGCACCCCGCTAACTAGCTAGCCATTTCACATCGGTTACACCAGCCTAATCTCGGGAGTTGATAGGCTTGAAGTCATAAACAGCGCAATGCTTGAAGCATTGCGAAGAGCTGCTGGCAAAATGCACGAAAGTGCTGTTTGAATGAATGCTTACGAACCTGCTGGTGCCTACCATCGCTCAGTCAGACTGCTCTATCAAATCATAGACTTAATTATAACATAATAACACACAAAAATACGAGCCTTAGGTCATTAATATGGTTGAATCCGGAAACTATCATCTCGAAAACAAAACTTTTATTCTTTCAGTGAAATACGGAACCGTTCCGTATTTTATCTAACGGGTGGCATCCATGAGTCTAAATATTCCTGGTACATTGCACAACCTTCAATGTTATGTCATAATTACGTAAAATTCTGGCAAATTAGTTCGCAACGAGCCAGGCGGCCCAAACGTTTGCGATATATCCTGACTCTGCGTGCAATGAACGCAAGAGAAGTGACACAATTTCATCTGGTTAATATTGCCTGCTAACCTGGATTTCTTTTAGCTAAATATGCAGGTTTAAAAATATATACTTCTGTGTATTGAATTTAAGAAAGGCATTGATGTTTATGGTTAGGTACACGTTGGAGCAACGACAGTCCTTTTTCCGTGAATGCGCACCGCATCGATTATATGCAACGCAGGACACGCTAGATAAACTACTAATATCATCAACCATGTGTAGTTATAACTAGTGATTATGATTGATTGATTTTTTTTCATAAGATAAGTTTAATGCTAGCTAGCAACTTACCCTGGCTTCTTCTGCATTCACGTAACAGGCGGGCTCCTCGTGAGGCAGGTGGTTAGAGCGTTGGACTAGTTAACCGTAAGGTTGCAAGATTGAATCCCTGAGCTGACAAGGTATTAATCTGTTGTTCTGCCCCTGAACAAGGCAGTTAACCCACCGTTCCTAGGCCGTCATTCAAAATAAGAATGTGTTCTTAACTGACTTGCCTAGTTAAATAAAGGTGTACATTTATTTGTATTTTTTTTAATCGGCAAAATCGGCGTTCAAAAATACCGATTTCCGATTGTTATGAAAACTTGAAATCGGTCCTAATTAAATCAGCCATTCCGATTAATCGGTCGACCTCTATTTTACATTATGTATTAAATGACAAAACTACACTCACAATAGTGTTCATTGCCCTGATTCTATACATGGCTTCAATAGCATAGGCTACGTTATCCAGAATACAATCACAGATTACTCAACTCAACACATATTCTGGGTCAAAGCCGATACATTGAGATCTGAGGTCTATATTTGACTGTGTTCAAGAGTGAAATGTGTTGGAAACTTTCGACACACAACATACACACACATACCCCTTAACTTGATTCTCCCTCAGAACGTGATGTCACCTCATGATGTCACGTACCTTGTTGTTATCGTTAATAATAGTATAATGCCAGTATAATGGATGTTTTGTGTCACAATATTGCAAATGTTGATGATGTGTTCTTTGTTTTGTCCTGTTTAGTGTGCAGAGCATCCAACACAAAGCTTTCTTCCTGCAAAGCCAGTGTCAGGAGTACCTGCAGAGAGTACAGCAGATTCTCCAGGCAGTAAGTACCCTACACAGGTCAATTATGGATAGAAACACACATACCCGTATTGATGCACATGCCCACACACAAACATGTTTGGTTGTGGAATAGCAGCATTAAAATGGGTTTAGCTTTAGCATAATAATTGATCTTTCACTTACAAATATAAAGTCAGATTTTTTTAATTATCTTGGATGTTTCTATGTAAACAGGAGGATTTTGCAATACTGTATTTTCTGTGTTGATGCAACATTGGTAGCAGCTGTCTTCAGCTGTACTGATAATATTGCACTCATCTAGAATTACTGTCCTGAAAAGTGCTGCTTGCCTTTTTGTCCATGAATGGTCCATTATTATCTCTCCTTCCTGAAGTGTTTTCAGCCATTATGGGTCATAATGGTGTGGTCTTTTTGACCTTGTTGGTCTTCCTGGTTGTCTTTTTGACCTTGTTGGTCTTCCTGGTTGTCTTTTTGACCTTGTTGGTCTTCCTGGTTGTCTTTTTGACCTTGTTGGTCTTCCTGGTTGTCTTTTTGACCTTGTTGGTCTTCCTGGTTGTCTTTTTGACCTTGTTGGTCTTCCTGGTTGTCTTTTTGACCTTGTTGGTCTTCCTGGTTGTCTTTTTGACAGTTTAGTGCAGCGTTTCCCAAACTCGGTCCTCATGACCCCAAGGGGTGTGTGTTTCGTTTTTTGCCCTAGCACTGGGGTGGCAGGCAACCTAGTGGTTAGAGCATTGGGCCAGTAACCAAAAGGTTGCTGGATCAAATCCCTGAGCTGACAAGGTAAAATTCTGTCTTTTTGCTCCTGAACAAGGCAGTTAACCCACTGTTCCTCTCTAGGTCGTCATTGTAAATAAGAATTTGTTCTTAACTGACTTGTCTAGTTAAAAAAAGGTTTGATTATTTAAAAAAATTAAAAACTACACAGCTGATTCAGATGATCAAAGCTTGATGATTAGTTGATTATTTGGATCAGCTGTGTAGTGCTATGGAAGAAGAGAAAAAAAGGTGCTCCATTTGGGGTCCGGAGGGCAGAGTTTGGGGAACGCTGGTGTAGTGTGTACCACAGCAGGTTGGTGGCACCTTAATTAGGGAGGATGGGCTCGTGGTAATGGCTGGAGCGGATTAAGTGGGATGGTTTCCATGTGTTTGATGTAGTTTCGTTCCAGCCATTATTATGAGCCGTCCTCCCCTCAGAAGCCTCCACTGGTGTGTACTGTATTGCCGTGCTCAGGTGTTAGGCGGTTGTCTTAATGGCTGTTTTGGTTTGTTTACCATGTTGACATAGTAGCTTACTGGGCAGTCTTGTGGACAGTGTGGGTGTGTTGACAGTACTGTGTTGACTGTGTGTGTATTGTTGTACTGAACATATGATTGTCCTCCCCCAGGGTGGTCCAGCGGGGGAGGTGGACAAGCTGATGAGTATGTCTTCTGATGCTATAGACCAGCTGAAGGGATGTGCCATGGAGCTGCAGCACATGAAACAACCCAAAGACAACATCATCAAGAGGTAAGGACAGAGAAAGAGATGGCGAGACAGAGAAAGAGAAAGCTAGTGAGTGTGCTCATGTGTTTGTGTGTGTGAGAGAGAGAGAGAGAGAGTTTGTGTGTGTGAAAGAGAGAGAGAGAGAGTGTTTGTTTGATACATAAAATTTGCATATATGTTTGCATTTACATTTGTGCTCAAATACAGATGTGACGAATCCACTCTTATCTTTCATGTCTGACATTTGCTGTCTCACCCTCCCTACAGCATACAGCATCTCCAGAACATGCAGAGTGGGATCACCTCCTCCATCAGTGGCTCGACCCAGAGGAAGAGCAGGGGCAGCATTGGCTGGGAGGAGAGGGGGAGGACCTACACTGATGCCATGTCTTGGATCGGCCAACAGAAGGTATTAAAGCTAGAAAACCTGCAATTAAACATGCATAATTTATCTACCGAATCCCCTCAAGGTTATTGCAAAGGGTGAAATAGATGACTGCATCACTCTGGAACTCACCCCCTAGACAATATGCCATCCTTCTCTCGAAGCTCCAAACCGGTTTAGAGCAGTAGGATAGATAGTTTGAGTGTGTGTGCGTGTGTGTGTGTGTGTGTGTGTGTGTGTGCAGGGAGGTTGGAGCATGACACCATTCTTATCGCAGATTCTGGCCTGCTGAAACTCAAACCACCACGATGCAAAAACATAAGCTGCTCAGAAAGAGAGAGAGAGAGAGAGGGTGGGGACAGACAGAGAGTGAAGGGGGGAGGGTTCAGAGAGAGAGAGGGAGAGTGATGAAAGAGAAACGACAAACAAGGGGGAGAGAACACATACCAGAGAGAGAGAGAGAGAGAGATTGAGCAGTAGAGAGTGAAAAAAGGGCAAAAGAAGGAGAGGAATGTGAAATCTAACACTCACTACTGACACACAGTGTTGTGGAACATGACTTTTAGACTGATGACTTACATGCCTATGCGAACACACCTTGCACGCCTTGCTTCCAACTAATCTGCTCAGTCACACACACACACCACTCCCTATTTGGGGCGGTAGGTAGGCTAGTGGTTAGAGCGTTGGGCCACTAACTGAAAGGTTGGTGGATTTACATTTACATTTAAGTAATTTAGCAGACGCTCTTATCCAGAGCGACTTACAAGTACATACATTCATACTTTTTTGTACTGGTCCCCCGTGGGAATCGAACCCACAACCCTGGCGTTGCAAGCGCCATGCTCTACCAACTGAGCCACACGGGACTGGTGGATCAAATCCCCGAGCTGACAACAGTTCATTATTATTTACTACCATCTGGAGGATAGAGTTAAGAAACACATTTATTTAGGCTGCCCATGAACAAGGCAGTTAACCCACTGTTCCTACCGTCGTTGTAAAGAAGAATTTGCCTAAAGGTTCAATAAAAGAATCCATCCCCGTCTCACCCTTTACCTATCATTATCTCATCCCTTGTTCTCAGATGTTCTTCTTTCCCAGATGTTTGTCTTCTGACTTTGTCTCTGCGTGTTGTGTTGTGTACATTCTCTCCTTCTCTTTAGCAAGTCAAGTTGATAAAAGTATTGGCAACAGTGAAACGGCAACAATAAAACGTTTCTCTGTCGTGACCCTATTTGAGCCGTCACATACCCTCTCACCCCACCCACATATCCCTCTCCTACCTCTTTATTCACTGCAACAGTGTAGCTCACCAAATAGACATTTGTGCATACCAACTTACAAACATAAATGCATAAAAAAGGGTGGGGAAAGAAAACAAAAGGAGGAAGAGAGAGAAGAAAAAGGGAGAGTGCAGTTCTGTAGAAACTGTCTGGGGGTGGTGGGGTGGTTAGTTTCTACTGAGTACAGCACTCACCCTTTTTCTTATCAAAGATGAGTGGAGTGAAGTGAACTCTACAGGGGGAATAGGTGGAATAGTTTCCTGCCTATGCCAGACACACTGACAGTGGCAACAGTTACTTATTATTTACTACCATCTAGAGGATAGAGTTAAGAAACACATTTATTTAGGCTTCCATACAAACAGATGTGTTTTCAGTAGCACGTTGTCACTGTCCTACAGCTTATATGGAAATATTCAATAGAATTGCTAACTAAATGACACCAAATTGTACTTTTTTGAATGAATCCTGAAGCTTAGAAGTTGTTATTCAGTAATAATAATGTAATGAAGCTTTTGGTGGCATGCTGTTTCGCAGTGTCGTTGTGGTAAAGTAAGCTGTATCTCTCCTGTGTGTCTGTCTGTCTGCAGCGTCTGATCGAGACGTCTCCGTGGGGTGAGGACGCAGCCACCATCGAGCAACAGATTCTGAGCCAGAACAAGTTCCACAGCTCTATACAGAGGAGCCAAGAGGTGGAACGCGCCAGAGATGAGCTGGTACGTACTGTTGAGTTGACTAACTAGGGCCCAGCGTTCCCCCTGGTCAGGTCACATGGTTCACATAGACCCTACTGATCGCATGTGTCTTTACTCAGGCCCAAAATGATGACAAGGGTGGCCTCCATTCCCTGCAGCAAGAATGGGACAGTCTTCAGGTAGGAGTCCATATTAACAATCAATTGAACAAAATACAATTATTTGATCATTAATTTCTTCAGAGTTATGATTAGTGTATTAACATTGAACTCTTCTCCTCTGTCAGAAAATGTCATTTGCTCGTACGGGCCAGCTGAGAGAGCTGCAGAACATAATTGACGAGATCTCCAGGGCCATCATGTGGGTCAACGAGAGAGAGGAGGAGGAGCTGGTGTTCAACTGGGGAGACAATAACATCGATGTCTACATCCCCAAGAAACAGGAAAGCTACTCCGTAAGGCTTTACACTGACATGATATCTATTCTGAACACTCATTAGTCTCATGTTACACTTCCTAGTTTCGTTTTCACTTTGCTATCTATTTACAAACTAACATGGGAACAACGGATATCAAAGTCCTTGCACTGGTAACCATGAGTAGACACGCCTAGATTCCTATACAGTAGTAGCCTTTTTGAAGGTCCTCGCACTGTCTCTTTCCAGAAACTGATGAGTGCCCTGGAGGTAAAGGAGAAGGAGCTAAACAAACTCAAGCAAAAAGTTGATGGCCTCCTGAAGAACAATCACCCAGCCTCAGACAAGATCGAGGTGAGAGTCACTTTACCCTTAGCTAGGGTTGAACATTTCCCCAACGTTCCCAAAATCCACAGGTTTTCTAGAAATTCAGGTTGGAAGATTCCTGGAATCAGACGTGTAAACACAGGAAAACCTGGGAATTTGGGGAAAGTTACCGGCATTATGCAACCCTACCCTTAGCCTCCCATAAGTAGTGAAGTGGAAATATCAGTTTGTTCTACACTATTTATGGAGGTGCTGCTAGCTAAAAGGCGGTGTTTGATCCCTAGGCCTACATGGACACTCTGCAGACCCAGTGGAGCTGGCTCCTCCAGATCACCAAGTGTATTCATGTCCACCTGAAGGAGAACGCTGCCTACAGTCAGGTGAACACACAAGTGCATACTTCCATAAACACAGACACACACACACACACACAAGGGATGCTGCTTAAAAGCTACCATAGGTCATTTTTACTAAACTTCCCGCTCCACTTTAGTTCTTCAAGGAGGCCAATGAGACCTACAGCAAGCTACAGAAGGAACATGAGAACATCCGTAAGAAGTTCACCTGTGATAAAGGAACATCTCTGGAGAACCTCACTGAGCTCCTCAAGAACCTTGAGGTACCTAAAATTGACTGACACCTGGGAATGTTTCTATAGGATCTCACACATAATATCAACAAATAGTTGACATGAGTATGATGGACATGAAGTGAGCATTTTTGCTATATATATTAGACAACCCTCCTTACTACTCATACAGATGCAGGATCTTAAGTTGATCCCGCTGTTGCAGGTAAATTTACTTGCAATCAAGGAAATGTAAAACGTTCAGTGTATTTGAGGTTTAAAAAGGCTTCTGAAGTTTGTAATTTTCACTTAGAAATTTCAGACTTGATTTGTCCAAACGAAAAATGTGTCAAACCCTACAAAAATGTCCATTATTTATAATCCACATTTCCTGTTGCTGAAGGACTATTTTCCTGCTGTTGCAAACTGGCTCAAATGAAGATCCGATATCTGTGTGTTGGAGGGTAACTCCTTCCCTCATATGTTAGCAAGGCAAACCTCTCTGGCTTGTTTACATTTTTTTGCATGTGCGCAACAGAATGCATATGACATACAGGTATATTGTAATTGTTTAGGGTGGTTCATGTATCCCAAGACATGATTGATATGTAACAGAATTATTGTTGGTGAAAAAGTTGCAGATATAAAACTAATTGGGAATTATTTCAGTGGGAGAACTAGTAGCTTTAGGGATAACTATAGGACCTGTTTCCGTGACCTTTAAATGACATGTGTTTTTTCCCCAGAGAGAGAAGGAGACGATCATGGAGAATAAGAGGCAGGTCAAAAACCTGGTCAACAAGTCCAAGAGCATTGTGAGGCTGAGACCACGTAACCCTGAGGAGAAGAGTAGTAGTCCTAGTCCTGTTATAGTACAGGCCCTGTGTGACTTCAAGCAAGACCAGGTCAGACAGACACACACACAGATAAGAAAAAACACTCATTCTAAATTGTTAACCCATGATCTTATGTAGCACATGCACATTCTTGTGTATATGCTTGTATACTACCACTACCACCACACACGTACAATATTTGCAGAGAAGAACTGGCGCAATAGTGTGTTTACACTGTTTGCATGTGTTCTTTGTGTCCATTAGAAAGGGATCTTCAAGGGGGACGAGGGCATCCTGACGGACAACACCCAGCGCAGTAAGTGGCACGTGACGGGTCCTGGAGGTCTGGACATGCTGATCCCATCTGTGTGCCTCCTCATCCCCCCTCCCAACCCCCTCAGCATCGGACTGGCCAACAAGTAAGACTCCCTCAACGTCCACGCTGTCTGGCTCTCTGACATTACTGCCATTTCAATAACATAAAAATGACATTACAATACAAATTAAAAGCTCATTAAAGCTGGTGTTACGAATCCCTTTGGCACGACAGTCTAGGGGGGATGGTAACGAGACCCGTAACATAACTCTAAAAGTAGAATAGTGAAAATGTAACAGTGAGAATGAAAAAAACAGACAACTAGAGTACCGTCAGACACGCATGGTTTATTTGGGAAACACACGGAAAAGGAACTGAGCTGGACACAAGGAAAGAAACAAATATCTAAAAACACCCCTAAGCTAGACTAGCCTACTTCAACAACAGCTACCTAACTAACCAAAAATACAGTGGGTGGTGAGCCCAGTTCTAACTAGTGTTCTTAGACAAAGTATTCCTACGGGTAGTGTATGCCCATGGGCGACTTGTCTTGGTACCCCCTTTTCCCACCATCAAACAAACAGTCAAACACCATAACAAAACAATACTCACAGGATAACAGACAAAGTGACATGTAGTTGCATAACACAAGAGATCTAGAGCAAGATTGCATGACAGAGAGATCGAGCTCCAGAGAGAACAACTGACAGGGTTTTTAAACCAAGGGAAAGGGGATGTGATTGGGTTATGGAAACAGGAGGAGGTGTGTCTTCTGATTAGCGACTGATTGGTGACTGATTGGGGAATGATGATTGCCACCTGTGAGGGGAGAAGGAGAGAAAAGAAATACACACACAGGATACACACACACAGGATACCTGTATCCGTAACAGCTGGTGTCAGACTACATCAACTGACTTCCTACTATTATGACACAAACAGATCATTGATTAGTAACTGATCCTATGTTGTGTATTGCAGGAATGAGCAGTACTATGAGGCCATCATGGGCATCTGGAATCAGCTATACATCAACATCAAGAGCCTCATCTCCTGGCAGTACTGTGTTAAAGACATCAACCACATTAACTCTCTCACCCTCACCATGGTAAGGCCTTACACAAGACTACCACTTACACAGCGGCCCGCATCTGCTATATGTACTATACAGCATCTGTCACATAATACAATAGTACTGTACTCACAATATGAACAGGGAACAAAGGTTTTAGGAAGCAAATATCCTACATTACCATTTGGAGATAAGATCTATTAACTTATGTTTTAGAAATGTCAAGTGTTGGTCTTATTTATATGTTATTGTTTAACTCTAACATCTCAATATTTTTCCTCCACAACAAGAAGTAAGTACAGTTGAAGTTGGAAGTTTACATACACCTTAGCCAAATACATTTAAACTCAGTTACTCACAATTACTGACATTTAATCCTAGTAAAAATCCCCTGTCTTATGTCAGTTAGGATCACTACTTTATTTTAAGAATGTGAAATGTCAGAATAGTAGTAGAGAGAATGATTTATTTCAGCTTTTCTTTCTTTCATCACATTCCCAGTGGGTCTGAAGTTTACATACACTCAGTTTTTGGTAGCATTGCCTTTAAATTGTTTAACTTGGGTCAAACGTTTCGGGTAGCCTTCCACAAGCTTCCCACAATAAGTTGGGTGAATTTTGGCCCATTCCTCCTGACATAGCTGATGTAACTGAGTCAGGTTAGTAGGCCTCCTAACTCGCACACACTTTTTCAGTTCTGTCCACAAATGTTCGATAGGATTGAGGTCATGGCTTTGTGATGGCCACTCCAATACATTGACTTTGTTGTCCTTAAGTCATTTTTCCACAACTTTGGAAGTATGCTTGGGGTCATTGTCCATTTGGAAGACCCATTTACGGCCAAGCTTTAACTTCCTGACTGATGTCTTGAGATGTTGCTTTAATATATCCACATAATATCTCTTCCTCATGATGCCATCTATTTTGTGAAGTGCACCAAGTTTAACGATGGTCATTATGACCAAAAAGTTATATTTTTGTTCAATCAGACCAGAGGACATTTCTCCAAAAAGTTAGATCTTTGTCCCCATGTGCAGTTGCAAACCGTAGTCTGGCTTTTTTATGGGGGTTTTGGAGCTGTGGCTTCTTCCTTGCTGAGTGGCCTTTCAGGTTATGTCGATATAAGACTTGTTTTACTGTGGATATAGATACTTTTGCACCCGTTTCCACCAGCATCTTCACAAGGTGCTGTTGTTCTGGGATTGATTTGCACTTTTCACACCAAAGTACGTTCATCTCTAGGAAACAGAACGCATCTCCTTCCTGAGCGGTATGACGGCTGCGTGGTCCCATGGTGTTTATACTTGCGTACTATTGTTTGTAGAGATGAACGTGGTACTTTCAGGCATTTGGAAATTGCTCCCAAGGATGAACCAGTTTTGTGGAGGTCTACAATTTTTTTCAGAGGTCTTGGCTGATTTATTTAGATTTTCCCATGATGTCACGCAAAGAGGCACTGAGTTTGAAGGTAGGCCTTGAAATATATCCACAGGTACACCTCCAATTGACTTAAATGATGTCAATTAGCCTATCAGAAGCTACTAAAGCCATGAGGTCAATTTCTGGAATTTTCTAAGCTTTTTAAAGGCACAGTCAACTTAGTGTATGTAAACTTCTGACCCACTGGAATTGTGATACAGTGAAATAATCTGTCTGTAAACAATTGTTGGAAAAATGACTTGTGTCATGCACAAAGTAGATGTCCTAACCGACTTGCCAAAACTGTTGTTTATTAACAAGAAATTTGTGGAGTGGTTGAAAAACAAGTTTTAATGACTCCAACATAAGTGTATTTAAACTTCCGACTTCAACTGTATATGTTTAATAAGCGTTCTCTCTCCCCTTGGTGGTCTTTAAGAGTAGTCTTCTTATCCCACAGTAGTTGTACATCTCACTCTTCCTTCCTCTCTGTCACGCTCTCTCCTAGCTGTCCCAGTTGCGTCCTGAGGAGTACCGGAACATCATAAAGAGTCTGGAGACTCACTACCAGGAGTTCCTCCGCAACAGCCATGGCTCCGAGATGTTTGGAGAGGATGAGAAGAAGAAGATGGAGGGCCAGTATGCTGGAGCCCAGACCCACTACGACACACTGGTCATAGGGCTGCCTACATATAGTGAGTCCTAGGGCACCTTGTCTACCCAGTGGAGCTTCTTAGATGGCTGATGCCTTCCCTGTCTACACTGAAAACTACATAAGTTCAATAGAAATCATAGAGTCAGGGAGCTTTAGAGAATGAATTTAATCATTGAAATAGGACACTGTGACCCCAATTGCTACAGATGTTTGCCAAGAAATCACTCGGATTATCTTCGATATAGGTTACTACATTAATATGTTATGCTACTGGATTTGATGCCACTAAATTCAAATTGGTTCCATTTCATTTCACAGATCAATCCAAAGTGGAGGTGGTCAAGCAGGAGGTGGTCAAGCAGGTGGTCCAGCATGAGCCGCCCATCAAGGCGGAGACGACCAATACCTTGCAGGCCTCTACCCTCAGCCTGACCCTGCTTAGTGACCTCCACGCCCTCAGACGCAGGCTGGAGCTGGCCGAGTCCGGCCTTAGCCACCACCTCCATGTTCCCCTGGGGGAGAACAGTGTGCAGGAGTGCTCACAGCGTCTCCTAAAGCTGGAGGTATGCAACTACATCAACAACAGAGGCATTCAATAGAGAAAATAGGCCTGTGAATTTTTTTTACAATCTTTGCATTTCTTTCTCCTGTCTTTAATGTAGTATCTGAGATAACATGACTGGATAGGCGATAGCAATGAAGGGAACCTGTGTGGTCAATCCTATTCAATTGTGTATTTCTCTTTGAATAATCTTGATAATCCTAAACGCAACCTATTGTACATGATGGACTAACCCTTGATCCTGGTTCTCAGAGCATACACCATGATCTGGACGGGGTGCGTGATGAGTACCTGAGGCTAAGGGAGAGGGTCCTCAGGCAGCTGGAAGGGACAGCAGCAGACTCAGAGCAGGCCAAGTTCCTCAGGAAAGAGCTGGACCTCCTCAACCAGAAACTGGGAGATCTGCAGGGACTATCCTCTGCCTACCTCCAGAGGTACGGCTCTCACAGGAGCTCCTACCTTCTAGTCTTCTTCCTATGTTAAGAAATGGTTGCGGAAACATACTGGATAGCAAATGTTTGTTGGGGGTATGTGTCACCTGTGTGAAATGGTTATAGTTTGTTGTGGTGTTGTTTCATGTTTCACTGTTGAGATGGTGTTGTAACGTGGTGCGTGGGTCTGCTTTCCCTGTGTAGACTGTCATATCTGCGGAACTTGCTCCAGAGCCTCCTCCAGGCGGAGGATGTCATCAAGGTCCACGAGGCCCGTCTGACTGAGAAGGAGACCACCTCCCTGGATCTCAACGAGGTGGAGCACTACAGATCCACCCTCAAGGTCAGATAAATCATCAGTTACAACTGCTGTCAATTCATACCTTTCAATCCATGTTTAGTGCGTACATTATGGAGTGCTGGGACCGTTAGACTCTGAACGGCCTAATATAAACAAATATATGATGCTTCTGGGTTGTTGTGTGGTCTGCTGCACAATGGCCATGTCGGTGATGGCATTGCAAAGGGGAGTGTATTTCAACTAGGAGAGTGTCAGTGTTTTTCCTGATGTCTGTTTTTTTCTGTTGTCTGCCCCTACAGCAAATGAAGTCTGAACTGGAACAGAAGAGAGACTTGCAGAAGGCCATGGAGAGTGACCTGGTCAATGCAGTGCACGTGAACAGTCAGATCTCAGCCTCTTTCCACAAGTGTGATGTGGACCTGTCCAAATACGCTGACCTGGTGGGTCAGATGTCTGACCGCTGGCGACGCATTCAGACCCAGATTGACAGCAGGTGAGGGCACTTAGATCTCTAACATACACTTCTCACATACACTCTTACAAACTCTTCTAAACACACACAGCAAATTTTCCTGTGTTAAATCAACACTGACAGTGTTCAATTTAACACTGGCCCAGTGTCTATACGGGTCCACACTTTAGAGTGTTAAATGAACACAGTGCTTAGTGCTGATGTGCTGATAAGCTTAGTGCTGATGTTAGGTAATTAACACTTTCAGTGTTATGCAATAACACCATATATAGTATTTTTAACACTAGGAAGTGTATATAGTTTGTACCAATGGTGTTATGCAATAACACCTCATACTATTTTTAACCATCACAGCAAGAGATCTGTATCTCTTGACTAGGCCATTCAGTGTTGGGTTAAGGAAATACTATAATATTTACTAGTCTTTACTGCAACATGCTCTTGTGAGCATTTATAGACTTCAAAACTGGCAGTAGACATTCTCCAACTTAAATTAACATAACCATAGACCACAAACGGTACAATACTTAAATCAATCAATTGAATGTGTTTATAAAGCCCTTTTTACATTAGCAGAAAACTAAACTAAAACCCTAAACAGCAAGCAATGCAGCTGTAGAAGCATGGTGTCTAGGAAAAACTCCCTAGAATGGCACTTCCACTCACTGGTGGCAAAATATTACGAATTGGAAGCCATGTTGCCACTAAGCCATGCCTGGACTATAATTTCCCAGTGTGCCTTGACTTTTTGAGTGATTTGTAGAGTTACCACACATGACTATATTTGTTAGTGACAGAGACATGGTTGTTAAATTAGAACATTCTTTGTTCTGTGGACTTTACCAATTGAGTTTCTACTGTATGTTATCATAAAAATGTAACTGTTTATGACAATACATGACATATCATAAGGCCTTACTTTGAAGGCCATGTTTTACCCTAACACAGTGGTGTTAGGACTCTACTGGTTTACAGGCCACATTTAGTGATGTAATGTTTGATACAGTGTGCCGATGCTTGTATCACTTTATCAGAAGCACGTGATCAATGACGTCCAAGGCTTTGTTTTGTCAAACAACCACCTGATTGGTATTGGTTTCGGTAGAAGACAAAATTGGTACTGTGTCCACGCACAATGCTCTACGACATCATCTATACTAATTTGTCTGTTCTAAATTCATTTGACCAGCAAGTGCCACTAGTGTACAACGTGTTGATCATAGCTTCGCGTAATGAACCTTTTTTCGACACAATTGGCCAGAAATGCTAAATGCTTCAGGAACCTTTATTTCCCCGTCACTAACTACATCAGGCCTCCAAGTCACATTATGCTGGCTTGCAAAATGATATGTATTTCCTATTGGAATCTGGACAGAGTTAGGACAACCAACAGTTTGAATTTGTATTCACCCGCGACCTGCATTCAGAACGACTGTCAGTCTTGGGAACTTTGATAAAGGAGACAACCTAAACCATTTCAACTGGAACAACTAATTCAGTTACAGGTGCAATAAATCTAACTAACTAAAATGTATGTTATTTATCTTTGTGTGCCATAAGATTAATCAATCAATGTATATGCAAAAACACGTATTAAAAACAATCCCAAAAAATGGAGCTGCAGCAGAGCATGCTGGAAAATAAAGATGGCCGTGGTTTTGATGGGAGTGTTTTATTCTCCACAGAGTAAAACTGTCTCAATCACACTCAACACTGGTTATTAACACCAACACTGGGGTACTTTTACACCACTGAGTGTTCATTTAACTTCTGAATCAACACTAGAAATGTTAGACTGAAAGATCTCGCTAGGTAAGACTGGCCAATTTGCTGTGCCGTGAAATCACTCTCATATCCAGTTCTGATGTTTCATAATAATTGCTTCTATGCACTAGTAGGGGATCCATCACACTCAGCTTCCTTGCATTCCATAGTCTTCTTTTTGCTGGTAGTCAGCAACTCAATTGACCATGGGACTGACTCTCCTTTTTCTTCTCTCTCTCTCCCTCTCTCCTTTTCTCCATCCCTCTCTAATCAGAGTGTGGGACCTGGAGAAGCAGGAGAAACAGCTAAGACATTTCCAGCAGAGCAGTGGAGTGGTAGACCAGTGGATAGACAATGCTAAACAGCGCCAGGACACCCTGCAGGCAGCCAAGTTCAGCGACATCCAGGCCCTCATGGAGCACCTCAACCAACAGAAGGTAGGCCACTGCACAGCCCCCCCCCCCCCCCCAATTTTTTCCCCCAAAATGGTGTCGTACAATTCTGTACAGCACAGAGACTAACTGGTTGTTTCAGGTATGATTGATAGATCGATAGATCGATAGATTGATAGAAGCCGTGTATGTTTGATGGACAGGTGTTGCACAGTGAGATCAAAGGAAAGAAGGAGAAGGTGGAGAATGTACAGAAGGATGCGGACACCTGCGCTGCCTCCATCAAGGTGAATGTCAACTTTTCACAACCTCTCTCAACACCTTGAATTTGGTTGTCACTAACAGTATCTTACCAGTTTGCATATCACATCGCCAACTAAAACCGTATCATACTGTATGTAGCATGTAGAATAAAATAAAAACGAAATGCTTGTGTTCATACGTGGTTCTACATCATTCCAGGACTATGAACTGCAGCTGGCCTCCTACAGTGCTGGACTGGAGACCCTGCTGAACATCCCCATTAAGAGAACCATGCTCCAGTCCCCTGCCACTGTGGTCAGAGAAGAGGTAATGAACCAGCCTGTCCAACAGGGGGCAGTATACAGTGTTATAAAGATTTCAGGGCCCGTATATATAAAGCGTCTCAGAGTAGGATCAGTTTTGCTGTTTAGAGCAGTGTGTGTGTGTGTGTGTGTGGGGGGGGGGGGGGGGGTTGGTTATGTTATGCGGGGCCTGGTCTTTTTTCTTTTCTTTTTCAAATGAGCCCTGTAATTACAAAGATGCACATCAAGTACACATATGAAATGCAAAGCAGGAATACAGAACACTATCATCATAGAAAACACATTCTTCATCACCCTGGTAATCACCCTGGTAATGTGGATAAAGGAGTTCATGAGCCTGAGGTGGCATAATGCCAGTCATAATACCCTACAGCTATTAAAGTGGTGTTAATCCCAGTGTGGTAATCCTTGTTTTTTGGATTGATTTGCTATTAGGCTCTATTAAAAAAGGTGCTATCTGGAACCTTAAAGGGTTCTTCGGCTGTCCCCATAGGAGAACCCTTTTTGGTTCCAGCTAGAACCCTTTTGGTTCCAGGTATAATTGTTTGCCTTCAATGTAAAACCCTTTCCACAGAGGGTTCTACATGGAACCCAAAAGGGTTCTACCTGGAACTAAAATGGTTGCTCCTATGGGGACAGCCATAGAACCCTTTTTTCTAAGTGTACATAGTAGTTACTCCATTATCATTTTTTACACTAATTTAAGTCTATAACTGCTTGTTTGTCTATTAAATCTAACTGTACCCCACCAGGCAACTGGCCTCCAGTCTCGCTACATAGAGCTCCTGACCCGCTCCAGTGACTATTACAAGTTCCTGGGGGAGATGTTGAAAAACATGGAGGAACTGAAGGTAAGTGCATAATGGCAGAATCATAAAAATAATGTGTTTGCCATATGTAGCATATGAGTTTCCTCCAAATGATTCATTTCCGGAAGTGATATGACTTTCCTTGGTTATGATAGTTAGGTTAATCTGATCCTAGTTTTTAAGGGCAACTACTTTTCATTGCGACTATTATCTCATTGTGACTCTTCTATTTTCCCCCCTCAGATAAGGAACACCAAGATCGAGCTTCTGCAGGAGGAGCTGAGGCGTCTGAAGGATAACATCCAGGACCGCAGCGAGAAGAACCGTTCCTTAGAGGATGCCCTGTCCAGCTATAAACTAGAGCTCTCACAGTCTAAAGAACAGCTCATCTCCATGGAGGAGGTGAAGAGGACCACAGCCATGCAGGCCAGCGTGGCCAGGGAGAGCCTGGACACCACCAGCAGCCAGCTGACTGAGCTCAGTGACAAGCTGGCCCGCCTCACCTACCAGCTGGATGAGGAGAAGAGGAAGAGGAGGCTGGCCGAGGAGCGCTATACGAGCCAGCAGGAAGAGTACGAGGCAGCCGTGCGCCGGCGCCAGAAGGAGCTGGACGAGGTCAACTGGTCCAAGATTGACCTGGAGAAAGCGGTGAAGGACAAGGAGCGTGAGCTGGAGAGGCTCAGGATGCAGCTGGAAGAGGAGGCCACGAGGAGGCGCGGGGCGGAGCAGGATATCTCTAAGGTAAGAACGCAGTGCAACCAGGAGATTAGTAACCTTAAGCAAAACTATGAGTCGGAGATACATGTCACCAAGACCACCATCCTCAAGGCTTCTCAGCAGAAACAAGAGGACATGGCCGAGCTCAAACTGCAGTGTGAAAGACTAGAAGCTGATAAGAGTGATCTTGAAGGGGAGCTGAGGAGTTTGAGACTATCTGTGACTCAGACTGAGGATATGAGGAGGAAGGCAGAGGAGGAGGCCCACCAGCAGAGGTCTAAGGGGACGGAGGAGTCAAGAAGGAGGAGAGAGCTGGAGATACAGTTCCAGACCCTGGTCACCCAGAGAGGAGAAGAGGAGCTAAGGCAGAAAGAAGCATTGGCCGAGGCCACCAGGAGCAGCCAGGAAAAGAGCAGGCAGATCAGCCTGCTCACATACAACTTAGATGAGGAGGGCAAGAGTAGGAGTGCCCTAGAGATAGAGGTCACCAAGCTGAGGCAGTCCTACACTGAACTGCAGACCAGTAAGACCACCTCGCGGGAGGTCATCAACAAGCTCAAAAGCTCAGAACAGGAGATACACCTGGTCCGAGTGGAGCTCGAAAAGCAGACCAATGAGAAGACCAAGGCTGAGATGATGTCCACCAGTCTTCAGAGCCGCATCCGGGACATGCAGGTCATGGTGAACAGTCTGGAAGCCGAGGTGGAGAAGCAGAAGAGAACCACCCAGGATGAGTTCACCCACAGGAAGAGGATAGAGTCTGAGCTGAAGAAGATGACGCAGAGCTGCAGAGAACACACCACCACCATCAACACCCTCCGGGCCAGGCAGGAAGAGGTGTCCACCTCAGAAAGGAAGTATGAGCAGGAGCTCCGACCTCTCCAGGAGGCTCTGGACAAGAGCCTGCGGGTGCACACAGCTACCACGGATCGCCTGGGTCAGGTATCCGCAGAGCTAAAGGCACTCCAACAGCAGCTCCTACAGGAGCATGCAAAGGTCCGTGAGGTCAATCTCCGCAACGAGAGCCTCTACAAAACCATTGAGGAGAAGAGCCGGCTGCTCAATGATGCCACCACAGAAATCGAGAAACTCCAGTGCCTGACCCAGAAGCTGACCAAGGAGAGGCTGAGGCTGGAAGAGGAAATGAGAGGAGTAAAGCAGGAGAAAGAGCAACTGAAACTTGACAGAGATAGTGTGGATGGAGAGAGCACATCCCAGATCTCTTCCCTGCATGTCCAGCTCCAGAGCAGCAGCAGGATGACACTGGAACTTCAAGCGCTCATCAAGGACATGGCCAAGGAGAGGGAAAAACTCAAATCGGATTTAGACAAAGTCCAAAAGCAATCATTTGAGGTATTTTGATTGATCTGAGGGGTCAATTCCAAATAATTCCAACTAATTCCAACAACTCTGCATGAATCACTGGCACTAGGAGGATCAAGTTATTTACATGATTAATTAATGTTTTCTCTTATTATTTTTTTTCATCTCAAACTTTTGCATGAGAAAATTTCTTTGCTTTTGTTCACTCAAATAACAATTTCATTGTTGTTAACAATTAATAACTATTACTCAACTATGAAATATTCATTCATTATTAATAATTCCTAAACTAACTGGCTAAATTCTCTAAGTATTTAGTCAATAATTTAATTGTTTTCTCAGAGGACCAATGTTCACCACCTGACTGGTTCCATGGTTTGCACTGCACTCACTCACGATATCTATAGTAAATTAAGGCTCTACATTTGCTGGTTGCTGGAAATTTGCTAACAATAGTGTTCATCTTTCTTCCCTCAATATTTTTACCAGAAGGGGAGAGGGTAACTTTTTTAATCTGTAATGATTTATACAGTCTTTATCCATACAGTTTTTTTAAACATGGGAGTGTGTTGACCAATATGTCTTATTTTCTCTTTCCCTTCCAGACCTCCATGATGGTGCAGCAGTCTCAGAACCACTACACTGAGATCCTGTCTGAGAGGGACACCCTTCTGATCAAGTTGAAGCAGCTGGAACAGGACAAGACCCGCCAGGGTCGCTACGAAGAGGAACTGAACCGCGTCAAGGTCTCCCTTGAGACTGAGCTCCGCAACAAACAGCGTCTCCAGGAAGAAAGAGACAAGATCCACAAGGACTTTACATACTGGAAGAGCCAGTATGAACTGAAGGAGGGGCAGATGAGGCAATGTGACTCAGACAAGGACAAGATGGAGAGGGAGAGGCTCTCCCTGAAGAGCGATTTGGAGCGAATGATGGTGGAGCTGAGGACTGTGGAGGAGAGGTATAAGGGCAGGCTGCAAAGCTCACAGAAGGAAGTGTCGGATCTGGCCCTGAAGAGAGATTCCCTGGAAAGGGAGCTGAGGAGGCTGCAGCAAAGGCCTGACTCCACGAGCATCCAGACCCAGACGGACGAGAAAGTGGTCACTGTGGATCCGTCCAAACTGGTGTTTGATGGGGTTCGCCGAAAGGTCACCGCCCACCAGCTGTGTGATTGCGGCATCATCAGCAAGGCCACCCTGGAGCAGCTGCTGAAGGGAAAGAGGACCGTGGAGGATGTGGCATTGGACATCCAGCTCAGCCTCAAGGGAACAGGTGTCATTGCAGGGATGGTCAGAGGCCCCCAGGGCAGGATGTCCATCACTGAAGCCAAGACCAAGAACCTGCTCAGCCAAGAGAGCGCCATCATGCTACTGGAGGCCCAAGCTGCCACCGGCCACATCATGGACCCAAAATTCAACGAGAAGATGTCAGTTGATGCTGCCTGCTCCAGAGGGGTGGTGGACACAGACGATAGAGACACCCTGATGACAGCTGAAGCAGCCGGCACAGGCTTCAAAGACCCATACACCGGAAAGCTGCTGTCCATCGGACAGGCTCTAAAGCAAAACCGTCTGGACAAGAAGACAGCCCTCCGTTTGCTGCAGGCTCAGGAGTCCGTTGGCGGCATCCTGGACCCCGTTCTGAGTGTGTTCCTGCCCAAAGACCTTGCGCTTGATCGCAACCTGATCGACGAAGACCTCTACAGGGCTCTGAACAAGAAACCTGCGTGCTATCTGGACCCAATCACTGAGGAGGAGATCAGCTACAGTGATCTGAGGCTGAAGTGTAGGATGGAGCCCGCCTCTGGCCTGCTGCTCCTTCCAGTTCCAGAGAAGCCCATGACCGTGCAGGGTCTCAGGGGAGAGGTGTCCGTCACAGAGCTGATCAACTCCAACCTGCTGTCTGAGACCGATGTGCAGAAGCTGAACCAGGGAAAGCTCAGCAGCAAGGAAATTGAGGACAAGCTCAAGAACTACCTGCATGGTTCTACCTGTATTGCGGGGATCTATGATGAGGCAAACAACAGGATTATGACCATCTACCAGGCCATGAAGGAAGGTCTGCTCAGACGAGGAACCACCCTGGAACTTCTGGAAGCCCAGGCTGCCTCCGGCTTTGTGATCGACCCTATCAACAATGTCTGCATGAATGTGGAGGAGGCCTGGAAGAGAGGCCTTGTGGGCAAAGAGTTCAAGGACAAGCTGATGTCTGCAGAGAAAGCAGTCACTGGATACAAAGACCCCCACACTGGCAACATCATCTCCCTCTTCCAAGCCATCGAGAAGGAACTGATTGAGAAGGGCCATGGGATCAGGCTTCTAGAGGCTCAGATCGCCAGTGGTGGCATCATCGACCCCAAGGAGAGCCACCGTATCGATGTAGACATTGCCTACAAGAGGGGCTACTTTGACGAGGAAATGAATGAGATCCTGACCTACGAAGGAGACGACACCAAGGGCTTCTTTGACCCCAACACCCAGGAGAACCTGACCTATCTGCAGCTGAAGGAGAGGTGTATCACCGACCCCAAGACTGGTCTGGTTCTTCTGCCTTTGAGGGACAAGACCAATCCTCAGCAGATTGGTCAGCAGAGCAGCCAGAAGAACATCATCCGTAAGAGGAGGGTAGTGATCGTAGACCCTGACACTGGAAAAGAGATGACCGTGAGGGAAGCCTACCATAAGGAGCTCATCGACTACGACACCTTTCTGGATCTCTCAGAGCAGGAGTGTGAGTGGGAGGAGATCACAATCAGAGCTTCTGATGGTTCAGCCCGTATGGTGGTGGTGGACAGGAAGACAGGCACACAGTATGACATCCAGGACTCCCTGGACCGCGGCATCATCGACCAGACCTCCCTAGATCAGTATCGTTTAGGAACCCTGACTCTGACCCAGTTCGCAGACCTCATCACCAGCAAGAGCAGCCTGAGCGAGCTGTCAATCACCGCCAGCAACATGGAGGATGTGGCCACCTGCAGCAGTCCCACCCAGGCCTGCCCTTCTTCCCCCACCGTACGCAAGCGCTTCAACAGCATATCCATCACCTTCTCCCCAACAGATGAGTTTGATGAAGGGAGCCCCATAGCGGCCATCTTTGACATGGAGACAATGGAGAAGATCACCATCCCGGAGGCTCTACGGAGAGGCATAGTTGATGCCATTACAGCTCAGAAGCTTTTGGAGGCCCAGGCCTGTACTGGAGGCATCATCAACCCCACCAATGGCCAGCGGCTTAACCTGCAGGATGCCGTCCACCAAGGTCTCATCGATGATGACATGGCCACCAAGCTGAAGCCAGCCCAGAAAGCCTTCGTGGGCTTCGAGGATGTGAAGACTAAGAGGAAGATGTCTGTGGTCGAGGCCATGAAGGGGAAATGGCTGCCCTACGAGGCTGGCACGAGGTTCATGGAATTCCAGTATCTGACAGGAGGGCTTTTAGAACCCGGCAAGGGACAGAAAACCAGCATTGAGGCGGCCATCCGGAGGGGCTGGCTGGATGGGAGAGGAGCACAGAAGCTTCAGGACACAAGGAGCCATACCAAGAACCTGACCTGCCCCAAAACCAAGCTGAAGATCTCCTACAAGGAGGCCATGGACAGCTGCATGGTGGAGGAAGGCAATGGCATGAAGATGCTCCAGGCTTCCTCCATGTCCAGCAAGGGCATTAGCAGCCCTTACAACGTGTCCAACCCAGGCTCCCGTTCGGGCTCCAGGGCTGGCTCACTGGCCACCTCTCGTACCGGGTCCAGGAGTGGCTCCCGCAGGGGCAGTGTGGATTACTCCTCCAGCTACAGCACCTTCACCACTTCTGCCTCCAACACCTTAAGCGTCAACTCAAAGTTCTAATATTAAGACACACATATAGGGAAAGAGGGTGTGGAGTAGAGTTGTTTTTGGGTCTGAAAATTAAAGCCTGGTCTTACCCAAGCCCAATGAGCTGAACCACAAGCTCAGGCCCGGTCCGACATCATAGAAATGATATGAACCCAAACCCCCCAAAAAAGCTAGATTTCTAGAAGACATCATATTGATTTAAACTGGTGTTGGGAACGATGCGGCGGAAACGGTAGGCAGCGGAGTGAGGAGACGAGGAAACAGCCCTTGTCTTAGAAAAGCCAGGAGAGAGGAAAACTCACCTTTGGCCTAGTTATGATCAACTGAATTCTGCAAATATTGGCATTAAGTAGGCTATAGGCTAATGCAATTGAAGGCTTGTATTACATTTTTGCTTATGGAAACTCCAAAAGTCATATCCAACCATTGGCCTATAATACATTTAAAGCAATAGCCAAGGGTGGTCAACTTGATGATATTTTCAGCACCGTTTGGATTGGGACAGTGCCTTCGCGTTGCTTTGAGACAAGCGTAGGGATTTGTTTTCACTGAATCTCCGTTTGGATATTTGTTTACAATTAGGCTGGGAAAATGTTAGCTAAATTGAGGTGAGTGCTCATGCATGTTATATAGCTTAACAAGTGGATTTTGCTCTTCACTCCCATAGTAACCTAAACCCTGTGACTTGTCTGATAATCAATCAATGTTATTTTGTTTCACTGAATCTGTATAATTGGTTGATCTCTGGCTGGGCAAATAAGTGGAGGTGGTAGCTCATTTATTTGTTTGCTCATCTGTCACTGATCAGCAACATTTTGCATGCAATTATGTAGCCTAAATCAAGTTCATATTTTGCACTTGACTCTTGTATAGGCAACTCCAAAAGCCTGCAGAGGTTATGAAATATGAACACGAGACTCACATGCTTTTGAAAATATTGATTGCTATTATTTTCTATTGGTATCGTGATGAATAAAGTGTTATTATTATTATCATCATTATCAGGCCTGGTAGGCTATAGTAAACGTATATAGTCTATTCACCATCGAGATGAGAGCACGTCCTGTTTTAGCTGCTTTAGCGCAATTTACATCAATATATAATCTCAGTCATTCATTCCTGTCATTACACAGCATACAAGTCATTCATGGCCTTAAATACAATCAGGCATTTTATTTTGAAAATGAAGTAACAAAGGGAGCCTTGAATAATTAAACAATACATCTAGAAATTAAACCATTTTTAATCTAACACCTGTTTGTCACACAAATACGCATGCAGCGCTCGGTCCTACCCTCCTAGTTCTTCATCATTATAAAACGTAAGCCTAGTAGAGGGAGGGGGAGAGATATTTTTAGAGAGAGAGCAGTAGTAGAAGCCAAGGTGCGCTAGTAGTCACGAAGACACGCACGATCCCAAAAACTTTTTTACACAGTGCGGCAAGTCCGAACCTCGTCCGGCCTGAATAAATTCTCAGAACTTCATGTCGGGTTTGGGTTGAAAATGACCACTCTAGTGTGGGGTAGATGTGATGTGGCACATTTGTTATGGTTGAGAGGGAAAGTGGGTTAGATGGGGTAGAATTTGTGATGTGGTATATCTTTGATTGGGTCGGGTTTGGGCTGAAAATGGAAACTCTAGTGTGGAGTAGATGGGGGTAGATGTGATGGGGCACATTTGTTATGGTTGAGGAGAGGGAAAGTGGGTTAGATAGGGTAGAATTTGTGATGTGGTATATCTTTAATTGATTGATTGTGTTTAGTTTATGTTTTGTGCTGTTAGCTAAACCTGGTTTGGGGGTATAAAGGTTGAACATATTCAACTGTTTGATGGATAACAGTTTGTTAAAATGAAATCTAATATCCATGTAAATGTTTAGATTTTTTTTTACTTGAAAATACATGTAGTATTGAAATATATAACGTTTTACCAAATGTTTTGTTGTTATGTAAAGGGAATATCTTACTGCTTCAATGTCCTTGACTCACAGCATCTATTCTACAATGTCTACAATATTAATTTATCTGACTTTTATTTTGCTTTAATATCACTCAATCACTGGCAAACATTTGCTGATCTGATTCTGGTTTTCAAGCAATCCTTTGAAGTAAAAATGAATGTACTTGACAATGATTTACGCCTTACAACACAATGTCCAATGGTACTGAATTACAAAACAAGTAATAAACCATTATGAATTTACCCGTTGAATAGATTTTATGTAATGATATATTTTGTATTCCAAACAATTGAAAAATAAAAGTTAATTTCCCAACACTGTCTTTTGTAAGTGTCATGTAGATATTGTTTAAAGTCCATCATTAGTCTATGGAGCTTTAAGAAGCATGAAAATAGGGAGAACATGCTCTCAACTATGATGATAATGCAATAGTGGGTTCACTCACTGACGTTTTGTCGAAGCTTGTGCTCTTCACAAACTCAATGGGGTTGTTGAAGACCATGTCCCATACCGTTCACACTGTTCTAAAGCATTTTTACTGTGTACATTTACCACACACAATCATAACTCACATAAAGGTACAACTGCAAATTAGCAATATAATGAAAATTAACACAGTCATTTCATGAGATGATATAGTAACATAAAGTTGTCTTAGAGGACAGCAACACAGGAATATCAGTGTGTGTGTGCGCTAATGCCTGGCTTTAGTTTGGACAGAGTCAATCATTAAGCAGGTCACTCCTTCAGTAACCAAGGTCCACCACTCACAAAGTGCTGTTATGTAAGCCAGATTCCACTGTCCTTAGGCCAGGTGCCAAACAATTGAATCATCATGTACCTTTGTACTACTACACAATACGAGGTACAGTCACTGTCCTCCAATGGTGTTGAAATGTGTGCTTCTGAAACCCTATGGTGACTGAAAGTGACTAACTTACTCTATAGAAATGACCTGTCCTTACAACTTATTGTCACGACTCATATTACATGAACATATCACTCCCAAGTTTCAACTCATGCACTTTCTTTGCTTTCTGCCATTCCATGTCCACATGTCACGTAGCCTAGGGCAGTGTTTTCCAATTCAAGTCTACCCCCAACAGCACAGATTGTCCATTATATTGACCAGATACTCAAGTAGCCGCTCTTACAATTACAATAAATGTCTTAAAAATGAAGGCAAGGGCCTCCCGGGTGGCGCAGTGGTCTAGGGCACTGCATCGCAGCGCTAGCTGTGCCACCAGAGTCTCTGGGTTCGCGCCCAGGCTCTGTCGCAGCCGGCCGCGGCCGGGGGGTCCGTGGGGCGACGCACAATTGGCCTAGCGTCGTCCGGGTTAGGGAGGGTTTGGCCTGTAGGGATATCCTTGTCTCATCGCGCTCCAGCGACTCCTGTGGCGCGCCGGGCGCAGTGCGTGCTAACCAAGGGGGCGTGTGCATGTTGTTTCCTCCGACACATTGGTGCGGCTGGCTTCCGGGTTGGAGGCGCGCTGTGTTAAAGAAGCAGTGCGGCTTGGTTGGGTTGTGCTTCGGAGGACGCATGACTTTCAACCTTCATCACTCCCGAGCCCATACAGGAGTTGTAGTGATGAGACAAGATAGTAATTACTAGCGATTGGATACCACGAAAATTAGGGAGAAAAGGGGGTAAAATGTATTTATAAAAATAAAAAATGAAGGCAAGATCAGGTGGGACCATTCTAGCCAATAAAATGGCAGATATACGTGTGAATAACAGGCACAACTCCGATATAAAGTGTTTTTTTCTCAAAGTTGCCAGGATTATTCCCTGTACACCCGTAACAACCTAAGCATTACAAAACTTCTATTCGATCAAATAAGCCACGTGTAGCAAATAAGCCATTACATTTTTTGTTAACCAAATTCGACTGTATGTACTGTATGTACTGCAGTTTGCTCTTATTTGTATTTAGTGTAGTCATGTGATTGGTATTTCTGTAAACCACTTCTGTTCTTCATGTAGGTCTTGATTTGCTTCATGATGGATAATATGCCAACTATGAATAGAAAAATAAGCAGTTCAGTTGGGTAAACATTACAATGATAATACTGTGTCTAGTTTTGACGGATTTATAGTTAGATACATTAGTCGCGATGATAGGGTTGGAGCAAAAGAAACAAAAAAACTACAAGCTCTCCAGGAACAGGGTTGGAGAGTACAATATTCAGTACAAAAACATTCTGAAAAGTTTCAGATAGAAATACCACAAATAGAGCTGACATGATTCCCTATTCTGCATGTCAGAGATGCATGTTTGTTCTACATAGCATGAGTCTGTTGATTGCTTCTGGATCTCCAGCCCTCAAGGGTGTGATTGGTGTCAAACCTTTTCTCCAGCCCGAATGCTAACACACCTGATGAAATTATTTCCATTCCAAACTGAAGATCATGTTGATTATTGGAGTCAAATCTCACTCGGCAAAAACTGGCTAAATCAACGTTGTTTCCACGTGATTTCAAAAAGTTTTATTGTTGTTTTTATGTGATTAAAAGAAGGTCAAATGTCCTATGAAATAACTAAAAATGCCATGGGTGTCTGTACCACGCTGTAGTGGGCCTACAACACAGTCTGCAAATTTCCATTAAATCTGGAGAGAAACATAATGGGGAAGTATTTAAATCTGCTTTAAGGAGCTAGACATGTGCCTGCTGAGAATGTGGTAATATTAGGAAAAAACTTAAATATAACGTTCTTTAAATGTTCTGAGGACCTCCAAGACAAGGTAAAATGTGTTTTGCATGAACATCAATGGATATTATGTTAAACCTAAAACAATTATGCTATTATCGTCATAAAAACGTACTTATTTGGAAATTGTGGAACATTGTGCAACATTGTGGGAATGTTCTGTGCAACTTTCGTTAATATCACAAAATTATTTGTTCAACATCCGAGACAACTCCCATAACTTAATTAAATGTTCTAGGAACCTTTAAAGAATTCAGAAAGGCTGTTCTGTCTACATTCTTGCAACATTCAAACATTATCTGAATGTCAGGATAGTTTTAGTGTTTTTGGAACCTACCTTTGTAATAGCTGTCGCTCTCCTCATCCTCGGATGAGGTGAGGAGAGAAGGATCTTCTGACCAAAATGCGGAGTCAGGGAAATATGCCATCTTTATTTATTTACAACGATAACTGATGACACGAAAACAAACAAAACACTTTCAACAAACTACAAAATAAGAAAACGACGTACACGCAACCTGAACATAAACTTACATGGACAAACGTAAACTCACGAACAGGAACGGACATCGAAAGGAACGAACAGCCAAACAGCTCCAAAAGTGAATACATCTAACATAACAAAGACATCACAGGAGACACTCACCCACAAACACACAGTGATAATGCCCTACCTAAATATGACTCTTGATTAGAGGAAAATGCAAACCACCTGCCTCTAATCAAGAGCCATACCAGGCAAACCGAAACCAACATAGAAACAGATAACATAGACTGCCCACCCATAACACATGCCCTGACCAAAAACACATAAAAACTAACATAAATAGGTCAGGACTGTTACAACCTTGTCATATCTCCACAAAGTTCCCACAACCTAAAGAAATGTTTTAGGAAATTTTAAAGAACATAACAATGTGTTCTGGGAATGTTCTTGCAACATCAGGTGAATGTTTCTTACAACCTAATAGAAACATTGTAATAATCAGGCCAACTGGACATTTTTTGTGTTTTGGGAACATACTGTATCTTTTGTGATGTCCCCACAATGTTCAGACCAGACTGTTCCCACAACCTACTTAAACATTCTGGGAACCTTTAAAGAACAGACGAAATGTGTTCTAGGAATGTTCTCGTAACATCAGGTGAATATTTTATACAAACAAATCTCTGAAGCTGGAGTCTTATATCTCCCTCTAACTTTAAGCATCAGCCGTCTGAGCAGTTTACTGATCACTGTACCTGTACACAGCCAATCTGTAAATAGCACAACTGACTACCTCATCCCCGTATTATTACTCACCCTCTTGCTCTTCTGCACTCCAGTATCTCTACTTTATTCTTTTTTCTTTATGTTGTGTTATTGACTGTACGTTTGTTTATGTGTAACTGTGTTGTTGTTTTTGTCCCACTGCTTTGTTTTATCTTGGCCGGGTCACAGTTGTAAATGACAACTTGCTCTCAACTGGCCTACCTGGTTAAATAAAGGTGAAATAAATGTAAAAAAAATTGTGCACAACATTGTAGTGAATGGTAGGATAACATTTCAAGGATATTTAATTTAAAACACATTTCTGAATGTAGAGATGTTATCATGCTAATGTTAGATAAAACCCTAACTATAACTTAATGGAAATCTTAGCTACTGCTCGGGGAATGTTCCCGGTTTGCTGGGATGTCTTTACCCTCCCTGGAGAGGGGGAAAGCGAGAAAGGGGGAGATATGTTAGAGTATGTGTCATTGTACATGTGTATAAACTAAAAATAGTATATCTCTGCGAAAACACAACCTCACACAGATGCAGTTTTGCCAAATGTGCTTCTGCATTCATGTATTGGTGTAGGTCTGTGATTTCTCTCATGACCCATCTACCCATCTCTGGAAGTGTACTTCCCATCTCGTTCATGTCACCTCTCTCCCTTAGACCCAGCACTTCATTGTTCTCCAGTGAGACGAGGTGGCGATACTGGGGAGCTGCCCTTGGTCTCATTGGTCAAACAGACTGCAACCACTTCTCATTGGCCAGACAGACTTCAAACAATTCCCGCTGCCGGAAGTCATCCGGAGGCTCCCCTTCAGAGAAACACTGAGTGTGAGAGATTGGGGGAGAGCGGGGTGGAGAAAGAGGGGAAGGCAAAGGGGATAGATGGGAAAGAGTGAAAATGTATATGATTTTATCAGTAAGGTATACCAGTATCAATACAGGTATTCCGTCTGGAAATGGAGTGCTTGTCGAGGCAAATAATGCATTACTAAACCTTCTGGCAGCGGAGAGGGGAGAGTACTTGGAAATAGAAAGCACTGTTCGACATGTTCCTGCACGGCGTCTCGGTGGGGGTTAAGGACGAGCTTGCTGCTCGGGAGGTACCCACGGATCTTGACTCCCTCATCGCTTTGACCATCCGCATCGATGAGCAATTGTGGGAACGACGTATGGAGAGGAAATTTGATTTCGCTCCCACGTCCAGGGATTCCACCTCGCCTCAAGTCAACCCGGAAGTCCCCAACTGTCCTGTTGCCGAGAGCACCTGAGGTTTCCCGACCTTCCTCGAGAGTCACCGAAGATGGTCGGGGCACTGTTTCCTAAGCCTATGCAACTAGGCAGAGCTGGGCTGTCACCAACAGAACGGCAATACAGGATCAACACAAGGAGCTGTCTGTATTGTGGGACTTTTGGTCATTTTGTGTCATCTTGCCCGGTAAAAGACCAGGCTCACCGGTAGAAGCGAGTACTCTGGTGGGCCATATGGAGAACTTTTCTGCTTCCCTGACTCGCACCCCTTTTCATGTCATTCTGCTGTGGCGAAATCAGTCCAAATCTCTCCAGGTCCTCATTGACTCTGGGGCCGATGAGAGCTTTTTGGACGACACACTGGCTTCCGAGCTGAACATCCCCATTCAGCCCCTCTCCATTCCCGTGGATGTTAGAGCACTGGACGGGAGCTCTATTGATCAGGTCACCCATAACACCACTCCCATCAACCTATGTGTGTCTAGGAATAACACCGATGCCATTCAATTACTACTCATTAAGTCCTCCCAGATTCCAATGGTTTTGGGATTCTCCTGGCTCCAGCCACACAATCCCCTCATCAACTGGTCTACGGGTGCTATCATGGGCTGGAGTCCGTTCTGCAATTGTCAATTGTCAGAAGTCAGCGCAACCTGCCCCGGGACGTCTTCCTGGGGGCTCGGAAGTTGCTACGGACGTCTCCGCCGTTCCCGCGGAGTACCAGGACCTCCGGGAGGTGTTCAGAAATTCCCGGGCCAATTCCCTTCCGCCGCACTGCCCCTATGACGGCGGGATTTACATTCCACCCCGGGGATGTCTGTACTCTCTGCCGAGACCAGAGACCAAGGCTCTGGAGACCTACATTGGGGACTCCCTAGCTACAGGATTTATCCATCCCTCTTCCTCTCCCGTTGGCACATGTTTCTTCTTCGTGGAGAAAAAGGACAAGACCCTGCGTCCGTGCATTGACTAACGTGGACTCAATGACGTTACTGTGAAGAACCGTTATCCGCTACCACTCATTTCCTCGGCCTTCGAGCCGCACTAGGGGGGCCACTGTTTTCTCCAAGCTGGATCTACGACACGCCTACCACCTGGTGCGTTTACGAGAGGGCGGCGAGTGGAATACCGCTTTCAACACGGCCAGCAGCCACTACGAATATCTGGTCATGCCCTTTGGTCTCACCTGCCGTGTTCCAGGCTCTGTTGAATGATGTTCTCCGTGACATGCTGAACCGGTTTGTCTTCGTCTACATTGATGACATCCTCATCTTCTCCCGCTCCCCCACAAGAACACATGCACCACGTCCAACAGGTTCTTCAGCGCCTTCTGGTGAACCAGTTGTTTGTTAAGGTGGAAAAGTGCGAGTTCCATCACTCCATCATTCCCTTTCTGGGCTACATCATCTCTGCTGGGAGTGTCCAGATGGATCCCGAGAAGGTGAGAGCGGTGGTGGATTGGCCTCAGCCTACATCCAGGGAGCAGCTGCAATGCTTCCTGGGGTTCGCCAACTTTTATTGCCGCTTTATCCGGGGTTACAGCACCCTGGCCTCCCCCCTTTCTGTAGAAATGGTAAGTCAACTCAGGTGTCTAGGATTCTAGGATGTCTAGGATTCAGCTGGGATTCTTACGAGCTGAATGTCTCTCTAGTTGATAACGTTGGCTAAGTAAGTCAATGCAATATATAGCTAGGTACGTCAAAAGAATTACTAAATAACTGGCTAGCTAGCTAATGTTTCAACCCTTAATGCTAGCTAATGTTTAGTTAGTTAACGTTCGCTGACATGCTAGCAGGAAGAAGTGAGGCTAACTAGCAAACCTACAGTTGTTAATAATGTCCATGTTAAGTCAAGCTAACATAGCAGGCGTAGAATAAATGCCTGAAACTACCTGAACCACATTCTGGTCATGACAATATAAAAAAAACTGTCAGGGGAGGTTCCCTTCTGCACTATTCAACCACTTCAGTAAATGTGAAGGAGGAGTTCAAATGGAGGGCTGCATTGTTAATATTCCGGATGTAAACTTCAGACATCAAGCTAGCAAATGTGCCTTAGCTAACTGCTATATGTTTCACTGTAAACAGCGAGGCTCACGTCCAAAAGCAGAGGTCGTTCACAGGGTCTCTTCCTTTCCCCCTGAAAACCAGCTTTTTGCCGATCTCTGAGGGTGGTGTTATGTTGACCGATACGTCACCACCATCTTTGCCGAAGGTCACAAGGATGTGTAGCTAGCTAGCCAGCTAACTAGCTAGCTAGCTTACAAATGGTACAGTGTCCGCTACATATATCTAGTTAAGGTAGCTACAACATTACACAACAGATAAAAGGGAAATACACCCAGGGTCCTCATTGCTCTTTGCTGATTGCTCTTATTGTGGGCTGTTATCTGTGGAAAGTCTGTCTCACGCCGACACACTGTACGTAAAGAACATACATAGAATATAAACTGACACAATTACACTGTTGTCCCTGTTATCACAGCTTCCGTGAACCCCCCCCCTGATAATTAATTTTAAACTACATTTTAAGTGAAAGATTTATGTTTATGGTTAAAGTTTATGTCTGAAGAAATGTCTGTAAGAAATTTATGTCTGTAAGAAATTCCAAAGTTAATTTGACCTAGGTTTTTCAGCATACGCAGCTTCACAACTTGTTAGTGCATAGGTCAAATTATCTTTTGAATTTCCTGTCTTTTCTGCTTCAAACAAAGCTAAATATTTCACTTAAAATGTAAAAAAATGTTATTATAAAACAAATACAAATAAATATTGCTTGAGGGCGCCAGACACTTAAATTAGCAAAATAAATATGAAGGCTTTTAGGTTAGCCAGCACTGGTTTCATGTTATTAAGACTGCTATAGATACAAAGCATATGCAAGCTGTCCAATTTCATATCAAATCAATAATAATCATTTCACTTTCCTTAAAAAAATTGCAGGTTTAAAGCAAAAGACAGAAAGGCCAGCACACTGAATATGCTCCCAATTTACCACCTTTATTGACAATGTTTCGATTCAACACACATTTTGTCAGGTCAAGAAGACCGAGTGATCCAATTCCCATGTATACAGTGCCTTAAAGTATTCATACCCCTTGACTTATTCTACATTTTGTTGTGCTACAGCCTGAATTCAAAATGGATTAAATAGATTTTTTTCTCTCTCACTCATCTATATTTGTGTCTGTTAGAAAGCAGAGTGAACCAGATTTTCCTGTATGATTTTGCCTGTGCTTAGCTCTATTCCGTTTATTTTTATCCCCCCAAAAAACTCCTGAGTCTTTGCCAATGACAAGCATACCCACAACATGATGCAGCCACCACCTTGTTGAAAATATGAAGAGTGGTACTCAGTGATGTGTTGGTTTTTCCCCAAACATATATTTTTTAAATTTAGGACATAAAGTTTTTAAAAAAGCCACATTTTTTGCAGTTTTACTTTAGTTCCATATTGCAAACAAGATGCAGGTTTTTGAATATTTTTTATTGTACACAGGCTTCCTTTTTTCACTCTGTCATTTAGGTTAGTATTGTGGAGTAACTACAATGGTGTTGTTCCGTCCTCAATGTTCTCCAATCACAGCCATTAATCTCAGGCCATGCAATTTATTATGTGACATGTTGCTGCTCCTGTAAGCCCGTTGGTGTCTGAGAACGAGGGCGAGGCTAAAGCTCTAGCCACATTGTCCCGTTTTGATCCACTCTCCCCACTGTCAACCGGTGATGCCAGAAGGGATGTCCGTTCAATACAGTTCCAACTGGAGGCGGAAGAGAGCCCAAATGAGGCGAGAGAATCTCCAGTTGGAGATGTGTAAACTTGAGGCAGAAAGAGAACAGCGGCAGTTGGAGTTCAAAATGCGCCAGATGGATCTGGAGGCAGAGACAGCGAGGCTAGCCTCCGTTCCTGCTGTGCCTGCTAGTGAGGCGCCCTCACAAGCTGTAGCTTCCAACACTTTTGACATTAGTAGGCAGATTGCCTTGGTACCTTTGTTCAGAGAGTCAGAGGTTGACTCAAATTTTTGTGTTTTTGAACGTATAGCCGTAGCATTGAAATGACCTGAAGAGGTATGGTGCCTATTGCTTCAGTGTAAATTAACTGGTAAAGCCCAAGAGGTTTTGTCAGCGCTACCTCTTGAAGACAGTTTAAATTATGAAGTGGTCAAAGCTACTGTTCTTCGCGCCTATGAGCTTGTGCCTGAGGCATACCGACTGAGATTTAGATCTCATAGAAAGTCTTCTAGTAAGACTTATGTGGAATTTGCTAGAGACAAGGGAAATCTGTTTGATAAATGGCATGCTGCTAGCAAGGTAACTGATTTCAACTCTCTCCGGGAGTTAATCTTGTTGGAAGAGTTTAAAAATTGCTTACCCGAATGCATTGTAGTTTACCTAAATGGACAGAAAGTATCCTTCCTGTCAGAAGCGTCTGTGTTGGCAGAGGAGTTTGTGTTGACGCAGAAGAGCGTATTTTCGGCTCATACTGAATTGCCACTGAATTGCCTACTTTTAGTCCTAGTCGGCCAGCAGTATATCAAGCACGCCAGAAAAATGAGCGTCCCTGTTTCTATTGTCATAAGGTGGGACATATGATAAATGATTGCTTCCTGCTAAAACGCAAACAAGGGATGCCTCTTCGTGGCACGCCGCCAACAGGTGTTGGGCTAATTCGTACGGTTGTGAGGTCTGAAACGAAACAGTAGCCTCAGGGTAAATGTAGTTTGAAAGTCACAGTCCACGACCGCAGTTAAGAACCATTCATTTTCGAAGGGTTTGTGTACCTAACGAATGATGAAGCATCTCAGCGTCCGGTTAAATTCCTTAGAGATACTGGTGCTGCGCAGTCGTTTATATTGTCTGATGTGTTGCCCTTATCTGAAAATACCTACTGTGGTTCCAGTGTGTTAGTTCAGGGTTTGAAATGGGTTTTGTCCCAGTGCCATTGCACTTTGTGAGTGTACACTCTGAGTTAATCAATATTCAGAGTGGGGGTACGTCCTATGTTGCCAGTAAAAGGTGTGACCTTTATAATGGGTAACGATATTGCCGGAGGAAAGGTAGTACCCCGTATTAGAAGTATTGGATAAAAGTGACCACTCTCTCTCTCTCTAATGAGCTGGCACAGAGTTATCCACACGTGTTCCCCACTTGTGCTGTCACTCGTGCTCAGGCACGACAAGTGGGTGACATGATAGATTTGTCGAACACTGTTTTGTTCAAAGAGTTTGATCAAGAGGATGGGCTGTGTGCTACCTCTGAGGAGCTGATCACCTCTGACAAACAGCCCAGGGAAGAATCGAAGGATATTGAACGTATTGCTGATGCAATACAGTTACCAGTCACTCGTGAGCAGCTGATTGCTAACCAAAAGGTTGACCACAGGCTTGCTAAATGTTTATTTAGTGTTGTCTCATTGGAAGAGGTAAAGAAGAAGAACGTGGCTTACTTCATTGATGGTAATCTCCTCATGCGTAAATGGACATCCCATGTTGACGAGGGCAGAGATTGGAATGTCTTAAAGTAATGATGGACTCCCATTTCTCTTTGCTTATTTGAGCTGTTCTTGCTATAATATGGTCTTGGTGAAATGGACTTTTACCAAATAGGGCTATCTTCTGTATACCCCCCCTACCTTGTCACAACACAACTGATTGGCTCAAACGTATTAAGAAGGAAAGAAATTCCACAAATTAACTTTTAAGAAGCTACACCTGTTAATTGAAATGTATTCCAGGTGACTATCTTATGAAGCTGATTGAGAGAATGCCAAGAGTGTGCAAACCTGTCATGAAGGCAAGGGTGGCGATTTGAAGAATCTTAAATATAAAATGTGTTTTGATTGTTGAACATTTGATTCCATATGTGTTATTTCACAGTTTTGATGTCTTCAATATATTTTACAATGTAGAAACGAGTAAAAATAAAGAAAAACCCTTGAATGAGTAGGTAGTATGTTTTTTGTTGTTGTTGATTAAAACAAATACTTTTAGACCTTTGCTCAAATAGTATTTTACTGGGTGACTCACTTTTACTTCAGTCATTTTCTATTAAGGTATCTTTACTTTGACTAAAGTATGACTATTTAGTACTTTTTCCGTATGTGTGTGTGTGTGTGTGTGTGTGTGTGTGTGTGTGTGTGTGTGTGTGTGTGTGTGTGTGTGTGTGTGTGTGTGTGTGTGTGTGTGTGTGTGTGTGTGTGTGTGTGTGTGTGTGTGTGTGTGTGTGTGTGTGTGTGTGTGTGTGTGTGGAAAGGGAGGGGGGAGGGAAAGTGGAGGAGGGAGGGATCAGGGAGGGAGGCAGCAACACAGTGGGAGGACTATCCCATGCCAGAACTTGTGGCGGCTGCAGCGGCTAGCAGCCTCGACTGACTGGAGGAAGTGTGTTGAGGGTTGATGGGAGCAGAGCAGCAGTTCAGGCACAGAGCAGAGCTTCCATTTTAACACGGCCAGCAGCAGCCAACAGCCAGTAGTAGGAGCCAGCAGCAACAGCCTGGGAGGGAGCAGCAGTGGGGGCAGCAGAGCCGGAACAAAGTGAGCTCACAGAAGAAGTGTCTCTAATCACCGCATTCCAGCAGAGGAGAGCCAGTCAACTTCCTCTAAGCCTGTGTGACGGGCTGAGAGCTATTTTACTCGTCTTCACCTGGACTGGACTTTACCCACCTCTCCCTAGCAGTGTCTGACTGACGAAGGATTTTAAAGAAAGAAGGAAAATAAAGTAACTTTCTTTGGATTTAAAACGGTAAGGTTTGGTGTTTTGAAGTTGTTTGTAGTGCTATACTTGCAGGGGAGCTGGTTTTAGTGTTGTGCTAGTACATCAAAGTAGTTCTGGAGTAGTTTCATGGAGTCTGGGGAAGTTTTAATCTGTGGTTCAGGCACATTTCGAAGAGGGGAATTAATTCAAAATACCAGGCGGAATTCAGAACAGAGAGAGAAGTGGGTCATTACCGGTGTCATTCAAACTACAAGCAGTGTGGTTGTGATTTGTTTGAATTCGACAGTGAGTGTAGTTCATTAAGAACCATGATCTCCTCATCAAGCTTTGGCTGCAGCTTTTCACACAGTGAGAGAATTGCGCAACTGTAAATGTCCTATTTGTTGAGCCGTCTTTTGCATTGGTTTGGGTCTCCATGCTTTTTGGGGCTTTGCTGTGCTGGAGACCTTTATAATGTGAAACATATGGGGCCATTCCAGAGGTAGCATAGTCCTCACATAGCTCTATGAGTCTTGCATTTAAAAACACCTTTTTTTTACCTCTTTTGTTGAATGGCTGGTCTACTGGGGAAAGAAAAATATGGTGAGAGACAGAGAGAGAGAGTGAAAGAGAGAAAAAAACAAGTTAAACTCTTCAAGCCACAGCTGCTATGTGGTATTCGAGGCCTCAGGCCCATTGTTGATGACATGTACAAGAGTCCCTCTTACCTCACATAGGCTACACCCTCCCTCCTTACCGGTGTCTAGATCCCTCCCCTTTATCTCCTTAAATGCTGGATCCAGACACACACACCTGCATTTACACCTTCGTATCTATAAAACAATCAGAAGAAAAGCTCTAATGCATCATGAACACACATTAGAACACACACATCAAGATGTTTTCCAACTATCAGGTGTGAAATGTGAAACGAGTGTAGAAAGAAGTTATAAAACACATGAGTTCTCTTATCTTCTCTGTCTCTCTCTCTCCTTTGATAAAAAGGCGGCAATTACAAAAACGCATCAGTAGGACCACGTGGTTTGGACAGGTGGGTTGGCAAATGTCTGGTGTGTGTGTACAGCAAGCTGAGCAGAACAGGGCATTCTGTTCTTCACACGGCACAGACTGACTGTAGGTCTGAGGGCTGCTGGGGCAGTATAGTGTGTCACAGAAATGAAAGTTATCTCTTTTGTAGCCACACAGCACACATATGTAAGCCATTAGCTAGAGTGAAGAGAAGGAAAGAGAGAAAGTAAGTGAAAGAGAGGGATAGAGAGAGAGAAGGAGGAGAGATAAAGTGGGAGTGTAATTCATTTTGGAACACATTCCTCTATGACCTTGGGAACGAAGGCGGTAATTAGGTGGTGCTTTAGGAGCCTGGTGGGTGCTGCTGTCACACACAGATTCACCCAGAGGCAGGGAAGCAGCTCGCTTTTATTTCCCTTCAAAAAATCCTGTGAAGTTGAGAGACAACTACAGTATATGTGTAATTCCAGAGTCACAGAAGAAACCGTCTAAAAATATCCCCTCTTCTCCGATTCCCCCTCCCACAGATTTTTCCCCAACAGATTCTACAGAATTATTTATTTAGCTTCTTCTGTGTTTTTTAAATATCTTTTATTTATTTATTGTTATGTTAGTTAACCCCTCCCTCTTCGGAGGACAAATATATATATTTATTTGTTGTTGCATTTTTGCTACATACATATACATTTTACCTATACATTTTACATACTCTTTTAACATATACATTTTACATACATGGTACTTTTATATATAACAATAATACATTACCAAACAAACTCTTTAATCCCAACCCTCAGCCACTCTCAGCCCACCCCACCTATCACCATAGACCGCCCTTGTTTTGGGGTCCATGTGCCATATATTTTTCAATTGTGCTGTGATTATTTACAACATTTTGGAATCTTTCTAATCGTATATTATCCACAGATTGTGAGCTAAAGATGAAAACCTTTCCTACGAGTATTATTATATTATTTATTGACTGGCTATGGCATTCCTAAACCTGTGACCAGAAACAAGCTACATAGGGACAATACCAGAATAAATGATCTATTGATTCTGTCTCTTCGCAACAAAATCTACGAACTTGAGATTGTTGTATGCCCCATATATATATATATATATATATATATATATATATATATATAGCATTCTGTTGGTGGCAAGAATTGTATATAATAATTTATATTGAAAAACTCTAATTGTTGAGTCAAGTGTTGTTTTCTGTATCAGTTCATAAACCATGTGCCATGGAATTGGTACATCGAAAATCTCTTCCCATTTACTTTGCAGCATGTATGGCGTAGCTGTCAACATTTCTGTCCTCAGGTGAAACTGGTATATTTTTCTATTCATACCAGTTCCTTTCAGACAATTTGTCTTTAATCTTTAATATATGGCAGGCAAACAAGTTCCCCACCTTCTCCCTTTTCCACTTGCCTCCTCCATTTTTGTGCTAATGCTGTAATCAGTTGGTTGTAAATTAGGATTGAGCAGATATTCCCATATATTTTCGACAGCTGCATATGTGACATAACTCCTCCGTTTCTATTCATAATATTATTAGTAAATATAATTTTAAAAAATTACGTTTTTTCCATAAAGAATGTTTTTTTATTAATCAATATATTTGAGTTTAACCATAACATTTGTTGTAATATTTGTTCTATCTTTTCTTTTCTGATTCTTCTGTGTTGAATCAGGGTCAAAGCCACAGTGCAGCTTTTTTTTTGCAACAGATTCCTCGGTTTTGTTTATTTCGGTTCTTCGTTGTTGAATGGGCATCAAAGCCACAGTGTAAACCTATCGAGCGAGACAGGAAACGGGCAGAACAAACTGTGGCCTATTCTCTTCTCCCCAAAGCTACTTCATCCACCCACCCAGCCTGTCATGTCATGGTGGGAGATGTTATCCCTTCTACTGTTTGAAGCGTGCTGCTGCTTTCTATATATGCCAAGTTGTCTGAGTGACTGATGGGATTCAGGGCGGGTTATTAGATGGCGTCCAGATTGAATGCTAAATACCTTCAGGAGCCCACAGTCTCAGCAAACTAGCCGTAGGAAGGATAATTGATATACTGCACCACAAGCAAAGAACATGCAGTGCTGAGTTGAAAAGCTGAACTTCATCCATTCACAACTATAGCTCACCCCCCCCCCCCCCCCCAAACACACTGACTCCCAGAGAGACAGTAGGCTCTGTGTGGCTGGTTTATACATTGGTCCACAGCATGGCCAAGTCCTCCCATGCTGAGCTGTACTGAGTCATATCCCCCCTGCAGAAATATCACATTAGTTTCCCTATTTCTTTTCTAAATAGAAGTATGGCATGTTTGACTCATTCATAACATACCAACCTTAGGCCATCGTGGAAAGGCTGACTTTGTACTTTATTGACTATAGATTTGGGTTTTGTCAATATTTGGTAAAGAGAGAACTGGGAGGCTTCAAGTGTTGCTTACATTGACTGCGCTCCTTTTCACCGCAGGAACATATTTTTGGTTTAATGTGACCATGGTGAATTCTAACTAACGCCAAAATGGACGACACTGCCACAAACTACCCTTACAAAAAATATTGCAGTATAACTGCAAATATTGCATCCAAAATAACACCGTTTTTTTACTGCAGTAATTTTGCAGTGTAACTGCAGTTAGAGTGCAGTGTGACTGCAGTTCAACTGCAGTACACTGCAGTTATTCTGCAATTACTGCATCCAAAATATCACAGTCGACTGCAGCTACTGCACTTTTACTGCAGTTTCAAAACGGCAATATTTTTTTGTAAGGGTGTCAATCATGAACCAAGACCAGCCAATAAGAACAGTTCTAAGTTTGATGTTTTGAGTCAAGGAAAGGGGGGAGGTTGTTGGCCATCAGGTCGCCAGGGGCGGACTGGGACAAGAATTTAGCCCTGGCATTTTTACCACACCAGCCCACATCGCAGCGTGCCGCAAACTCACACACACCCAATACACCCTACACAGGCATTAGCACTGACACATAACATTGGCAGTACAATACACAATTTCTGAACCATTTCTGTACCAGTGACTGGTGAGTCATGGTCCTCCTCTTCCTTTTAACCTGCTGATATTTAAAAATAAAAACACCACTGGAGATACAACTCACGACTATAACTGTTCCTCTGTCTGGAGATACAACTCACGACTATAACTGTTCCTCTGTCTGGAGATACAACTCACCACTATAACTGTTCCTCTGTCTGGAGATACAACTCACCACTATAACTGTTCCTCTGTCTGGAGATACAACTCACCACTATAACTGTTCCTCTGGAGATACAACTCACCACTATAACTGTTCCTCTGTCTGGAGATACAACTCACCACTATAACTGTTCCTCTGGAGATACAACTCACCACTATAACTGTTCCTCTGGAGATACAACTCACCACTATAACTGTTCCTCTGTCTGGAGATACAACTCACCACTATAACCGTGTCTCTGTCTGGAGATACAACTCACCACTATAACCGTGTCTCTGTCTGGAGATACAACTCACCACTATAACTGTGTCTCGGTCTGGAGATACAACTCACCACTATAACTGTTCTTCTGGAGATACAACTCACCACTATAACTGTTCCTCTGTCTGGAGATACAACTCACCACTAGTACTGTTCCTCTGTCTGGAGATACAACTCACCACTAGAACTTTTCCTCTGGAGATACAACTCACCACTATAACTGTTCCTCTGTCTGGAGATACAACTCACCACTATAACTGTTCATCTGCTCTAGCCATTATGTTTCCCTCCCTGTTGTGCTGTCTATCTGTCTTAGCATCTTCTCTGCTGTCACTCTGTGCTTCTTCTTTTTCTCTGTCTGTCTGTCTGTCTGTCTGTCTGTCTGTCTGTCTGTCTGTCTGTCTGTCTGCCTGTCATTATAAAAGTCAAGCTAATGACGTAGGCTATATTGCATATGTGTTCCCCTGCATCAACAGCTAACCTAAGAGCTATTAATTCTACATAGCTCCAGATGAACATTTTCCCCAGGTGTCACTGGTGCCAATAACTTTTACACCAGCCCATGATTTTCCTCTAACACGTCCAAGCAGGAATGCATGATTCAATATATTTTGATGTGCAACCTAATCCAGTGATTATCAGGAATTGTGGGTTGACAATAAGACTATACAGTAGTTGCTATATTTTACTGTCAAAATAGAACTCCAGAATTTCCAGATTGTTTCTGTTCAATAGAGATGAATTACATACAGTTCATCTTTACGCACACTAATTTGAGGTTCAACACCTGAGGAAGTGGAAACTTAAAGCAGATCGCTAACTCTAAATATAATACCTACTGCTAGTAGCCATGTATTCATCCAACAGTAAATGTAATGTTCTAGAAAAACTTTACAGTTGTAGGCTACTACCCATGAGACCTATAGGCCTATTTCCTCACAATGGCAGGTGTGCATCGAATATCCTCTCTTCGACAGGGACAAGAGGACAAAGCTTCCAAAGCTGTGTTTTTCCCGCAATTGCATTTTGAAATGTTATATGATCACAATGCATTTTTCTCTCTCGAGTGCATGGGGGAGAAGAGAGTAGCTCACTCATCACAGTGGCAGGCTCCAGTGAGCGCACAAGCACAGGGACAGGGCTGACACCTTCATATAGGAATCATGATCATACTGCACATTACTATTTGACCAAATCATGGTTTTAACCGTCTAATGGAATGCTTTGAAGTGAGGTGACAATGTAAAGTGTGCTCACAAAAATGTGTGTGTCAATTTCGACCAACCCACCCAACAAAACAATGGTCCAGCCCATCTGGCATTTGCCAGAATTGGCAGATAGTCAATCCGCCCCTGCATGTAGCCAATATAACCTAATAAATGAATGTTGGGTGACCCCGGTGCAGTTAAATGATTCAGTAGAATGGGGCCTATTTGATGCCAACTGCTTTCCCAGTGATCTTTGAATCATGTACTTTGTTCACTACATTCCTTCCCGGTATCAAACCCTCCCCTGTCTATTGACAGATCTACTGGTCCATTGAAATCTGCCTCAATGCAGGACATGGACTATTATGGCAGTTATTGTAATGGTTTCTGGCCAGAAAGTGCTGTTGAAATGGTGCTTGCTTGGTAAGTCAGGATATATGACATTAACCAATACAAATATTATTAGAACTTCTAAAGATGGTCATCTGTGGAAGTAAGGACTGAGGACTTTATGGCTGCATAGTGAGTTAAATCCCATCTGTGTGGTTTTAGATACTGGCTTTAAAGGATTATACTGCTTCTCTCACCTTAAGCTGTTTCATGTGCTGTTCATTTTCCCTCTAAACACAGGACTCCCTCGCTTTTTCCCTTCCCTTTACCATTCATATTTCTTGCTTGTTTCACTTTTTTTTGTCCACATCTCAGCTTCTCGTCTATTTCCATCCATATATATCTTGTTTTTAAATGTATCTATCTTACAGTCAAAAATACGCACTAACACACATCTCCATCACGATCACCACAATGTGTTTTTTATGGAAAATGCAACCAAATAATATAAAAATGTGGACGTCGTAATTGGACTCAGCTGCTGTGGTCCAACCCTCCAATATAATTAGGGAACCTTCGAAAAGCACTCGAGGTGTCATAAAAAAATTACACCCCCCCCCCCCCTCCACAACATTTTTTTTTTTTCTCACATGACCGTCCCCTTGTACTGTAAAAAATGCACACCCTCCCCACTCATTAAATTAACTCAAAATAATGATTACGACCACAAATAATAATAACTGTAGCGACCCAAACATCTAAGTTAAAGAATAGGACTAATTCAAACTATATGTTAATTGTAATTTTTTTTCTTCGATTTTTGGGTGCGATGGAGATGTGAATCCAACATATCAATTATTAATTTGTAGAAAACCTGGAATTAAAGCCAGACTAAGTCAGTGGCACAGATTAAACTACCCAAGCAGTAGATACATCACATTTAAATTTTGACAACCAAACACAACCAAACACATATTACACTACCGTTCAAAGGTTTGGGGTCACTTTTTGAAAGAAAAGCACATTTTTTGTCCATTCAAATAACATCAAATGGATCAGAAATACAGTGTTTAGACATTGTTAATGTTTTAAATGAATATTGTTGCTGGAAATGTCAGATTTTTAATGGAATTTCTACATAGGCGTACAGAGGCCCATTATCAGCAACCATCACTCCTGTGTTCCGATGGCACGGTGTGTTAGCTAATCCAAGTTTATAATTTAAAAGGCTAATTGATCATTAGAAAACTACTTTACAATTATGTTAGCACAGCTGAAAACGGTTGTGCTGATTAAAGAAGCAATAAAACTGGCCTTTTTTAGACTAGTTGAGTATCTGTAGCATCAACATTTGTGGGTTTGATTACAGGCTCAAAATGGCCAGAAACAAATAAATTTCTTCTGATACTCATCAGGGTATTCTTGTTCTGAGAAATGAAGGTTATTCAATGCAAGAAATTGCCAAGAAACCAAAGATCTTGTACAACGCTGTGTACTTATCCCTTCACAGAACAGAGCAAACGGGCTCTAACCAGAATAGAAAGAGCTAGCCTGCCATATCCAATTGATGTCCCTGATGCAAACACTGTAACAAGACTTTTGGAATTAATTGATTATTTATTTGAACAGGGAAATATACCAAACCTAAGCTGAAGCATTTAATGTGTTGAGCCATCATAATTCTATTGAAAAAATCCACCTTCCAACGAATAAGGTTCAAAATGTTATGGCCCCACTAAACTGGGTCTGTGCCCCACCTTGGCCACCCCATTCAAAATGTTCTGGACACGCCACTGGTGGTGTGCCCAGTGGGAGATCTCTCTTTCCATTCCTCAAATGGGGGGTGCACAGTGCCCTGTTTGGATGCTGGAATTGCAGTATATTAGTGGATAAACGTGCTGAGGTAGCCTACAGGAGACTTTTGAAGTAGCCTATTCAGATTAAAACATTGTGACTTGTTGTGTTCATGCCACACATAAAATGTAATACACTTTAAAAGTGAAACGACAAATATTAAGGCTATATTGAAGAATTAGGTTGTAGGTGTATGAGGGAAAGCCGCTCAGATCAAGAAGGAGGCAGAGAGCGTGTTAAGGTTTCCTGAATAACTGGCCCTGCGGGGCGCATATGTGGCCACAGTACTATAGGAACATGTAGGAGATTGATGATCCACTAAAGAATGCATCTAGCCTAGGCAACCATTTGGATCAGTTGTGGGTCTACTGTCAACAGTTTATAAGGTCTCGGAAGGCACAGTAGCCGGCCTTTCTGGCTGTATTTTTACTTCTGATAATGAGATGCGCTTTCTTTAGTGGATTTTTTTAATACTTTTATTTAACTAGGCATATCAGTTAAATATAAGAACAAATTCTTATTTTCAATGACAGCCTAGGAACAGTGGGTTAACTGCCTTGTTCAGAGGCAGAACGACAGATTTTGACTTCGTCAGCTCAGGGATTCAATCTTGAAACCTTTCGGTTACTAGTCCAACACTCTAACCACTACGCTACCTGCCGCCTCCAAAATTACAGTACCAGTCAAAAGTTTGGACACACCTACCCATTCAAGTGTAGATTTTAGATTCTTCAAAGTAGCCAACCTTTGCCTTGATGACAGCTTTGCACACTTTTGGCATTCTCTCAACCAGCTTCACCTGGAATACTTTTACAACAGTCTTGAAGGAGTTTTCACATATGCTGAGCACTTGTTGGCTGCTTTTCCTTCACTCTGTGGTCCAACTAATCGCAAACCATCTCAATTGGGTTGAGGTTGGGTGATTGTGGAGGCCACGTCATGATGCAGCACACCATCACTCTCCTTCTTTGTCAAATAGCCCTTACACAGCCTGGAGATGTGTTGGGCCATTGTCCCGTTGAAAAACAAATGATAGTCCCAGATGGGATTGTGTAACGCTGTGGTAGCCATGCTGGTTAAGTGTGCCTTGAATTCTAAATAAATCACCGATAGTGTCACGAGCATAGCCCCCCCCCCCCCACACCATCACACCTCCTCCTCCATGCTTCACTGTGGGAACCACACATGCGGACATCATCAGTTCACCTACTCTGCGTCTCACAAAGACACTGCGGTTGGAACCAAAAATCTAAAATTTGGACTCATCAGGCAAAAGGACAGATTTCCACCAGTCTAATGTCCGTTGATCATGTTTCTTGGCCCAAGCAAGTCTCTTCTTATTATTTGTGTCCTTTAGTAGTGGTTTCTTTGCAGCAATTCGACCATAAAGGCCTGATTCACTCAGTCTCCTTTGAACAGTTGATGTTGATATGTGTCTGTTACTTGAACTCTGTGAAGCATTGATTTGGGCTGCAATCTGAGGTGCAGTTAATTGCCCTTTTCTGAGGCTGGTAACTCTAATGAACGTATCCCCTGCAGCAGAGGTAACTCTGGGTCTTCCATTCCTGTGGTGGTCCTCATGAAAGTCAGTTTCATCATAGAGCTTGATGGTTTTAGCGACTGCACTTGAAGAAACGTTCAAAGTTCTTGAAATTTCCCAGATTGACTGACCTTCATGTCTTAAAGTAATGATGGACTGTCCTTTTTCTTTGCTTATTTGAGCTGTTCTTGCCATAATATGGACTTGGTCTTTTACCAAATAGGGCTATCTTCTGAATACCAACCCTACCTTGTCACAACACAACTGAGTGCCAAGTCTAGGACAAAAAGGCTTCTCAACAGTTTTTACCCCCAAGCCATAAGACTCCTGAACAGGTAATCAAATGGCTACCCGGACTATTTGCATTGTGTTCCCCCCCCCAACCCCTCTTTTTACGCTGCTGCTACTCTCTGTTTATCATATATGCATAGTCACTTTAACTATACATTCATGTACAAACTACCTCAATTAGGCCGACCAACCAGTGCTTCCGCACATTGGCTAACCGGGCTATCTGCATTGTGTCCTGCCACCCACCACCCGCCAACCCCTCTTTTACGCTACTGCTACTCTCTGTTCATCATATATGTATGGTCACTTTAACCATATCTACATGTACATACTACCTCAATCTGCCTGACTATCCGGTGTCTGTTTGTAGTCTCGCTACTTTTATAGCCTCGCTACTGTATATAGCCTATCTTTTTACTGTTGTTTTATTTCTTTATCTACCTATTGTTCACCTAATACCTTTTTTGCACTATTGGTTAGAGCCTGTAAGTAAGCATTTCACTGTAAGGTCTACACCTGTTACATTGGTCCTGGTCAGTCCCTGGATGGGAGACCAGATGCTGCTGGAAGTGGTGTTGGAGGGCCAGTAGGAGGCACTCTTTCCTCTGGTCTAAAAAAAATGTCCCAATGCCCCAGGGCAGTGATTGGCCTGTGTAGGGTGCCGTCTTTCGGATGGGACGTTAAACGGGTGTCCTGACTCTCTGAGGTCATTAAAGATCCCATGGCACTTATCGTAAGAGTAGGGGTGTTAACCCCGGTGTCCTGGCTAAATTCCCAATCTGGCCCTCAAACCATCATGGTCACCTAATAATCCCCAGTTTACAATTGGCTCATTCATCCCCCTCCTCTCCCCTGTAACTATTCCCTATGTCGTTGCTGTAAATGAGAACGTGTTCTCAGTCAACTTACCTGGTAAAATAACGGTAAAAAAAAAAAAAAAAAAAAAAAACATTCAGCATGTGACAAATAAACTTTGATTTGAACTGATTGGCTCATACGCATTAAGAAGAAAATAAATTCCACAAATGTACTTTTAACAAGGCACACCTGTTAATTGAAATGCATTCCAGGTGACTGCCTCATGAAGCTGGTTGAGAGAATGCCAAGAGTGTGCAAGCTGTCATCAAGGAAAAAGGTGGCTACTTTGAAGAATCTCAAATGTAAAATATTCTTTGATTTGTTTAACATTTTTTTGGTTACTTTTGACTGGTACTGTATATTGAACATGTTGGTGCAGCTTTGAATGATTTGATGTATGGTATGATTGCTAGTTAGCCTATTGCAGATCTGGACAATGGATCCACCTTCCACTATTTTCACTATGAATGGTGAATAGATGGAAGGATAGACAGTAAGACTGGTATACTATATTGATTTGTGGTATAGTTAGCATGCGGAAAAGCGTAGGGAGCGGAAATGCGTAGTGTGTAAGGGAAGTACCAAAACACCTTGATTAGGGAGGCACATGCAAGCAGATGAGGAAATGTGACTAGGATGGAAGAAATTAGGCCTATATAGGAAAACCTGCAAAATACTGAATGTAAACCTTGGAGAAAATGCACTACCCTCCCCTGTGCCCAATAAAAAAGACATACAACCCTCCCAAAGCAAAATAAAAAGTTACACCCTCTCTCCTATTTTGGACCCCACCCCACCCCCCAAATTATTTTTGAACAGTCCCTCAGATTACTTTATTATTTGTGACGGTCCAGAATGCTGGGTTTTTGGCAAATGTTGTCACCACAATGTGATCAAAAATGTAAACAACCATTATATCAATGTTCACATGATTGGACCATGCTTCAATTCTCAGAGGCTGACCAACATTGATTACTAGTGGGTGGATTTCATCCCCAGCTTGTCAACAGTGCTCAGTGTTTTCTTCTGTTGCCTCCCCTGCAGTTTATGATGGGAGATTCCATGCTGTGTCAGCTAGAACCAGGTGAGGGGTGTGGTTCCCAGGAGAGATCAGGGCTGTGTGTCAATACTCTGAGTTGGCACCTCTCTTTACCTCAAACCTCTCCTTCAGGATGGCTGAAAGAAATTAAGCCATTGGAGACTATTGAGATGCAGTCCCAGGTCTCAGTGCTGAGTGCTCTATGCTCATCTCAGTCCTGTTGACAGCGCCCACGCACCACAGCCCAGCCCAGCTTTTACCCATACCTCCAGGGGCTGTGTCAGCCAGGGAATCCAGAGTAACACCTAAATCCCTAGCATCCTAACCGAGCAGACTTGTTTCAGCTTGTTCTCTATGGAGTCTGCTGGCAACCTACTTTTTCAAACAACACATAGCTTAGCTCTACTACCATTTTTCTTCTGCAGTTGCTCAACTGTCTACTCCCAGTCATTGTGCCATGGGTGGGCTGTGGGCTGAACTTTGCGATCCTTGGCACGGCTGCCTTGGTCGGTTGTTGTGTTTTGCTGTTGTGGCCGAGCACCATGCCCCGAACCAGGAACAAAAGCATTCTGTGTAAATTAAAGAGCAATTATCTGTAGTGCGTGCTGGGGCAAGTCGCTGCTGTTTGCCTGACTTGAGTGATGAGAGGCAGAATGGGACTATAGGAGAGAGGGGCCTACTTGAAAAGAACTACCGCAGCATAGCGTATGTCTGGGTGATTTATATTGATATGTAATTGAGTATAAAATTAAGGAGTTTCAGGATGAAATGTAACACAGGAGTGGGTTACCCTGACTTCTTTCACATGTCTGTGCTCACATTGAAATGTACATTTGTCATCAAGTAGACTGACATATGTTTTGAAGGTATCGAATAGACCTATGTTTTGGAAATTAAAATATCTCAATTGAATGAAAGTAGGATAGTCTGTTAATAAAGTAATTCAACTTTACTATAATTTAGGCCTACCCTCCATAGAACTTCATGGGATAAGGGAAGACTTTGCGCACATTGATTCTTTCAAATACCTCTGCGAGGGTAGACTATTAAACACAAACAGATCTTTGACTTCAGCGTTTGAATAACTTTATTGAAACAACATTCCATAACACCTTAGAGTCATTCAGAGGTTAAGTAGAGGTGGTTTCCAGAACCCCTCTCCTCTCTCTGTCACCGTGCTCAGACACTTTCTAAACCACAGTCCAGTCCAGCCTTCCTCTCACACAGTCCCTCAAGTGTTGACCGGTCGACCTGTTCATTCATTTCTCATTAGTCAACAGTTTTTCCTGCATCTCCTGAGGGAAATAGACTAACCCCACTATTAACACCAACTGCAGACACTTGTGACCACCCCTTACACACACACACACACACACACACACACACACACACACACACACACACACACACACACACACACACACACACACACACACACACACACACACACACACACACACACACACACACAAACCCTACACACACACCCTCCACTACCCCCAGTCCGTTTCCCCTAGCGATGACCCTCTCTCACACACACACACACACGCACGCATGCACACAAACCCTACACACACACCCTCCACTACCCCCAGTCTGTTTCCCCTAGCGATGACCCTCTCACACACACACACGCACGCATGCACACAAACACACACACAGCCCCCTTTTATTCCACTCTGAGGGGTGGTTTAAGTCCCCTGGGTGCAGTAGGCCGCAGCTCCCTGGTTTACAACCCTGGCCCCTCTTTTCAGAGTCCTTCAAAGTGTTTGACTTTAGCCTGCAGTCACTTCAGACTTAATTAACAGGCACATTCCCCAATGGGACAGACCAAGGCCTTTTCACTGTTAATCACAACAAACAAGCAGGTGACTCGACTGGACCACTACATTTTGATTCATTAGCTTTTCTATAGGCCTACATGTGTGTGTGGTGTTGGGCTGTGAACACAAAATTCCAAGCTGACTATTTGTCGCCATCGTGTTGGTCTAGATTAGAAGGAGAACAGGCACGAAATAGATGTACATGTACATGTTCAGAGTTTTGTTGTTTTGTTATTTTATTTTTACAGAGACATGCCCTGTTGGGGAACTAATTTGAATCAATACTGTTTGAGAACTTATCAAACTTTACTAAGTTCTTGTTGTTGTCAGTGAGATTGGGAAACTGATAGAATGGCATATAAATAGAATATGATTCTGATGTAAAAAATGATTCCAAGAAATATTCACACTGAGATTTGTATTGTGGTATTTTTGATGGATTATCTTTGTAGGGATGCCAGCTAACAGCTTGCCTGTTGTTTAAAGAATCACTTCCCAGCTGACAGGCAAGACAGAGCGCTAGGCCAGAAGCCTAGAACACAGATTACAATGGATAGGCTAGATAAGAGATGTGTGGGGGAAGCCTCCCTCCCTCTCTCTCTCTCTCTCTCTCTCTCTCTCTCTCTCTAGCAGCTACACAGGAAGTTCATGCCCATGAGGTCACAGGAACACGCCATGTTTCAGGGCTACACAGCACACTGCACACGACTGGTTTCATCCGGAATTCTTAGTCTTCAGAAGTTTTTTTTGCTTCATTGTTGCGGTCTGTCTTGTTTTTACTGTGTCAACTTGAGCATGATCAGTTGGTGACTATTTCCTTGTTTTCCTATTCAACAGCAGTTACTTTTTACATGGAGTTAATAGAAATTAGGAATACACTTAAAAGTAAACATAATAATGGAAATATTGTTTCATCAACATCTCCATGAGGCATAATGGAAGTCAGTGTGGCACCTGTGCAGAAAGACAGTTGAATGTAAACAGGCGTCCTTCTTTATCATACAACCTACAGTAGGCCTGTGTTCCTATTCTAAAGGTATCAGCGGGGTGGCCGGTCACAATTGCTGACACCAAGGACTTTGCTCATCAAACACTGACTACAGTAAAAAAAAACATGCATACTGCCAATGGGCAGAGGAAATTGCATCACAGGGCCTGAGGCATCTCTCTTTCTCTCTCCCCAAAAGGAAGAAGACCCAGATGTGAAGATGGAGGAGGGATACGAACTTGACCTGACTTACGTGACGGAGCGCATTATCGCTGTGTCCTTCCCCCGGGCATGCTCAGAGGAGATCTACTTTCACAACCTGAAGGATGTCACACGGATGCTCAAGTCCAAGCACGCTGATAACTACCTGGTCAGTTAGCACTAGTCGCGTCCATGTGTCTCACACCATCCTTCATCTCACTGATACCTAGTCATTTCAAACTTAAAAGCCTAGTCCTCTATTACTGGGTTGTTTGTTTTCTTGATTTGAAAAAGTTTCAATTGGGACTGTTATTGACCAAGTGACCCTGTATAATTGACACATTTGGGAGGTTTTAGAGAAGTGATGATAACAGGAAAATAGCCTACTTTAACCTCAGCACAACCATCTTTTAGTGTGGTGTAGTGTGAAGCACAGAAGCCTTTTTTAGTTCATATTGGAAAGAGTGAAAACGGTTGAAATGGTTACATTTTAATAAGATAGTAATATAAAGGCATAGAATTAAATAGCAAAATAAATGAATGTATTCATGCATACATACCTGTATACTTTTTCTTTCTAGATTATCAACCTGTCGGAGAAGAGACATGATCTCTCTAAAATGAACCCTAAGGTAAAGCAACCATACTGTATTTTTCCGAATGTAGAGCATAAACAAATCATAGGGCAGGACACGAAGACATACACGTATCAACAAGCCGCATAAATTCTCTTTTGACAGGGGAAATGGAAGCTTGTTGTATGCGACAGTGAGTGGCAATTAAATGCGACAAAAAAAATAAGTGTTTTTGGCTGTCTATCTATGGGTAACAGGGTTGATGTGTTATGCTGAACACGCTCAGTTTTCCACCACCTAATCTTCCTGGAAGTCACAGAGGGATGTCAAAATGCAGATATTCAAAATATAATACGTTTGGACACACCTACTCATTACCGGGTTTTTTGTTATTTTTACCATTTTCTACATTGTAGAATAATGGTGAAGACATCAAAATTATGAAATAACAGATATGGAATCGTGTAGTAACCAAAAAAGTGTTAAATGGAATTTCTTTCCACAAATTAACTTTTAATAACAAGGCAAACCTGTTAATTGAAATCATTCTAGGTGACTACCTCGTGAAGCCGGTTGAGAGATTGCCAAGAGTGTGCAAAGCTGTCATCAAGGCTAAGGGTGGCTACATTGAATAATCTAAAATCTAAAATATATCTTGATTTGTTTAACACTTTTTTGGTTATTACATGATTCCATGTGTCATTTCACAGTTTCGATGTCTTCATTATTATTCTACAATGTAGAAAATAGTCAAAATAAAGAAAAACCCATGAACGAGTAGGTGTGGCCAAACTTTTGACTGGTACTGTTTATTAAAGGGAATTACATTGAATAACAGGCTTTTAAAATGTGATGTTGGTGCACAATTTCTACCTAACATATCAAAGGGACGCCAAAGGCACTCATTTCGTGGATGACCCATCCGTTTGAACAAATATATCACTAGATAACCCTTTAATTCAGAAAGGCTATCTCTATGATTTCTGGAGACTCTGCACATGCTAATTAGAGGTTGAATAGAGAATAGATCAGCATTATCTGTTACAAAGTGCGTATGTGTATGTGTGACTTACCTTGTGTGTGTTTGCAGACTCTGGACACGGGCTGGCCTGACCTGCATGCTCCTCCTCTGGATAAGATCTGTACCATTTGTAAGGCCATGGAAAACTGGCTCAATGCTGACCCTCTACACGTGGTGGTCATACACTGCAGGGTGAGCAGCATCCTCATCACCCTGTCATCGGCACCATTTCATTATCTCTCATTCTTCTTCTGGCCTCATTTGTTTCACTTTACATTGACTTATCTATTCAAAGCTGATTTTTGAAACACATCCGTCAAGACAGTGGCGGAGGGAGCACTGTGTCGAAGATGATCGCATGGGGATAGCTGGCTAGCAGCAAAGATGGTTGCCCCTTCCTTTCTGCTAGCAGCTAGCCGGGAAGTAACCCAATGACTGTATATATGAATGGACAATCGATCAATTGACACTATTCATTCCTATGTGAAGACTCAACAGCACATTGAAGCCAAATGAAGTCATTTAAGATGGCGTCTCATGGAGACATAACATGCGCAGTTTGAGCTAGTCCAGAAAGTGACTTTGCATGCTAGCTCGGTGCTGCCCCCTCTCATTTAGTAACTGAAGTTGAAGGCCAACCGGGATACTGCAGGCTGCCATTAGAAACTGAATTGTCCTTATAACTACTTCCTGTGTGTGCAATTTGAAATTAATCAGTTAAAGGACATACATCTGGTGTATTAAAGCAATTATTGGTACCATGACCTTCTTTGATTTATGAACTTTTTACACAATGATTACCATTTTTCCATTCACTATAACGGGGGATCCTGTTTTCTGCTAACAATGCCTGCAGTACCACGGTCGGCCTTAAACTTCCATGACTTCCATGAGAGGGGGCAGTCATTCTCCCCTGAAGGAACCTTGTCCCCATGCTATTGTGCTCAGCACATTCGGGTGGAAGTATCTCAGAACGAGATTAGACGGGAAGAAGCGAGGTGAAGCTAGAGTGTTTACTCTACCCAAGAAAATCATTTCTGTATGGAGGTCAACGAGAGGGTGTCAAATTGGTTTGAAAAATAATGCTAATTTGCTACGTCGGGATTATTTGATCTAATAAAAGTTTCCTAATGGTTAGGTTGCTACGGATGCACTGATATAAGTGGACGCATGTGGCATTTCAGCAACTTTTGAAAAATTGACTTTATATCGGAGTTGTTCACATGTGTATCTGCCCACTTATTGGCTTAAATGGTCTCACCTGATCTCACCTCTTCCCACCTGACTTCCATCTTTGCGGACATGTGTTTCCAATGTCAGAGCGGACACTCGACTATCTTGTCAACATACAGTTGAAGTCGGAAGTTTACATACACCTTAGCCAAATACATTTAAACTCAGTTTTCATAATTCCTGACATTTAATCCTAGTAAAAATTCACTGTCTTAGATGAGTTAGGATCACCACTTTATTTTAAGAATGTGAAATGTATAATAATAGTAGAGAAAATGATTTATTTCAGCTTTTATGTATTTTATCACATTCCCTGTGGGTCAGAAGTTTGCATACACTCAATTAGTATTTGGTAGCATTGCCTTTAATTTATTTAACTTGGTTCAAATGTTTCGGGTAGCCTTCCACAAGCTTTCCACAATAAGTTGGGTGAATTTTGGCCCATTCCTCCTGACAGGGCTGGTGTAACTGAGTCAGGTTTGTAGGCCTCTGCGCTGGTGCATGCTTTTTCAGTTCTGCCAACAAATTTTCTATAGGATTGAGGTCAGGGCTTTGTGATGGCCACTCCAATACCTTGTCTTTGTTGACCTTAAACCATTTTGCCACGACATTGGAAATATGCTTGGGGTCATTGTCCATTCGGAAGACCCATTTACGATCAAGCTTTAACTTCCTGACTGATGTCTTGAGATGTTGCTTCAATATATCCACATCATTTTACTTTCTCATGATGCCATCTATTTCGTGAAGTGCACCAGTCCCTCCTGCAGCAAAGCACCCCACAACATGATGCTTCCACCCCCGTGCTTCACGGTTGGGATGGTGTTCTTCGGCTTGCAAGCCTCCCCCTTTTTCCTCCAAACATAATGATGGTCATTATGGCCAAACAGTTTCATTCAGACCAGAGGACCTTTCTCCAACAAGCTTTGTCCCTATGTGCAGTTGCAAACCGTAGTCTGGCTTTTTATGGTGGTATTGGAGCAGTGGCTTCTTCCTTGCTGAGCGCCCTTTCAGGTTCATGTCGATATAGGACTTGTTTTACTGTGGAAATAGATACTTTGTACCTGTTTAATCCATCATCTTCACAAGGTCCTTTGCTGTTGTTCTGGGATTGATTTGCACTTTCGCACCAAAGTACGTTCATCTCTAGGAGACAGAACGCGTCACCTTCCTGAGCGTTATGACGGCTGCGTAGTCCCATGGTGTTTATGCTTGCATACAATTGTTTGTACAGATGAACATGGTACCTTCAGGCATTTGTAAATTGCTCCCAAGGATGAACCAGACTTGTGGAGGTCTACGTTTTTTTTTCTGAGGTCTTGGCTGAATTCTTTTGATTTTCCCATGATGTCAAGCAAAGAGGCACTGAGTTTGAAGGTAGGCTTAAGGTAGGCTTATTGTATGGAAACTTCTGACTCACTGGAATTGTGAAACAGTGAGTTATAAGAGAAATCATCTCTGTAAACAATTGTTCGAAAAATGACTTGTGTCATGCACAAAGTAGATGTCCTAACCGACTTGCCAAAACTATAGTTTGTTAACCTGTCTAGGATCAGCGTGGCGCTAGCGGCACACCCCCCCCCCCCCCCCACTGAAAAACCAGTGCCGCGAAATTCAAAAAAAATATATTTTTAAAATATTTAACTTTCACACATTAAAGTCCAATACAGCTAATGAAAGACACAGATCTTGTGAATCCAGTCAACATTTCCGATTTTTAAAATGTTTTACAGGGAAGACACAATATGTAAAGATGTACATCTATTACCTAAAAACACATTAGCATAATCCACCATCTTTTATTTGTCCACCAACACCAGTAGCCATCACCAATTCGGCTAAACTAAGATATTTATAGCCCCTAACCAACAAAAAAACTCATTAGATGACAGTCTGATAACATATTTATGGTATGGGATAGGTTTTGTTAGAAAAAAGTGCATATTTCAGGTAGACTTCATAGTTTACAATTGCACCCACCATCACAAATGGACTAGAATAATTACAATGAGCAACGTGTTTACCTAACTACTAATCATCAAACATTTCGTAAAAATACACAGCATACACGAATCGAAAGACACAGATCCTGTGAATACAGACAATATTTCAGATTTTCTAAGTGTCTTACAGCGAAAACACAATAAATCGTTATATTAGCTTAGCACATAGCAATTAGCAGCCCAGCATTGATTCTAGCCAAAGTGAGCGATAAAAGTCAACATCGCCAAAAGATATTAATTTTTTCACTAACCTTCTCAGAATTCTTCCGATGACACTCCTGTAACATCACATTACAACATGCATATACAGTTTGATCGAAAATGTTTATATTTAGCCACCAAAATCATGGTTAGACAATGTGAAATGTAACTCAGCTGGTCAGAATTTGTCCTTGCGCCACTTAGACAGTGATCTACTCTTATACATAAATACTCATAAACGTGACAAAAAAATATAGGGTGGACAGGGATTGATAGACAATTTAATTCTTAATACAATTGCGTTATTACATTTTTTTATTTATCCTTACTTTTCAATACAGTTTGCGCCAAGCGAAGCTACGTCAAAAAACATGGCGTCCTAAGCCACTAAAATGTTTCGACAGAAACACGATTTATCATAATAAAAATGTCCTACCTTGAGCTGTTCTTCCATCAGTATCTTGGGCAAAGGATCCTTTCTTGGGAGAAATCGTCTTTTGGTGGAAAGCTGTCCTCTTGCCATGTGGAAATGTCAACTGCGTTCGGGATGAACTGAAAAGCGTGCCCAACTTTTCACATCGTTGCAAAAATAAATGTCCCAAAATCGCACTAAACGGATATAAATTGCTATAAAACGCTTTAAATTAACTACTTTATGATGTTTGTAACTCCTATAACGAGTGAAAAGATGACCGGAGAAATATAACAGGCTAAACTAACGCTTGGAACAGGAGAGGGTCGGTGTCTTCCACGCGCGTTACGCAGCAAGAAAAGACTTGCTAGCTAAAGGTTTTTTTCATTTGTAGGGCCTGTGAACGAGCAATCGACCCCGTTGGAATCGTCATCACGTAAAGGCATCCAGGGGAAGACGTAAGAAGTGTCCGTATAGTCATAGCAACGACAGTGCCCTTTTAAATGACTTCAGAAAAGTGGCCAACATTTCTCATATCTGACTCCATGTCAGGGAAATTGCTGTAGAATGGGCTCTGTTCCACTTAGAGACAAAATTTCAACTCCTATAGAAACTATAGACTGTTTTCTATCCAATAATAATAATAATATGCATATTGTACGATCAAGGATTTTGTGGGAAGCCGTTTAAAAAATTAGCCACATTAGCATAAATAGTCTAAACAGCGCCCCCATCCCCAACAGGTTAACAAGAAAATTGTGGAGTGGTTGAAAAACTAGTTTTAATGACTCCAACCTAAGTGTATGTAAACTTCCGACTTCAACTGTAATAGAACATCTTTGCGGGAAGTGATTTTAGCGCACGGATCCCGTTAACGGGATCAAAATCGACAACATCCGGTGAAACTGGAGCGCGCCAAATTCAAATTACAAAATTGTAATATTAAACATTCATGACCATACAAGTGTCCTACATCATTTAAAGCTTAACTTCTTGTTAATCCAGCCGCTTTGTCAGATTCCAAAAAGGCTTCACGGAGATTATCTGAGGACAGCGCCCCCACACCAAAATACTTTTCCAAACCAGCACAGGCATCACAAAAGTAACAAATAGTGATAAAATAAATCACTTACCTTTGAAGATCTTCCTCTGATTGCTATCCCAAGGGTCCCAGCTACACAACAAATTGTCGTTTTGTTCGGTAAAGTCCTTCTTTATATTCCAAAAAAATCTGCTTAGTTGGCGTGCTTGATTCAGTAATCCGCTCTTTCAACATGCATACGAACGAATCCAAAAAGTTACCAGTAAAATTTGTCCAAACAAGTCAAATGATGTTTCTAATTAATCCTCAGGTACTCTAATATCTAAATAAATGATACAATTTAAGATGGAGAATAGTATGTTCAATAGGGAAGATAAATAACGAAGAGCGCGCACCTCATTCACGCGCTTAACAAGACTACATTTTTAATGAGAGACACCTTGGAAAAACTACAATTAGTCAATAATTTTTCAAAAAACAAGCCTGAAACCCTTTCTAAAGACTGGTGACATCTAGTGGAAGCCATAGGAACTGCAATCTGGGAGGAAGTCCTTTGAATATCCCATAGACAATAATTGAAATGGACTGTGACCTCAAAGAAACATTTTCCGGATGGATTTTCCTCGGGTTTTCGCCTGCCGTATCAGTTCTGTTATACTCACAAAAATTATTTTTTAACAGTTTTAGAAACTTCAGCGTGTTCTCTATCCAATGATAGCAATTATATGCATATCCTAGCTTCTGGGCCTGATTAACAGGCAGTTTACTTTGGGCGTGTCATTCATCCGAACTTCCGAACAGTGCCCCCTAGCCCTAAGAGGTTTGCAACTTAGCCAACAGGTTAGCTTTCCCTGCTAATGTTTTACCATTGTTTCACATGTTTATTGAAGTACCTTGTTTAACCGAACACTGTGAAATGTGTCTAGGGTTCGAAGGACTTTCCACAGCGGTAGCGCAAATTTGTTTAAGTTCTAGCGGGAGCTACTTTCGTTTTGCGATGGGGTTCATGGGTAATGGTTCCGGGGAGTTCAAAAACTATTGCTATTTGTTTGCTGAATAAACATTAGCTGCTTATTCAGAAAGTAATGCTTTTTAAAATGATTACGTAGTGGCAAAAGATGACGTATCTTGTTACATTCTCAAAGTAATGTAGGCTAATGCTCTCTCTATCTTTCTTTCTCCTCCCTTTGTCTTGTATTTCAGGGTGGGAAAGGCCGAATTGGAGTGGTCATCTCATCATTTGTGCATTTCACCGACATATCTGCCAGGTAGGCTAACTGCTGCAACCAATGGCAGCTCCCATGGCTTTTCCTTCAATTAATTTATCGTTGTGAAATGTGACTTTGCTCAAACCAGAAGTTCAGGTAAAGCATGAGTAGCACTTCTTGAGTGTTTGTGTACAAACCCCTACATCAACTACAACCACGTCTCAGATAAATAAGTATAATCTTTCACAGTGCCTGACCACTACTGGCCTACTCAGCCCTTTCACTGTGTCAGAGCGTGAGTCAAACAATAGTAATGGATATGGGATCAAAGGAAAGCCATAAGTCATGAGTAACGCTTACAGTATTGCACATTCTAAATCAACATAAACATACTAGACATTAATGATAACAGAGTGTAACAGCATTTGTCATTTAGCACAAAGGTCAATGTATTTTTTCCTGAATGGACCTGTATATTAATTTAGTAATGAAATGTGAGTTTCAGTAAGGCACTTGAGTTGAAAATAATTTCCCCTCAAGGACATGCAGTTCCTCAAATTGGATGAAGCTACACAAACAGAGATGAACGATATTAACACATGGTCATTTCCAGTCTGAAAGTCTATTCAGAGCAGCTGCAGCTAGGGTAATCCCTAAAGTCATCAACTGACAGCACACATTATGGCAGAATGCGGGTTATAAGGTCAAGGGAAGTGTTGTGTGTGTTTGTGTGTGTCTTGTCTTATGCGCTTATGGCGATCCATTCTGCACACAAACCCTGTGTGATTTAGGGTACACATTGGTCGAGGCCGGGTTGGGTTTTACCAATCAACGTTCCCCCCGCTGTTCTGCTCCCACTGGGAGAGACATAGTGACAGGGTCAGAGAGAGAGAAAGCGGGTAGAGTGAGAGAAAAAGAGAATGATGAAGAAGAGAGGGAAAAGGGAGAGAGAGAGTGTGTGTGTGTGTGCGTGTGCGTGTGCGTGTGCGTGTGCGTGTGCGTGTGCGTGTGCGTGTGCGTGTGTGTGTGTGTGTGTGTGTGTGTGTGCTTGCATATGTACGTGCATAAGTGTGTGCTTTCGTGTCAGAGAGAAACAGAATATACATTCAGGACCAAAATTACTGACACTCTTGATAAAGAGGAGCAAAAGAGACAGTATAAATGAAATAATACAAATACTATATTGATTGCTAAAAAATGGGCAAATTATATTATGTTATACTAATATAATTGATCAGAGAAAGACATTGGGTTTAACAAGTAATAAAAAATCAAAAAAAGGATAGGGGTAAAAAATAATTGGCACCCCTGTTTTCAATACTTGAGCACCCTCCCAATGTGAGGATAATGACAATTAGCTTTTTTCTAAAATGTTTGATGGGAGAACATATTGGGAGGGATCTTAGACCATGGACTGCCCTCTTCAATTCAAACCATGGGTTTTCAATGGGGTTTAAGCCCGGAGACTGAGATGGCCATTGAATGTTTTTAATTTTGTGGTCAATAAACCATTTCTTTGTGGATTTCATGTGTGCTTGGGGTCATTGTCTTGCTGGAAGATCCACTTGTGGTCAAGTTTCACCCTCCTGGCAGAGGCAACCAGGTTTTTGGCTAAAATGTCCTGGTAATTAGGTAAAGTTCATGACCTTAACAAGGGCCCCAGAACCAGTGGAAGCAAAATAGCCCTATAACTTCAAATATCCACCACTATATTTAAGAGTAAGTATGAGGTACTTTTCTACACATGCTTCCATTTTTGACGCCACTGGTGTGCGTGGCCAAAGAGCTATATTTTCAGGTCATCAGACCATAGCACCGCCTACAGTTTGCTAAATGGCATTGGCACCTGATTGGAAACAGAGGTGTCATGCCCATAGGGGACACAGAGGCACATGTCACTCAGATGTGTTCCGTTTAACACTATAACTGCAAAAGAAGTCATTTTTATTACTCTCCCATTTTTGAAAGTCATGCCACCCTCCGTCCTTGACTTTTCCTAAATAAGTCTATATAAGACACTGTCGTTGTTAGAATATTAATACCACTAACAGAACTGGAGTTTTAACCAGTTTTAGTAGGTCATTTTCTAAATGGTTTTCCCTGTTGCCCCTCCTTCTCCCAACTGTGGGGCTCCGCAGATCCCCTCAAGCTCTGTCAGGTTGGATGGGGAGCATCACTACACAGCTATTTTCAGGTCTCTCCAGAGATGTTCGATCGGGTTCAAGTCCGGGCTCTGGCTGGGCCACTCAAGGACATTCAGAGACTTGTCCCGAAGCCACTCCTGCATTGACTTGGCTGTGTTCTAAGGGTCGTTGCCCTGTTGGAAGGTGAACCTTCACCCCCTGTCTGAGGTCTTGAGCGTTCTGGAGCAAGTTTTCATCAAGGAACTTTGCTCTGTTCATCTTTCCCTCAATTCTGGCTAGTCTCCCTGTCCCTGCTGCTAAAAGAAATCCCCACAGCATGATGCTGCCACCACCATGCCTCACCAGAGGGATGGTATTGGCCAGGTGATGAGCGGTGCCTGGTTTCCTCCAGACGTGATGCTTGGCATTCAGGCCAAAGCGTTCAATCTTGGTTTCGTCAGACCAGAGAATCTTTGCCTTTTGGCAAACTCCAAGCAGTTGTCTTGTGCCTTTTACTGAGGAGTGGCTACTTTCTTTCCACTCTACCATAAAGACCTGATTGGTGGAGTGCTGCAGAGATGGTTGTCCTTCTGGAAGGTTCTCCCATCTCCACTGAGGAACCCTGGAGCTCTGTCAGAGTGACCATCGGGTTTTTGGTCACCTCTCTGACCAAGGCCCTTCTCCCCCGATCGCTTAGTTTGGCCGGGCGGCCAGCTCTAGGAAGAGTCTTGGTGGTTTCAAACTTCTTCCATTTGAGAATGATGGAGGTCACTGTGTTCTTGGGGAATTTTTTGTTGTATCCTTCCCCAGATCTGTACCTTGACACCATCCTGTCTTGGAGCTCTACAGACAATTCCTTCGACCTTATGGCTTGGTTTTTGCTCTGACATGCACTGTCATCTGTGGAACCTTATATAGACAGGTATGTGCCTTTCCAAATCATGTCCAATCAATTGAATTTACCACAGGTGGACTCCAATCAAGTAGTAGAAGAATCTCATGGATGATTAATGGAAACAGTTCAATTTCGAGTTTCATAGCAAAGGGTCTGAATGCTTATGTAAATAAGAGATATCTGTTTTTTAATATTAATACATTTGCAAAAAAAATCCAAAAACCTGCTTTTGCTTTGTCATTATGGGGTAGTGTGTGTAGATTGATGAGGAAATATATATATTTTATCCATTTTAGAATAAGGCTGTAACATAAAAAAAATGTGGAAAAGGTGAAGGGGTCTGAATACTTTCTGAATGCATCATTGCTTTTGTTCTGAGATTTACTATTCATCACTTATAATAATGTTTAGGCTACTGATGTTGTCATCATTTGAACGTGGGTCTTTTATTTTTTTAGGATGGGGTGTTCTTTTATTGTTGTTGTTATAAAAAAAATAGCTGTTACCATGTTTCAGAACATGTGTTTATGTTTCATAGTTGTAACAAAGGCAATTCATGAAAGAAATGTATTGGAAACATTTTAACTGTAACATTAACTAATGAAAATGCTAATATGCTATTTAAAAGAATTTTATTCAAATGTTATCAAAGGCATTCTTAAACACAACCAAATTGTTATTTTTGCAATAGTATATATGAAATGTATTAATTACACTGCTAGAATGTTGCAGTCAGAATGACTTGAAGGGGGTTCCATTCAACGCCCATCTGTTCTAGTGTTAAAAAAACTACAAAATTATTATAATAAAACATTTGTTTGATTTTATCTCTATAAAACCACTAGCCTCAGTTTATGACGTTGGCTCTAGCTAGCCCAAATAGGTTCCCACCTCCCACCCTCATAACTAGCTAAACTATTTCAGGCTATCCAGCAAGTTGGAGTAGTTAGCTTGATGATGCAGAGATGCAGAGATGCAGGTTATTAAAAAAATAGGTATTATTAGAGATGCAGAAAAATATACATTGTTTTACATAGAGTTAAGCACAATGATTATGGCTCTAGATTGTAGGAGAAAGCTGTATCAGGTGTTTGAAAAAGTATAAATTCTCCAATTTATGGACGGGGACCTAGCCCCCTTATGGACCAACCCCCAGCCATCCTCACGTACTTTGTGCCCCCTCAGATTTTTGGGGTGCATGATGCCCTGATTAGAAACCTGTGGTTTGAATTGAAGAGGGCATTCCATAGGGGCAGACGAAGGATATCAAGATTCTGGAAAGATTCAGTATGAAGGAACGGTCTAAGATCCCTCTCAATGTGTTGAATATTTGCACATTTTTGTTTACAGTGTGTCATTCCACTCAGTCAGCCAGGAGTGTTTCTGGTAATAGTCAGATGACTTACACTCAGTTCAGTTTAATTCACTCTTATTTAAAACTAAGCTTTTATCTACAGCTTACTTACCATGATTGTCATGCTTACCCTGTCAGTTTAAGCCCAAACAGGAGGGTAACTCAGTGTGTAAGCCTAAATCATGTCTGTGTCTGTCTTGCATAGCGCTGATCAGGCCCTGGACCGCTTTGCAATGAGGAAGTACTACGACGACAAGGTCTCAGCATTAATGACACCCTCTCAGAAAAGGTAAGACCTCTTCTCAGGCATAATATGAACCTACTCTTTTAGTGTTGAGAGAATGCCCATTGTGTGATAAGGATGGTGAGGTAAAGGTGTTTTCCCACACCCAACACACACACCCACACACATATCCCTCTCCGCCCACCTTAGGGCATGTTCAGGTCCCTGTCCCACCTGAGCCAATAGAAAGCCTTTTGCGTGTCTTGGTCTTGTTAATTCATTCCCATAGAAAAGGGCCCGTGATAGTCATGCCATTGTGAGTAATTGAAACAGAATGGGATCCCGTGGTGACCTGGTGTAATCTTATCCTACTGCATCACACTGAATCACTGTGACTCAGTCATACCGTGGGCGCCTTAGTAAGAATGTCCCCATCACAAACACACAACCTCAATGGATCTTCGGAAAAGTAATATTCCCATGTGTGCTACAGTATCTCTGTTATACTTGTCATGGTTGGACCCAGCCATTGATGTAATTGATCTGTTGTTGTCTACTTTAATCTACAGTATATGCAGAGGGGTTTAGCTAGTGAGGATCCTCTTGCTAGCTATTGTGTGGATTACCGTATCTCTACTATTCTGCTATTGTGTGGATTACCGTATCTCTACTATTCTGCTATTGTGTGGATGTAATGACGGTCCTCCTCCTCTTCATCCGAAGAGGAGGAGCAGGGATTGAACCAAGGTGCAGCGCGTTGAAATGACATGATGAATTTATTTAACAAGACAAAACGAACTATACTTGAAAATGATACAAAATAACAAAACGAAAGTAGACAGACCTGAACTACGAACTTACATACAACGTGAAGAACGAAATGAACAGGAACAGACTACATGAAATGAACAAACCGTATACAGTCCCGTATGGTGCAAACATAGACACAGACACAGGAGACAACCACCCACAAACAAACAGTGTGAATGCCCTACCTAAATATGACTCTTGATTAGAGGAAAATGCAAACCACCTGCCTCTAATCAAGAGCCATACCAGGCAAACCAAAACCAACATAGAAACGAATAACATAGACTGCCCACCCAAAACACATGCCCTGACCATAAACACATAAAAACAACATAAAACAGGTCAGGACTGTTACAGTGGATTACCGTATCTCTACTATTCTGCTATTGTGTGGATTACCGTATCTCTACTATTCTGCTATTGTGTGGATTACCGTATCTCTACTATTCTGCTATTGTGTGGATTACCGTATCTCTACTATTCTGCTATTGTGTGGATTACCGTATCTCTACTATTCTGCTATTGTGTGGATTACCGTATCTCTACTATTCTGCTATTGTGTGGATTACCGTATCTCTACTATTCTGCTATTGTGTGGATTACCGTATCTCTACTATTCTGCTATTGTGTGGATTACCGTATCTCTACTATTCTGCTATTGTGTGGATTACCGTATCTCTACTATTCTGCTATTGTGTGGATTACCGTATCTCTACTATTCTGCTATTGTGTGGATTACCGTATCTCTACTATTCTGCTATTGTGTGGATTACCGTATCTCTACTATTCTGCTATTGTGTGGATTACCGTATCTCTACTATTCTGCTATTGTGTGGATTACCGTATCTCTACTATTCTGCTATTGTGTGGATTACCGTATCTCTACTATTCTGCTATTGTGTGGATTACCGTATCTCTACTATTCTGCTATTGTGTGGATTACTGTATCTCTACTATTCTGCCATGCCAGGTACGTTTGGATCCTGAACAGTCTCCTGAGTGGGTCGATGAAAATCAACGCCTCTCCACTGTTCCTGCATTGCATCATTCTACATGGGATACCAAACTTTGACACTGCAGGAGGTAACTTACTACCTGCTTTTGTTCACACATCGGCCCACTAGGATAGCAAAAAAAACATTCCACTCATTGAGAAGCTAAAAGTCTGACAAATAACTACCAATAAAATCCCTATGTGCTTATCTAGAAAGAAATTGGCATTTTGGAAAGCTTGCATAGTAAATGAACTTGTCCATTCCCTCGGACTGACACACGTGTATGCACGCACATGCACATACATGAACACGCACCACAGAATAACTAAAGAATTTTGCCTGCCAATAACATGGAGATTTTTTTGTTGATTTTACGTTGAATTTACGTTAGTTGACAATTCAACCAAATGTAAATAAAAACTAGACGTTGAAATGACTTCTGTGCCCAGTGGGTGGTTTTTTGCAAGGTGGCAAATAAAACAATCAAATAAATCAACCTCTTGTCATTGAGCTGGAGAAATTTGTGAAGGGCAGCTACGCTAGCTTGGCCACCGGGTCTGATTGGTAAATAAAGCTGTGTGTCATCCGCAAAGCAGTGAAACTGAATGTTAAATCTGTTTGGGCTTCTTGCAGTCAATTTGCAGTCTATAAATTATTTTTTAATTATGTTCCTGCCCCCCGACCATCCACTCAAGAAAAAATTGTCACTTGGCTGAATGTAGTTGATGATACCTGCCATAGTGAATAGGTGCTGGGGAAGATACTGAACCCCCGATGCTTACTGAGAAACGTACGCCACATAGATATGACCTGAACAAGGATGTTGTGATCAATAGTATCAAATGCAGCACTGAGATCCAAAATAACGATCAATTATCAATTGATACCAACATGAATCAATGCTTGATAATACACAAATGTTATGATGCAGTTTATTGATATGAATAATATTCAAAGAGTTTTTGTTCCACACTTTTGCCACAACAGAATTGATCTCGCATGAATTACAGTATTATATTTCTCTTCTCATAATACAATCATTTTTTCCCAGTGTGTCGGCCATACCTGAAAGTCTACCAGGGAATGCAAGCTGTCTACTCCTCAGGGGTCTAGTAAGCATTCATTTAAGTTTCAAATTTTGTTTGACAATGAGTGATACATTTTCTTTTAATGACAATTTGTTGTTCTAATATGCCGCTCTCTGTGAGTGTCACTGAGGGAGTTAGATTATGGCTATAGGCCGTCACTTTTGCCCATGATTTGTGACTGGGCTAAAGTGGAGATGGAGGAGTGGACTACATAAATTGAGCAGTACTCTACGCCGCCCGGTCATATTGGGTGCGTTCCTCTGCCCAGGCGTTTCTGACGCATTCCAGATTTTACAACGCCAGGATAGATATTATAAGTATCAGCCAACCACATCATATGTTCTAGCAATCTGGTGCCTGACGGCACAGTCGATGACGTGGCATGCAACCTTTGCAACGTCTGAGCAGGGGAAGGCAACCTATGTCAACAAGGCAGCATGGTGCATCATTCAGAAATACACGTCTTTTCCATAAGATGTGCGCACATTTTTATAATAGTTTTCCTTTGGAATGCAGCAGAGAAAGCACATATGCGTTTTTATCAAGACTAAACACAACTTTGGCGTATGAAAACTCAGAATCCGAAGTCATTACTCCAGGTGCTTGACATACATCAGTTTGTATTGAGCCGACTTTGGCTTTGAACGGGGCGCCCGGCTCACGCCGGGAGGCAGCCCTGTTTCAAAATGAATGCAATCACTTTTCACCTGGTGCAAACCAGGCCCCCAGTGTCCGGTCTGGAGTGTGGCGTCATGAGCTCTGCTGATCGGTTACTACGTAGCAACCACAGGAGGTCGTGGCACCTTAATTGGGGAGGACGGGCTCGTGGTAATGACTGGAGCGGAGTCAGTGGAATGGTATCAAATACATCAAACATATGGTTTCCATGTGGTTTCCATATGGTTTCGCTCTAAAATGTGTTTATTATGATCAAGTTCAATCCCCACAGTGAATGATTTAAAAGTTCGCTACAAATCAAGATATATTTAATTAAATAGTGATCCCTTCTGATATATTTGTCATCACGCAGGACCACATGCTGAGATAGACCAATCCCTCATGCACACGCGTCTTGACTGTTTATGTCCAAGTCTTCCGGTATTGTTGCCGACGTCATCTAGCAGTGTTGGGTTAACTCTCTCAGGCAGGATGAAAATGACTATATTGTTGATCCTTTGTTAGTTACGGCCACTTTCACCATGATTTTTAGCAATTTCTGGGTGCCATTCAGCCTCATTCAACAATATGGCGAGCTTCAAATTCAAATACTTCCGCCTTCATGAGCCATTGGGAGATTTCCATTGGAATACGTGGATAACGTCAGTATCTACTGGTTTTAATGTCTATGGTGCAAACTCTGTCCACCCGGGCCATCTGGCCACCAGGGCAACCTGGCCATCATAGCATGTTCTCTCTGATTGTTTGTTTGTCTCTATTACCCAGTCACATTGGGCCTGGACACAGAGACAGGATATGTATCAGTCTGGAACCTGCTCAGATGTTAAAGGGAGACATCATGGTAAGAATAACGTCTCATAGCATCACATAACATATCCTACAGAATGTACTGGGTATACCATACAAGAAGAAAGATACAAGTTATGACCGATTAGACTTACACACATAAAATAATGAAAATGTTTTTTATAAGGTCACATGAATACACGCACAAACAGCTGTTACAGCAGCCAGTCTTTCCATGTTCCTACAGGTGAAGTGTTACCATAAGAGTGATGTCACTTTGGAGCGTGAGGCGATCTTCCGGCTCCAGTTCCACACGGGAGCAGTGCAGGGCTACAACCTGGTGTTCCAGAAAGAAGACATGGAGACTGCCAATAAAGGTCTACACACATTGCATACACATTGCCGTCACAGGATAAAAAACTACTGGACTTCATTTGGGTTTGGCTCATCCATTAATAAATCATGTGTTCCCATAGACTGTAATCTATTATGGCTTTCTGGGAGAATCTCAGTCATAGGCAGAATCATTACATTTACATTTAAGTCATTTAGCAGACGCTCTTATCCAGAGCGACTTACAAGTACATACATCCATACTTTTTTGTACTGGCCCCCTGTGGGAATCAAACCCACAACCCTGGCATTGCAAGCACCATGCTCTACCAACTGAGCTACACGGGATCATTCATATTTCCGTGGCATTCCAATGCAGCCACACTCACTCCATTCCTTTGTGTTTGCTCTGCAGATCGCAGATTTCTGGATTACGGGAAAGTGGAGCTGGTGTTTTCTGAGGGCCCGGAGAAAATCCCAGGTATTTTTCTAAACTCCTATAACTCCTTAACTATAACTCAGTTAGAAAAGCAGGAGGGTTTGAAAACCTCCAGACACATGGTCCTTTCACCACCCAGCTTCCCCCCTCAATCTCCCCTCTTTTCCCCTCTACCCCCTGCTGAGATGAGGATGTGGAAATCCGTAGAGGGGAAATGTAGTGTGAAGTGTGTGCTGACAGAGAGGTAAAGGAGCACAGCATGCCCTTCCTCCCAGCCCCACAGGAGGGAGCGTGTGTGTTGTGCTTGTTGTGTGTGTTTTTGCGTGCATATATGTGCTCTAAACAACTCATAAAATGTAACATTCCTTCAACTCTTAGTTGCAAGATGAAAACACTCTGGCCACAAATCACTTACAGAAAATAAACAAAAATGGCTTCTGTCCACGGAAAGTTTAAACCTAGAAGAATGTCCCACTGATCCCTTGTTGTTGATTGAACCCTACAAGAATGTCCCACTTATTCCTTGATGTTGATTGGACCAAATAAGAGTGTCACACAATGATTCGTTGCTTTCAAATGGTCTCCTGTAGGTGCAGAGCGCTGGCAGAACGGGGCAGACGTACGTGTGGACTACAACACAGCCGACCCTCTGACACGATGGGACTCTTACCAGAACATAATTGACACGGAAGGTAACAGCATTCACTTGGACTTACTTCTCCTCATTACAATGTGAAACATAAAGCTTCCAGTCACTCTGCATTAATATCATATTGTCCACCATAACTAACAACCAAGTTGATCAAGATAAACCAAGCAATATCTGTGGATCATGCACTTACATTGACCAATAGTGCCAGGAGTTTTTATCTGACCGCATTACTTGATGAGTAAAATCTCTGGGCCATATTTAGGCTTTCCCTGTCAGGAACAACTCTTGATCCTAGCTACATTTTTAACAACACAGGTACACGTACACCCAGTAAAACAAACCACATCTGGGTCAGTCAATGTCTGCTTTCTAAATGAATGGAGATCCTTCCTTAGAGGGCCAAGTGACAACTGCAGTATTTGTTTCAATGCAAAGCTTCTAGGTGACATATCTCTCAGCAACCCTGTAAACCTCATGCTAGTCTCAGTACTGCAGAGCATGACAGATTTAGGGATGCGTTTGTAAATTCCCTCTGGCCATCTACTCCGATTTCAGAGCACTCTCGTTATGTGTGCAAGAGTGCAGAATAACTGATGAATTTACTATCGCTCAACACCCATTGAATATGGCCGATGTCGGTAAACATCGACAAGAAAGCGTAATTAAATTGCTGCCAGCAGCACAGTTACAGTCACCAATGCTCTGAATAAATAGAAAACAGCCTAACCAGATTTGCAAAGGCCAGTAAAATGTTCAGAGTGAGCTGTTATCTCATTTGTGTCTGGAAGTAGGTAGCAAGCTTGCCAACTTTAGCCAGTTAGCTTGGGTGCTTGACTGCCCGTTGTTAGGGGTGTTTTCGTAAATTAAATTTGGGGGGGCGCACTCTGGGCGTTTGTAAATTCAGAGCGTTGTCAGATTGTCCTTTTGTAAATTCAGAGAGCGCACACAGTTGAGTGTTGGTAAATCAGTTATTCTGTGAATTTATGAATTCAGTGAATTTATGAATGCACCCTAGGTCAGAATGCTCGGCTCAACCCGACTCCTCGTCCTCGGCCAGAGCGTCCAGTGTGCGCTCTCAGCGCTCCGATGAATTTACCAACACCCAGAGCGTACTCTGGCACTCCAGATTGAATTTTCGAACACACTCTTAGAGTCCTCTGCTCTGGTTAGCCAGGCCCGCTCTGTACTGTATCATATAGGGACTACAGCGTAAAACCATTAAAGGCCCGCTCTGTACTGTATCATATAGGGACCACAGCGTAAAACCATTAATGTAAACAGTCAGTCTCCACCAGCTTGGTTTATGTGGCTTTACTTGTACCATGGCAATTCCTATGGAAACATTTTTTATTTACAATGGTAAACAGAGGAAATTAAAGATAGTATCTTCCCCTTGGTGTACCATATGCAGAAGATTCAAATCAAACTTTATTTGTCACATTCGCCGAATACAACAGGTGTAGACCTTACCGTGAAATGCTTAACCCTCCTACTGTGTTCCGGTCGAATTGGACCAATTTACAAAACATAGTTAATTTAATGTGATTGTCATAAGGTTCCATGATTTTGTCCACACAGGGCATCTGAACACACAAGATACATGTTGATGATTTTCATTACATTTTGGGTGTTTTATTTAACCTGTGGTGTTCCCGGTCAAAATTGACCGGCCATTAGAAAGGAATTGGTGACACTACCATTAGTGTATAAAATTGAGTTCAGGCACATGCCCATTCATCAAATGGACACACTTCTTCTCCCAGACCCCCACATGCATGTGTGTTTGAGCACATACACACACACACCTCACTCCCCTTCTTGGCTTCCATAGCAACCCCCACGGGAACCTTTCTCCAATAGTGTCTTTCCCCCAAGGGAACCACACCTGTTGGCATTCTCACAAACAATCGCAACATTGTTTCAATAATATATAGAACTTTTCTCACAGCTCTGGTATATCAAGCTTTTTTGAGGCCTTGCTAACAATTAATTCTGTGGCAGCACAATGACCAAACGATATACCGTATGTGAGGCTCTTGATCATATCTTTAATCATGACAGTGGTGAGGAGGTGAGTCCTTGTTAAACTTTGACACAAAGTAGTCTGTGATAAATAGCACAATATGTTTCATATGAGTATTTGTTATAGTCAAAATAATCCATACATTATGCTTTTTTTTAAACTCAAAACGAGTTGTATGAGCTCAGGTCAATGAGGCCTACAGGCCATAAATAGCAAATAGAAGTTCAAAACTTGTAATGTTCACAAGAACTTAAGTTGATAAAAAGATCTAACGCAACATTGGATTTGGATTTGGATTTGTAATCAGCTATAAGGGGGCGGTCATTTTGGACCGGGACACATAATTAATCAACATGCAACGAACACAACAGGAGGGTTAATTTAAAGCCTTTAACCAACAGTGCAGTTCAAGAAGAGTTAAGAAAATATTTACCAAATAAAATAAAAAATTATAAAATAGTAACACAATAAAATAACAATAACGAGGCTATATACCGAGTCAATGTGTGGGATGTAAATAGTCTGGGTGGCCATTTGATTAATTGTTCAGCAGTCTTATGGCTTGGGGGTAGAAGCTGTTAAGGAGCCTTTTGGTCCTAGACTTGGCGCTCCAACAACGCTTGCCGTGCGGTAGCAGAGAGAACAGTCTATGACTTGTGTGACTGGAGTCTAACATTTATTGGGGCTTTCCTCTGACACTGCCTAGTATATAGGTCCTGGATGACAGGAAGCTTGGCCCCAGTGATGTATTGGGCCGTACACACTACCCACTGTAGCGCCTTCTGGTCAGATGACAAGCAGTTGCCATACCAGGTGGTGATTCAACCAGACAGGATGCTCTTGATGGTGCAGCTGTAGAACTTTTTGAGGATTTGGGGACCCATGCCAAATCTTTTCAGTCTCCTGAAGTGGAAAAGGTGTTGTCGTGCCCTCTTCATGACTGTCTTGGTGTGTTTGGACCATGATAGTTCGTTGGTGATGTCAACACCAAGGAACTTGACACTCTCGACCCACTCAAATACAGCCCCTTCGATGTTAATGGGGGCCTGTTCGGCCTCCTTTTCCTGTAGTCCACGATCAGCTCCTTTGTCTTGCTCATATTGAGGGAGAGGTTGTTGTCCTGGCACCACACTGCCAGGTCTCTGACCTCCTCCCTATAGGCTGTCTCATCGTTGTCGGTGATCAGGCCAACCACTGTTGTGTCGTCAGCAAACTTAATGATGGTGTTGGAGTCGTGTTTGGCCACGCAGTCGTGGGTGAACAAGGAGTACAGGAGGGGACTAAGCACGCACCCCTGAGGGGCCCCCGTGTTGAGAATCAGCGTGGCATACGTTACCACCTGGGGGCAGCCTGTCAGGAAGTCCAGGATCCAGTTGCAGAGGGAGGTGTTTAGTCCCAGGGTCTTTAGCTTAGTGATGAGCTTTGCGGGCCCTATGGTGTTGAATGCTGAGCTGTAGTCAATGAACAGCATTCTCACATAAGTGTTCCTTTTGTCCAGGTGGGAAAGGGCAGTGTGGAGTGTGATTGAGATTGCGTCATTTGTGGATCTTTTGGGGCGGTATGCGAATTGGAGTGCGTCAAGGGTATACAGGATGATCCTGTTGATGTGAGCCATGACCAGCCTTTCAAAGCACTTCATGGCTACCAACGTGAGGTCTAAGGGGCGGTTGTCATTTAGGCAGGTTACCTTCGCTTCCTTGAAACATGTAGGTATTACAAACTTGGTCAGGGAGAGGTTGAAAATGTCAGTGAAGACACTTGCCAGTTGGTCCGCGGATGCTTTGAGTACACGTCCTGGAATATCTAACTACGAATTTTCAGAAGGCAGCCCGACCTCTGCCCCCTTTTTCTCCATCTTTTTCTTCACGCAAATGACGTGGATTTTGGCCTGTTCCTGAGAAAGCAGTATATCCGTCACGCCGGACTCGTTAAAGAAAAAATCTTTGTCCAGTTCGAGGTGAGTAATCGCTGTTCAGATTTCCAGAAGTTATTTTTCGTCATAAGAGACGGTAGCAGCAACATTATGTACAAAATACGTAAAAAAAAAACAAGTTAGAAACAACACGAAAAACTAACAAAATAGCACAGTTGGTTAGGACCACGTAAAACGGCAGCCTTCCCTTCCGGCGCTATTATTAACATGTTAGTATCGGTAAGTTTGGCCATGTCAATCAGCTCGGGTTAAGGTTAGGTAATATCTAGTGCTTGTTTGCTGGTAGTTTCTGGATGCTTTTTACAGTGTTAGTACCATAGGGAATATGGAAGCACTGGGGTCAGCGAGAGAAAAGTAGTTCCCTAGAGATTATTATAATTGTTTTATCAAATGAATGGGCGTGCTTCGACCAACCCAGTTACACAGACTTTTTTGATCTTTTGATCTCTCTCTCTCACTCACTCACTCACTCACTCACTCACTCACTCACTCACTCACTCACTCACTCACTCACTCACTCACTCACTCACTCTCTCACTCTCTCTCGCACACACACACACACTCCTTCACTCACACACATACACATTGTCAGGGCATCCCTTGCTGCTCTGCCAAATCTTTCCTCTCAGCCGTGGAATTCACAACAACTTACCATAATAGACAAATATGGTGACATTAAAACATGAATCCACCCAGGCCTGTTATACAATAAGCATTTTATATGCAATACCAATATAAACCATTTGATAATAAAGACAAGTAGTTTAGTTGCTTTATTTGAGAAACTCTACTACACAATCTTAAAGTGAGGTTAGCTTTTGTGTTTGAAGTGCTAGATCAAGAGTCTCTGGGTATGTAATGAAAGAGCAAACATTGGATATGAAAAGATTAATTAAAGGCAAACAACAGCCTAAAAAACTATTTTTCACTTTCTCCTTTTCATTGAGTCAATGAGGCATTCCTGTGGAATATTTACAGCCTTGTTTTCTCATGTAAACTCTAGATTAGAGACGAAAGACTGGGAGCTCTACTGGAATTCAGGAGCTACTTACCAGTCCATTTGATTTGGCAGCTCCCAGTGTCCCTCTGACTGCCTGTCAATCGGCTTAAAGACAGCTTACCACTTCAGTGTTAGGTATGTGGAAGGACAACATAATTTACTTCAATGGCTTTTTAAATTCCCCTTCCCCCATTCAAAATGTGGGTTTATCCACTAGTGTGAATTAAGTATTGTGTTTGAGTATGGGTTGTTCTTTATTGAGGGATATAATGCTTTACCTCACACAACATCCTGGAAACTGCTCTACTCTTTCCGGGGTCGATTTCCTCCCCATCAATAGAAACAAATCCAGCCAATGTGTGTTTTTTAAGTTTTTTTAAAACACGTGTACATGCATCAGAGGATGTCCAAGCAATCAATACCAGGTGTGTGTCAACATCGACATAACCTCATTTGAGCCAATTAAAAGAGAAAGTCTAGGCCACAATAGGCTTGTCCTGTACTGAGGGCTCCTCTCTCTCTCCCCTCTGTTCCTGCATCTAGCTCCCAGTAAGAGAGTGAGTCAGACCAGAGCCATGTAACAGGGCCCTGGTTTGACTGCTGGATTAATGAGGAATGTTTTAGCTGAGGGCTGTCTGGCTGGGCCCCAAACGGAAGCCCAAATGGAAGCTAGGCCAAGCCACGCAGGCCAGGGTTGATGAAAATGAGGATGGTGATGATGATGGTAATTAAGCTTTATGACTCACGGGCCTGGCATACAGTATGAGAGGAGGAGGAGGGATGGTAGATGGTAATAACACTGATGTGAATGGAGCAGGAGTAACAGCAGGGTAATTTCGGAGGTGTAGCAACAACAATTCCTCTGGGGGTAAAGAATAGTTGGGAGTTGGAGCAACAGTTTTGCTGCCACATGCCCATTTGCCTTATGTTTACAGAGTGTCAAGTGTTTTTAACAACATAATAACCTAAGAAAATGGACAATTTGGAACAAAAGGTTGTTTGATAAATTCTGACATAAATGTAGATTCAGGATAGATGAAATGGTTCAAAGATGAAGACCACCGGATGTGGCCGTACTTGGTTAACCATCTATGGACCTCAGTCTTGCCAATGTGTGTCTTCTGATAGAAAAAAACGGTCAAAACAATTGTTGAACCCCATAATTGAGGTTAGGGCACATCTGTTTCCATGCTGGTGTTGTACGGACACCAGGCATGTCATTTCATGATACACGACAGCGAGAGAAAAACAACCTGACAATCCCAGGGGTTTCATAAACCGGCAGAGAGCGCCCAACTAGAAGGTAAGCTTGCTCTAATTAAAATGTCTGTCTTTACAGTGTGAAAGAAAGAGGGATGGAAGAGAGAGAAAGGAATGTTGTTTTCATTCTCAGACCCTCTCTGCCTCTTTCTCTTTCTCTTTCTCTCTGTGTCCCTCTCTGCCTCCCTCCTGGCAGGGTAGTACCCTGATGCAGCCGGGGCATGAGGTCGGATTACAGCTCACCCCAGGGCCCGCCTCCACCCCCTTGCCCCTCCCAACTTATTTACATTCTTCTGTCCATATTTGGAGAACTCAAGGTCCCCCATTGTGTGGAGTGCAAACACCCTCACCTTCCTACTCACTTCTAGGAGAGAGGTAGAGTAGAGCCAGTGTGTGTGGTTGGAAGACCTCTGTGGGTTTCTGATCATGGTCACTATCTGTCAGCTAAACTTCCTACTCTTTATTTCGCCTCCTCCTCTCCATATCATCTCTCTGTTTCTTCATATTGTTATGCGGGAGATGGTGGTCGTCTGGTGCACTTATTTACCTGCAGTTGGTGAAGGAGAAGGTTAGAGCTGTGGCTGCATTACTTTCTTGAAGGAGAAGGTTAGAGCTGTGGCTGCATTACTTTCTTGAAGGAGAAGGGGGACTGTGAAAGAAGAGTAGGAGGGGGGAGGGGGGAGAGAAGTGGGAGGGTGACATACCGAGGGAGAGAGTGGAGGGATGACATATGTCTTCAGAAGTGTTACCGCCTTGCCAGTTGGATTGTTGTAGAGGGATCTGTTGGGATACTCCTCAGAGTTCTGACCAGGACTGTAGCTTGGTGAGGAGGCCTGAGACATGCTGTAGAGAGCCAGATGTGAGTTCCAGAGAACTGTGTGTGTGTGTGTGTGTGTGTGTGTGTGTGTGTGTGTGTGTGTGTGTGTGTGTGTGTGTGTGTGTGTGTGTGTGTGTGTGTGTGTGTGTGTGTGTGTGTGTGTGTGTGTGTGTGTGTGTGTGTTGAGGGGGAGGGTATAATTTATCATGCGTGTCTAGTATTCGGATCTGACTACAGCCCTGTTGGCTTGAGGAAAGGTAAGTAATTCACGCTGCTAGATTGAGACAAAGGCTTGTCCTTTGTTGAACTACAGGAGAGTTACCCTGATTATGGAATGGGGCTTTTAACCTCGACTTTACCACAGCTTTTGGTTGCACTTGAAATATGTACATTGAACTCCATTCGGTAAGCACTGACCAGACTCCTTGTCTTGTTAGCTAACTAGAAGTCTTTTGTTTTTCCCAGAGTAATTTATCTGAGTCATGAGAGGTGGATTTTACTGTGCTGCTTTCCATTTGACCTCTGACTGTAGTTCACTTTTTCTGCTGAGGGTCGAACATACATTATGTTGCAGGGTCAGAGGGCGGCGGGGAACAGTAGGTAAATCATACCACGGTGAGGAAATCAAACATAGTGGCTGACTGGCCACGGACTCAACAGTACCTTGACTGCCGTATATCAGCTCACAGGCAGACAGTCAGATGGCTGCTTGGCTTTCATTACAATGTTGGTTATATAACCTGAACACGAGGAACACCTTTGTCTACCGTGCAGCACAATGTACGAACGAGAGTTATAGTGCTTGATAAGAATTATAGTGCTAGTTTTATGCTTTTATTTAATTAGAATGGTTAGACTCCATGATTAGTTTTGGGGACGGGGAAACTATTCAGTGGTGTACAGTTGTCTCGTAGAACACTCTTGTTATGTGCAGTGAGAAGTGCTGATCGTTCCCATGCTTTGCTATTCTTACAACCTGTAGTCTACTCATTGTCCACCAGCTCTGTAAATGTGTCATGAGAGAAGAATGACTCACTTATGTCCATACTTCTGAGTTGATGTGTGTGTTCGTTTGTGTCATTGTACGTTTGTGTAACCCTGTTTGTTTTTATCAGACAGCTGTACTTGTTGTTCAGTGAACTTATTTGTCTATGTGAAAAAATTATCTTCTTTTGTGGTCATCTACCTGTACATATGTGTGTCCATGTGTTTGTGAGTGGTGATGTCTGTGTGTGTCTCTGTACCAGCTGACCGCTTGAAGCCGCTGCATCTCTTGTTGTTCCAGTGCCCCGCTCTCAGGGACTGGCCCAGGACAAAGCCTCCCCATCCAAAAGGAGCCCTAACGGGGAAGGATCCACCACCCTGACCCTGGGACGTGGAGCCCACCAAGCCACTTCTACCACCAGCAGTCCCGACCACAGCGACCACGCCCTGTCAGCCAGCAGCGACTCAGGCCTGTCCAGCACCTCTCTGTGGACTGACAAACCCCCAGCCCCCATCACCACAACCACCAGCTCCAGGCCCCAGCACGGCCCCAGTCGTCAGGAGAAGGCCCAGCTGAAGCGCCTGCTGAGCGGGTTCGGCCTGGAGGAGATGTCTGAATGCGGAGGAGGACGGCCAGGAGTGATGACCATACAGAAGCGGATACCAGCCCAGGTGCATGGCAACGGGGACCTGCGACCCCCCAGGGAGAGGGAGACGGACATCCTGGATGATGAGGTCCTGCTGTCGGGTCACGACCTGCGCAGTGTGGACAGCCTCGGGACCCTGTCGTCCTCCTGCCACAAGAGCAGCCAGAACTCCTTGCTGTCGGATGGCTTCGGCAGCCCTGGGGGAGAGGAGCACCAGCTCCACCACCACCACCACCAACCCCAGCACCACCACCCAGCCCCGGCCACAATGGAGGAGTACGAGAGAGCCTACGCAGAGGCCCGGAGGAGCTGCTTTGGCCAGAGGAGTGTCTCGGTCTCCACCCCAGCTACCGCTGTGCCGGTGCCCAAGCAGCAGGTCTACCGGCAGGGCAGCTACTCCACACACACCTGGGTGCGCCAACAGCAGATGGTAGCAGCCCATCAGTACGCCTACCTGCAGGCCGAGGAGGGTGAGGAGAGGGAGAGGTACCCAGGGGACAACAAACCACAAGGGGGAAGCCCACCCAAACCTCCAGCCCTTACAGTGTCACAACAAGGACCCGTGCTGAGTGTGAACACTGCTGCCTTGACAACGGTGGTGGCACCACAGACACACAACGAGCAGCCTCCTGCAGCCGTCAACAATAACAACAACAGCCGAGACGAAGAGTTCAACTCTTTGACTGTGGACATTGATAACTCCATCGACCAGCTCAACCAGTTGATCATGGACCTGGACCCCACGTTCTTGCCTGTCCCCACACGCTCCAGCTCGGTCAAGAGGAGCGGGGAGCATGTGAATGGCTCAGCCACCACAAACGCCACCTCCACCGGGTGCCCCAACGGAGTCAGTCCCAGAGTCACAGAGAACAGTACAGCCACACTGCAAAGCACACAGCCGTCAGGTAAGACAGCAAGGTCTGGGTGTGGTGATTGGTGGCGGTGGTGGTGGTGATATGAATGGTGGTGGTTGTAATAATGGTGATGTTTTACAATAGTACTGGTGGTAGTAATGTTAGCGGTGGTGGTTTAAATGTGATCCAACATCTGCACACAGCAGCGCATCATGAAAAATGGTGGTGGTAAGAAATCAATGAGACATTTGGTAATGTTTCTTTTCAAATCCTCACTTCTCTTACAACACAGTGTTAACTTTTCTCAAACACACCGTTGCTCTCTCTTACCTTGAGAGCTGTTAGCCAATGTAAATAGCAGGTTTCCTGCCAGCTTTTCAGATGTTTTCTGCGTGTTTCTGAGGAATAGGCCGTTGTCGAGGCTTGTCTGTGTACAACTGTCTCACTCAGAGAGAGAGAGAGAGAGAGAGAGAGAGAGAGAGAGAGAGAGAGAGAGAGAGAGAGAGAGAGAGAGAGAGAGAGAGAGAGAGAGAGAGAGAGAGAGAGAGAGAGAGAGAGAGAGAGAGAGAGAGAGAGAGAGAGAGAGAGAGAGAGAGAGAGAGAGAGAGAGAGAGAGAGAGAGAGAGAGAGAGAGAGAGAGAGAGAGAGAGAGAGAGAGAGAGAGAGAGAGAGATGACTGTCATCAGCTCTGTAGATCTAGGCTCACAGCTCTAGGACATTCATACATGAGGCACAATCTACTGCTGACATGGAATGTCTTTGAAGGTTCCTCACACTCTCTCGGGACTTACTTGTCAGGTGCTCACTGAAGCCACTTTTATCAGTAGAGACACCAGCTTGACGTGTCTTGCTTTCAGAAGACAGTATCTTAAAGGGAATATTACAGCTGTTGGAGTCAATGTCAGCAGGTCCCCTTGCATGTTATCCATCTAAAAGAATAGAAAACCCCAAAAAGTGGAGGAATATTCAAACTTACTTAACTGTATGTTTTGAACATTACAATAGTTTCCCTCTAATGACCCTTATCTACAGTTCAGCTGCCAATTATTGTATTTCCTCTGGATATTGGTCTGACTGATATTATGCCATTGGACACAGACTGATACAATGTGCCAAAGAATCCTAGAAATGTTCCGTACTTATCAGTGACTGAAAAGTTGCCTAGGTCTCCTACCAGCTTTGGACCTTAGCCATTCACAGTGTTTTGGTCTGTAATCTGAAATCAGCTAATTTCACTATCTCACCTTTGTTTGTTTCCCACTATTAGCAATACGTATCTTACAGCTACCTATTCAAATGTGCAGATGCAATCTTACACTCTTAGTAACACCACAAATGTTCTGTCTTTTTAATTTCACCAAACTTAGCTATATCGTAAGTTGTTAAACTTGTGAATGTTGTTGACTCAAGGACGGCAGTGCATTCATTGACTCTGGAACTGTGGTCCAACATTTTGTTTCTACCTGGAGTGTGCGAGTGTGGTCTGGCCGTCAGTAGAGTGTGAATCACTTTAAGATATTTACCTGGAGCAGCCAGTGGGAACAGAAAGAGGTGAGCATAGTGCCAGGAGGAGGACCAAGGAATTTCCAAGCAAGGAACAAGTGTGCCTTGATGCATCGCATTTTCCATCTGTTTCCAGATACTTGTACCTGGCTGTGCATATCGGCTACATACTCTAGAAAGCCCAGACTTAACACACAGCACAGTATAGTACAGGAACACTCTGTGTTTAGTTTCTTTACAAAAATGCAATCTATGATAAATGGCCCTATACAGTGCCTTCAGAAAGAATTCACAGCCTTTGACTTTTCCACATTTTGTTGTGTTACAGAGAGAACTTAAAATTGATTAAATGCAGATTTTGTGTTACTGTCCTACACACAATACCCCACCATGTCAAAGGGGAATCGTGTTTTTAGACCATTACAAATCAAAAGCTGAAATGTCTTGAGTCATTTCAGAACCTCTTTGTTATGGCAATACACCCAGACAATACACCCAGTCACTACAAAGATACAGGTGTCCTTCCTAACTCAGTTGCTGGAGAGAAAGGAAACCACTCAAGGATTTCACCATGAAGCCAATGGTGACTTTAAAACAGTTACAGAGTTTAATGGCTGTGATAGGAGAAAACTGAGGATGGATCAACAACATTGTAGTTACTACACAATACTCACCTAAATGAATAAAGCATGTACAGAACAAAAATATTCCAAATGATGCATCCTTTCTGCAATAAGGTACTAAAGTAAAACTGCAAAAAATGTTGCAAAGAAATACACTTTATGTCCTGAATACAAAGTGTTATGTTTGGGGAAAATCCTACACAACACATTACTGAGTACCACTCTCCATATTTTCTAGCATGATGGTGGCTAAATAATGTTATGGGTATGCATGTCATCTGAGTTTATTAGGATAAAAATAAACAGAATAGAGGTAAGCACAGGCAAAATCCTACAGTAAAACCTGGTTCAGTCTGCTTTCCACCAGACACTGGGAGACAAATTCACTTTTCAGCAGGACAATAACCTAAAGCACAAGGCCAAATATACACTGGAGTTGCTTACCAAGATGACATTGAATGTTCCTGAGTGGCCTAATTGTAGTATTGACTTAAATCTGCTTGAAAATCAATGGCAAGACTTGAAAATGGCTGTCTAACAATGATCAACCACGAACGTGACAAAGCTTGAAGATTTGTTTTTATAACAACGTGCAAATATTGTAAAATCCAGGTGTGTAAAGCTTTTAGCGACTTACAGTTAGTGCATTCATCCTAAGATATCTAGGTGGGACAGTCATACTGAGTACATTCTTCCTCAATAAAATAGCAAAGCCAGAGCTAGTAAGGGGGAAAGGGTCAAGTGTGAGTTTAAGTTTGAAGAGGTAGGGTTTCAGATTTTTGGGGAAGATGGACAGGGACTCTGCTGTCCTGGTTCCACCATTGGGGTGCCAGGTCAGAGAAGAACTCTCCCACCACTTAGGGGTGGAAGGGCCAAGAGACCAGAGGTGGCAGAACAGAATGCTCGGGTTGGGGTGTAGGGGTTGAGCATCAAATCAAATGTATCTATAAGGCCCTTTTTACATCAGCAGATGTCACAAAGAGCTTATACAGAAACCCAGCCTAAAACCCCAAATAGCAAGCAATGCAGATGTGGCTAGGAAAAACTCCCTAGAAAGGCAGGACCTCAGCAGTAAATGTCAGTTGGCTTTTCATTGCCGAGCATTCAGAGGTAGAGACAGCAGGTGAGAGAAAGAGAGACAGAGAGATGGGAGAATTAGAGGAAGCATACTTAAGTTCACACAGGACATCAGATAAGACAGTATCATTTCATCAGATAGGTCAGACTGACCCTAGCACCCCGACTATTGAAGTTTAGCTACTAGAGGCTGAGACAGTGTAGCCCTTGCTCTGGACACTACGCTGACAGACACAGCAAACCTTTTTGCCACAGCTCGCATTGATGTGCCATCCTGGATGAACTGCACTACCTGAGCCACTTGTGTGGGTTGTAGACTCCGTCTCATGCTACCACTAGAGTGAGAGCACCGCCAGCATTCAAAAGTGACCAAAACATCAGCCAGGAAGCATAGGAACTGAGAAGTGGTCTGTGGTCACCACCTGCAGAATCATTCCTTTTTTGGGGGTGTCTTGCTAATTGCCTATAATTTCCACCTTTTGTCTATTCCATTTGCACAACAGCATGTGAAATTTATTGTCAATCAGTGTTGCTTCCTAAGTAGACAGTTTGATTTCACAGAAGTGTGATTGACTTGGAGTTACATTGTGTTGTTTAAGTGTTCCCTTTATTTTTTTGAGCAGTGTATATACAGTTGAAGTCAGAAGTTTACATACACCTTATTAACCAAATACATTTAAACTCAGTTTTTCACAAATCCTGACATTTAATCCTAGTAAAAATTCCCTGTCTTAGGTAACTCAGTTACACCAGCTCTGTCGGGAGGAATGGGCCAAAATTCACCCAACTTATTTTTGGGAAGCTTGTGGAAGGCTACTCGAAACGTTTGCCACAAATTAAACAATTTAAAGGCAATGCTATCAAATACTAATTGAGTGTATGTAATCTTCTGACCCACTGGGAATGTGATGAAAGAAATAAAAACTGAAATAAATCATTCTCTCTACTATTTTTCTGACATTTCACATTCTTAAAATAAAGTGGTGATCCTAATTTACCTAAGACAGGGAATTTTTGCTAGGACTAAATGTCAGGAATTGTGAAAAACTGAGTTTAAATGTATTTGGTTAATAAGGTGTATGTAAACTTCCGACTTCAACTGTATATATATATATATTGAAATTTGCTGTCGTAAATGTTACCAGCACCTTTGCGGTATGTGCGGGGAGAGGCCTTATTTAAAACAGTAAATTCATAAGGCTTGAGCCATGTTTCAGACAGACCAATCACATCAAGGTTATGACCAGTGCTTAGTTCATTGACTACGACTGCCTTGGAAGTGAGGGAACTAACATTAAGTAGTCCTATTTTGAGGTGTGAGAAATTATCACAATCTCTTTCAATAATGACAGGAATGGAGGATGTCTTTATTCCAGAGAGATTGCTAAGGCGAACACTGCAATGTTTAATTTAGCCCTGCCTAGATCGAGGCACAGACATGGTCTCAAATCAAATCAAATTGTATTGGTCACATACACATGGTTAAAAATGGGGAAAGCTGAGCTGACTACACTGACTGTGCTATTGGTAGACTCCACTAAGCTGTCAGGGTGGCTATCTCATTGTGGAGCTAGAGGAGTTAGAGCCCTGCCTATCTTGATAGGTAAGATGAGAGTCCATCACTCCTCAGTAGGCAATGCTTGGTCCTGTTTGTGGGGGAGGGCCAGTTATCTACAAATTCTATCTTTTGGAAGGGGAAAACAGTTTTCAACCAGCGATTGAGTTGTGCGAGTGCGCTGTAGAGCTCATCACTCCCCTCTAGCTGGGAGGGGGCCAGAGACAATTACTCGATGCCAACATATCTTTCTAGCTAAATTACACACTGAAGTTATGTTGCGCTTGGTGACGTCTGACTGTTTCATCCTAACATTGTTGGTGCCAACGTGGATAACAATATCCCTATACTATTTACACTCACCAGTTTTAGCCTCAGCCAGCACCATCTTCAGATCAGCCTTTATGTGGGTAGCCCTGCCCTCTGGTAGACAATGTATGATTGTTGGATGATTCTAATATTGCGGGCAATGGAGTCGCCAACGACTAGGGTTTTCAATTTGTCAGAGGTAATGGTGGGAGGCTTCGGAGGCTCAGATCCAGTAACAGGTGGAGGAGAGACCTGAGAAGGCTCGGGCTCTGACTCATTGCTTTGTGTGGAAAACCGCTTGAAAGTTTATAGCGGCTGAATGAGCGACACCGGTTGAGCATGCTAAAAGCATTTATTTCCAGTAGCCATAATAAAATTGCCCGGGATTAACACTACTACCTGTATTTACTGGTGGCACAGACGCTGTATCATCCTTTCCTACACTTAAATTGTCCTTGCCTAACGATTGCGTCTGAAGCCATTTGGCTATCCTCACCATAAGGTGATAGTTCTCCTTTATATTATGAGTATAGCGACTGCAATGAGAAGGCATAATGTTGCAGTTGTAAGGAGCGATGCAGGAGATGAGAAGCAGGTATAGGGAGTGAAGGTTTAATATCTGACGGACATGAAACGGAACAGCGTCTAGACAGGAACACATAACAACAACTAATGCGGACGCAGGGAACACCACCGAGGAACAGACAGATATACAGGGGGTAATCAACAACGTGAAGGACATGGGAAAAATGGGGAAGGTTGAACATCATGCGGGCTGCAGCATTCTGGAGAAGTTGCAGGGGTCAGACAGACAGACAGACAGACAGACAGACAGACAGACAGACAGACAGAACAGCTGTAGCCATAGATTTCATGTATAGAGCAGCTGTATAGAAGACATGCACAAACACTGCCACACTCATAAACAGTAAACACTTCATTTTAAACATCCTGAACATTACAAGCAAACTCGCTCAACGACACGCCTTTGACACTGTTGTGTACATGTCAAGCCCAATTTATAAATGCATTTCCTGGTTGTGTAGTGTCTACTTTCCTTCGTGGAAATAGGCTAAGTACTGTCATACTGTCGTACTTACGTTTGCTGAGTGACTAACATAATCTTAACCCAAATCATGATATCATCTTTGGAATATATGATATCTCTACAAAGTGAGGTCTCCCAAAAACAGAAAAAGAGAGCAACATCCCAAAAATAACTGTGTTTACAAGCTAAAGGACAATGAAGAGATCCCACCTGAGATCAGGAGTTAGAGAGGTGATAGTGAGAGTCATTGCAGTGTTTGTCTATCACATGGTAATGAGATGGCCATTCATTCAGATCCTCTTCAATGAGCTCAACTCCCCATGATGCCTCCAACCCACAACAGAGACAAACGTTTAGTCGAAGCTCGCATCCACTTCAAGACCCTGGTACTTGCCTATGGAGCTGCAAGGAGAACTGCCCCTCCTTACCTTCAGGCTATGCTCAAACCCTACGCCCCAATCAGAGCACTCTGTTCTGTCACCTTTGGTCTCTTGGCCCTCCCACCCCTACATGGGTCATCTTCCGCTCAGCGTAATCAAAGCTCTTCTCTGTCCTGGCACCCTAATGGTAGAACAAGCTTCCCCCTAACGTCAAGACAGTGGAGTCCCTGTCCATCTCCCGAAAAGGTCTGAAACTCTACTTCTTCAAAGACTAGATTAAATAAATCCCACGCCCCCAGAAAAAAACAGCCTGCTCTTGTCTTTTCCTACTAGCACTGACTTTTCTAATAACTCCTTTACTGAGGGAAAATGTACTTACTACGACTGTGATATTTATATACATCTTAAGATGAATGCACGCACACACACACACACACACACACACACACACACACACACACACACACACACACACACACACACACACACACACACACACACACACACACACACACACACACACACACACACACACACACACACACACACACACACACACCGGGAAGCCTTAAATTAGCACCCCGTGCCAAGTGGAGGGTCTCCCCACGCCAGTCATTCACAATCCTGACCCCCACCTCACATTCCTCTCAGCCCCCGCTGCATTCCTCTCCTGTCCACTCACAACGACACAGACACTAGTACTAAGCTCAACATTATCCTAGCTGAAGTTATTGGAGAGGTATAATAACGCCTAGTAGAGATTGTAGTCAAGAAGTTAGAGCCAGAGGTCTTTGGTATGCAATGTGTGAAGCAATAGCATGTCACAAACATGGTTTAATGGGTTGACATTCTTCAGAAAAGTGTATTTCCTAAAGATTTGTGGTGGTAGGGCTTTCTGGTATGTTCAACATTAATGGCCAGTTCTCACCCTCCTCTCCGTCTCTGTGTTTGTGTGTCTGTGCAGCTGCTCCATTGTCCGTTGGTGACGTCAGAGTGGACTCCATGCAGAGTCGGCAGGGCAGTGATGTCACAGATCACCCAGGATTCGGGGGCTCACGCTGGGGCGTGCAGGAGGAGTACAAGAGCACACGGACCTACTCACCCTGCGTACCTCACTCCCAGGTACAGGAACATACTGAAACCATGACTCATCGACTCCCAATGTCTGTCGATACCTTGTCATTATCTTGCTTGTCATGATGTGCCCTATGTTGTGTGTTCGTGCCATGTTTTGCTGTGTACTGTTTTTGCTGGGTACATTGAGGTGATGTTCACACGCATGTTTTTCCTGTGTGTGTGTGTGTGTGTGTGTGTGTATTTCCGTCTGTGTGTTTTGTATTACAGCATGGCATGCTGTTCAGGAGTGACAGTGTGGACTACAGAGCTCAGGGTCCAAAGATGGACAGTGGAGTGGAGGCTGGTAGTGACATGACTCCTACTCCTGCCTTCCCCATCTCTCCCCCTACACCTTACGGTAAGAGCATCCATTATTGTCTTGTGTCTTTTTCCAGGGGTTTGTGTGTGTGTTCACATGATGGCTCTCGTGATCATTGCTGAATTACTGGATTTTAAACCTCATCTCGTCTGCTATGCTTCCATAGTGAAAAACATGGCGGAATTCACTCACCTGAGGCAAACTCCATCTCCCAGCATGCAATCATATGGAGCTTACAGGACGGAGCATGGTAGGTCATTGTGGCAATGTGCACTGTACTTCTGGAGAATGTAGGCTCTAAGCTGTGTGTATCACAGCACACTGACATTCTCATTCATTCAGATGAAGTGAGGTAAATGTTGAAATATATTCTTTCACACAATGGATTACAGCTGTTGCTCAAAAATGACTTATATTTTTAGAGTATAGAATCATTCGTAGAAATACCACTAGTCTCTAAAGAAAGTGAATAGACATATTGACATGTCAGGCCCTTGTGAGCTGAATAGATATTGTGGCACTTGGCCTTTGACAAAGCCATTTGATTGAAGGAGCCAGACCATGGGGCAGTGAAACAATTGATAGTAAGTGTTCTATGTAGGGAAGTGGACACATTGGAAGTGATGGAGTCTATTCCACTCATTCTCCCTCTCCCTCTTTACTTAATCTCTCACTTAATTAACAACAGAGAGTGGGTGATGGAGAAAGATAGTGAGTGAGAGAGGGAGCTCTAGGAGACAGAGAGGGACCCAGTGACAGACAGTACAAGGGTATGAACAGTGATGGGAACCTTTGGGTTTGTTCATTGTTTATCAGCTGCTTTTGACTCCTCCTCTGAGGCTGTCTCCATCACGCAAACTTCTCTCGGAATGTAATCCACCATGTTTATGTGTTTATATCTAGTTGTTTGTCTTGATGCAGTTGTTTTCCTTGTGGTATTGCACCATTGCTGGTCACATTCCATAACTAATGTATGAGAACATTGTGTTGGTTGGAGGCAGTGCACTAAACAAAGCCAGGGACTGCCTCCCTTCCCTGGGGGTTCCATACCAGACTCGCTCCTCCAATGGTTGGTTTGGAGAACGTCTGTGTGGTTTCAGTCCTGAAAAGTTAGTCTTTTATAGCACATTGTGTCAAAGCCTTCAGTGCCTGAAACAGTTACATTTTTTGTTTGTCCGTAGAAGTTTTGTTATGGTCTTAGATGTTTCTCAGTGGTGGAACACACCCAGTTATACAGATGTAGGATCATAATGTGAGCTTCAGCAGGAAAATAATTATGCAGCAACAGGACTTGTGAATTACTACGTTGATTATAATGAATAGACATTTTTATAGAGGTTGATACATTTCAAGTCTGAAATTTCAAAGTGGAAATTACAAACTTCAGAAGCCTTTTTAAACCTAAAGTATAATACAAGTTTAAAAGTTTTCCTGCATAAGGGTGCTCAAATTAAGATCCTTCATCTGTGTCAGTGGAGGCTCCTCAGAGGAGAAAGGGGAGGACCATCCTCCTCAGTGAATTAAGCACATTAATCCGCTTTACAACTGGTGTAGAGCCCAACAGTCATAAAAAAGGCGGCACTTGAGTTTCAAGTTTGGGGAAGATGATTTTCACCATAACAATGCAACTATGAAATAAAGTATTACATGCATAATCACATTAGTGGTCACTTTTGGGAACAGTGTTTTCCAACTAGTTGATTGCGTTTTGGAACATTTGCACTTTTAGCCTACTGCCGTGTGCGCATTGCTGTGTTTGTTATTTGAAGATATAACCTAATAGTTTATCAACATTTTAAGCTAAATATTCTGATGTGTTGCATCAGCCTCATTGCTTTAAAAAAGCTTTGTTTTATGCGACTAGTAGCATTCATTTGGGATCTATCGCATCCCACAACTGTCCCGGAGAATGTTTGGAATATTTATTTCTTGCACAGAAGGACAAGTTGGCCAATAGAAAAGGTCAATGTACTATGTGGGATAGTTGATTGACATAGGCTAGTGCTTTTGCTGTTAGTTTGGCCTACTCATTTTGTTGGCTGACAAAAGGTAGGCTAATTGTGGACAGTTCTTCTAACATCAATATGCGCCTCTGAATTCGATAAGAGGGACACGCACATTTGCATCCCCGATGTATCTGTCATTACTTGTAGCTGACTTCTTAGCTGTGAGAAGGACCAGAGATCAAGTGATGTGCATTGGCTAATAAAAATTGAGATATCTGAGAAAGCCATGTGAGTGAGAGAAGCACGGTAGCTGGGAGAAGGGAATTATAATTACACCGATCAAAATATAAACGCAACGTGTAATAATTTCAACAATTTTACTGAGTTACAGTTCATAAAAGGAAATCAGTCAATTGAAATGAAATAATTAGGCTTGAATCTATGGATTTCACAGGACTGGGAATACAGATAGGAATCTGTTGTTTCACAGATACCTTAAGAAAAGGTAGGAGCGTTGATCAGATAACCAGTCAGTATCTAGTGTGAGAGCTATTTGCCTTATACAATGAGATACATCTCCTTCACATAGAGTTGATCAGGCTGTTGATTGTGAACTGTAGAATGTTGTACCACTCCACTTCAATGACTGTGCAACATTGCTGGATATTGGCTGGAACTGGAACATGCTGTTGTCATGCAGAGCATCCCAAAAATGCTCAATGGGTGACATGTCTAGTGAGTATGCAGGCCATGGAAGAACTGGGACATTGTCTGCACCCAGGAATTGTGTACAGATCCTTGAGACATTATTATTATTATTATTATTATGTTGAAACATGAGGTGATGACGGGCATCCCGAGTGGCACAGCGATCTAAGTCACTGCATCACAGTGCTAGAGGCGTCACTACAGATCCGGGTTCGATCCCGGGCTGTGTCACAGCTGGCCGCGACCGGAAGACCCATGAGGCGGCGCACAATTGGTCCAGAGTCGTCCGGGTTAGGGGAGAGTTTTGCTGGACGGGATGTCCTTTTCCCATCGCGCTCTAGCGACTCCTGTGGCAGGCCGGGGAGTATGCAAACTGACACGGTTGCCAGTTGGACGGTGTTTCCTCCGACACATTGGTGCGGCTGGCTTCAGGGTTAAGCGAGCAGTGTGTCAAGAAGCAGTGAGGTTTGGCAGAGTCGTGTTTCGGAGGACGCATGGCTCTTGACCTTCGCCTCTCCCGAGTCTGTATAGGAGTTGGAGCGATGGGACAAGACTGTAACTACCAATTGGATATCACGAAATTGGGGGGGAAAATAATAATGCATGAGGTGATGGCTCCTGATGAATGGCACGACAATGGGCCTCAGAATTTTGTCATGGGTATCTCTGTGCATTCAAATTGCCATCGATAAAATGCAATTGTGTTCATGGTCCATAGCTCATACCATAATACACCGGCACCATGGGGCACTCTGTTCACAATGTTGACATCAGCAAACCGCTTGCAAACACGACGCCATACACGCTGTCTGCCATCTACCCAGTACAGTTGAAACTGGGATTTATCCGGGAAGAACATATTTCTCCAACATGCCAGTGGCCATTGAAGGTGAGTATTTGCCCACTGAAGTCGGTTACATTGCTGAACTGCAGTCTGGTTAAGACCCTGGTGAGGACGACGAGCGCGCAGATGAGCTTCTCTGAGAAGGTTTCTGAATGTTTTTGCAGAAATCCAAACAGTTGATAATATTCTCACCAGGCCTCGAATTTTCCCACCGTAATGTCACCTAAAACATCCATGCCTTTTGTGGCCAAAGTTGCGTTGTGCCCTTGGGCTGAATATAATACACTGAACAAAAATATAAACACAACGTGCAAAGTGTTGGTCCCATGTTTCATGAGTTGTCCGTGACTGGGAGTCCCATGGGGCGGCACACAATTGGCCCAGTGTCATCCATGTTTGGCCAGGGTAGACTGTCACTGTAAATACGAATTTGTTCTTAACTGACTTGCCTAGTTAAATAAAGGTTAAATAAAAAATAAAAAATTGTGCTGGGTACAATAAAAGGCCACTCTAAAATGTGCAGTTTTGTCACGCAACACAATGCCACAGATGTCCCAAGTTTCGAGGGAGCGTGCAATTGGCATGATGACTGCAGGAATGTCCACCAGAGCTGTTGCCAGAGAATGTAATGTTCATTTCTCTACCGTAGGCCACCACCAACATTGTTTTAAAGAATTTGGCAGTATATCAAATTGGCATCACAATGGCAGACCACGTGTAACCATACCAGACCAGGACGTCCACATTCGGCGTCTTCACCTGCGGGATCGTCTGAGACCAGCCACCCGACAGCTGATGAAATTGTGTGTTTGCACTACTGAAGAATTTATACTACATGTATAAAACCAAAAGCTTACCTTGACTTGGCATAGTTCCGGTGTTGGATATCCATAGCCAGCTAGCTAACATAGCATCCCTCTCAGTTTGAGTAGGCTAAACTAGCTAGCTGCATTTGCTAGCTAAGTGAAAGTTTAAAAAACACAAGCAAATCTCTCTCTCTCTCTTGCTTCTCCTTGATTTTGGAAGAAATTAAATTGTTCAAAACTTATCAACTATTGTCTTTTTCTCTTTGAGTAAACTACTCACCACATTTTATGCGTGGCAGTGATAGCTGTAGCATATGCTTTCAGTACTAGATTCATTCTATGATCCTTTGATTGGGTGGACTATACGTCAGTTCACGCTGCAAGAGCTCTGATAGGTTGGAGGACGTCCTTCAGAAGTTTACATAAATTAGGGCTGTGGCGGTCACAGCCGTTGACTGTGAAGCAAATAACTGCCGGTCTCATGGTAATTTACCATTAATTATCATAAACACATTTAGCATCTCCTGGCTTCCACGCATAGCCTACAAGCTACTGATGCAGACATTTGGAACATCTACATTTGAAAAAGTCTAATAAATCAATTTAATAGATCCTTCCCCATCACAAAAGGTATGAAGAAACACGATATGAAGAAAATGTAGTCTATTTCAGAAGAACAGAACAGCATACTCTGAGTTGTCCTTATGTTAGGCCTTGATATAGAGAATCCATATGGCTGTGGGCTACACTAATTAATTTCATTTAACAAACAAGATTTGCTTAGAATTCCGTGGCGTTATTTTGATTATTTTATAGTATGAAGAATACAATTGACCAAGGCTGAATAAAATAGAAAGTATATTTTCTCCAAACGATTTCAAAGAAAGTGTGCATATGCGGCTATTCTGTGCTGAGCGATTTTCAGGCTGGGGTCCTTTTTTTCCGCAATTTCCGCCTGACTGACGTGCCCAAAGTAAACTGCCTGTTACACAGGCCCAGAAGCCAGGATATGCATATAATTGGTACCATTGGATATAAAACACTTTGAAGTTTGTAGAAATGTTAAAACAATGTATGAGACTAAAACCCAATTGACATGGTAGGAGAAAATCCAAAGAAAAACCAACCAGCATTTTTGGTTTTGAGAGCCCATGCTCTTACAATGGAAAGCATCCTGCACACACTTCATCAGTCTCTCAATCACAATTTGACATCAACGGCTGATGTTTTGTGTACTGAAGTTCACAAGAGAAGGGAAAAGGTGAGAGGAGGAGATCGCATAGATAGTTTTGAGAAGGAATGATATATACAATGAGAAAAGTGATCATGCTGTTTTTATGTGGCTGCAATGAAAGTTTGCTGATGTAGAGATTTATCATGTACTGGCATATATCTTAAAGGCACAATCTGCAGTTGCTGGATCCATTATTGGACTTTTAAATTACTTGTATATACTGATTAATTATTGGAGAATATAAATTACAATTGCCTCATGAGCATTAATAGTTCAACTTTCGTATCCCATCAGAACCCAAAATATGAGCTTGTTTTACTCCGTTTGTAAACAAAGTAAATGTAAACAAACACTATACAGCCTCAAAACATGGTTAAAACTATAATTTTAATATCATGGATGGTCCATTGCTCTGTCTATGACTTTGAGAGTGGTTACATTTCTTCAGCCCCATCTCTGAGCTTTTTACCGAAACAGGGACGGGGAATTCGCTTTTGCCCCTTTAAACAATAGTTTAGAGTGTAGAGACATAATCATACATGCCATAACTACCTTCTGTGGTTCCCTTCCTCTGAAAACAGTCATGAGGGTTTTTGTTCCAAATTCAGTTGAGTAGTTGGCAGAGTTGTGCCGTCCTGTCGTGACTGTGGGTCATTGGTGAGGAATGGCAGTGATGATGTCTGGGGTTATACTCACACACACACACAGTGACTGTTGTCATAGTGACATATTGATCTGTGTCAGAGGGGTTGTGAGAATGACAGCATCCCCAGACTGATCTGTTCCCCCACTGTGCCCACTTTACCCAAGCATGCACTGAATATTGAATCCCCGCATTCAGCCGTGCCATGGTTACAGCGGGTCTAGAAATCGGGTGGCCCACCATTTCTTTACATTTCCTCAGTGAAAGTACTAGTGCCAATAGAAGGGGCGAGGGACAAAAAGATACCAGTCCCCCTCTCTCTCGTCTCTTTGTCTGCCTTGCCCTCCACATTCCCATAGAGATAATTGGTAAACCATGGAAACATCCGTCAGTCACTAAGCTGTGTAGAATATGTGGACTGGAAACATGTGGTTTCAGGTTTTGGGGGCAGGCACCTGTCAGTGCCTCCATATCAGTGATAAAAGATTTATTCAATTATGTCGGGGGGCTCTGCTAGGCAGAGTAATCGGTTCCGTACTGAACAGAGCGATGGATGGCTGCTGTACTGTTGAGCCAGCAGCAGATTGACTGGAGAATTATTTAACTCAACTGCTGACTGCTCTCTTTACTATTGGATGTACTCTAATATGTCTCACCTGGGGGGACAGCACTTTTATGTGATTGAAATTCTTAAAGTTATGGTTAACAGATGAGACATTTCTGCTCCGTTCCTGTTCATGTAATATCCAGATGTTTTGGAGAAACTGGATGAAATTTGATTTATTTTGAAGTGTCTGTCAACAGACTTAGGTTTAGTGCATTCTATCCCTACTCCTTGAATGTGATAACCCATATGTGTAATTTGTAATATATATGCCCTCTCACACCCCCACAGAGCCCAGAGGTTACTTAGAGATGATTGGTCATGTTCCCCAGTCCGCAGAAGAGGGCCTTCCAGACTCTTCCCCCAGCTGCCATAGGTCCTTCGGCTCCTCTCACTCGCCGTTCATTAGTGGGATGCCACAACGGACAGACAGGTACAGCCAATCAAATACAACCCTTTCGCACAATTATTAGACGCGCAGCACATGTTTATTCAAAATGTACAGTACCAGTCAAAAGTTTGAACACAACTACTCATTCAAGGGTTTTAATTTATTTGTACTATTTTTCTCATTGTATAATAATAGTTAAAACATCAAAACTATGAAATAACACATATGGAATCATGTATTAAACAAAAAAGTATTAATCAAATCTAAATATATTTTATGTTTTAGATTCTTATCAAAGTAGCCACCCTTTGCCTTGATGACAGCTTTGCACGCTCTGGGCATTTTCTCAACCAGCTTCATGAGGAATGCTTTTCCAACAGTCTTGAAGGAGTTACCACATATGCTGAGCATTTGTTGGATGCTTTCCTTCACTCTGCGGTCCACCTCATTCCAAACCATCTCAATTGGGTTGAAGTCGGGTGATTGTGATTGTGATAGTCATCCGATCGCCAACTCTGCGTCTCACAAAGACACGGCGGATGGTAAAGAAATCTCAAATTTGGACTCATCAGACCAAAGGACAGATTTCCACTGGTCTAATGTTCATTGCTCATGTTTCTTGGCCCAAGCAAGTCTCTTCTTCTTATTGATGTCCTTTAGTAGTGGTTTCTTTGCAGCAATTCAACCATGAAGGCCTAATTCACACAGTCTCCTCTGAACAGTTGATGTTGAGATGTGTCTGTTACTTGAACTCTGTGAAGCATTTATTTGGGCTGCAATTTCTGAGGCTGGTAACTCTAATGAACTTATCCTCTGCAGCATAGGTAACTCTGGTTCTTCCTTTCCTGTGGCAGTCCTCATGAGAACCAGTTTCATCATAGCGCTTGATGGTTTTTGCGACTGCACTTAAAGAAACTTTAAAAGTTCTTGTAATGTTCCTGATTGACTGACCTTCATGTCTTAAAGTAATGATGGACTGTCATTTCTCTTTGCTTATTTGAGCTGTTCTTGCCATAATATTTACATTTAAGTCATTTAGCAGACGCTCTTATCCAGAGCGACTTACAAATTGGTGCATTCACCTTATGACATCCAGTGGAACAGCCACTTTACAACAGTGCATCTAAATCTTTTAAGGGGGGGGGGGGGGGGGGGGTCAGAAGGATTACTTTATCCTATCCTAGGTATTCCTTAAAGAGGTGGGGTTTCAGGTGTCTCCGGAAGGTGGTGATTGACTCCGCTGTCCTGGCGTCGTGAGGGAGTTTGTTCCACCATTGGGGGGCCAGAGCAGCGAACAGTTTTGACTGGGCTGAGCGGGAACTGTACTTCCTCAGTGGTAGGGAGGCGAGCAGGCCAGAGGTGGATGAACGCAGTGCCCTTGTTTGGGTGTAGGGCCTGATCAGAGCCTGGAGGTACTGAGGTGCCGTTCCCCTCACAGCTCCGTAGGCAAGCACCATGGTCTTGTAGCAGATGCGAGCTTCAACTGGAAGCCAGTGGAGAGAGCGGAGGAGCGGGGTGACGTGAGAGAACTTGGGAAGGTTGAACACCAGACGGGCTGCGGCGTTCTGGATGAGTTGTAGGGGTTTAATGGCACAGGCGGGGAGCCCAGCCAACAGCGAGTTGCAGTAATCCAGACGGGAGATGACAAGTGCCTGGATTAGGACCTGCACCGCTTCCTGTGTGAGGCAGGGTCGTACTCTGCGGATGTTGTAGAGCATGAACCTACAGGAACGGGCCACCGCCTTGATGTTAGTTGAGAACGACAGGGTGTTGTCCAGGATCACGCCAAGGTTCTTAGCACTCTGGGAGGAGGACACAATGGAGTTGTCAACCGTGATGGCGAGATCATGGAACGGGCAGTCCTTCCCCGGGAGGAAGAGCAGCTCCGTCTTGCCGAGGTTCAGCTTGAGGTGGTGATCCGTCATCCACACTGATATGTCTGCCAGACATGCAGAGATGCGATTCGCCACCTGGTCATCAGAAGGGGGAAAGGAGAAGATTAATTGTGTGTCGTCTGCATAGCAATGATAGGAGAGACCATGTGAGGTTATGACAGAGCCAAGTGACTTGGTGTATAGCGAGAATAGGAGAGGGCCTAGAACAGAGCCCTGGGGGACACCAGTGGTGAGAGCGCGTGGTGAGGAGACAGATTCTCGCCACACCACCTGGTAGGAGCGACCTGTCAGGTAGGACGCAATCCAAGCGTGGGCCGCGCCGGAGATGCCCAACTCGGAGAGGGTGGAGAGGAGGATCTGATGGTTCACAGTGTCGAAGGCAGCCGATAGGTCTAGAAGGATGAGAGCAGAGGAGAGAGAGTTAGCTTTAGCAGTGCGGAGCGCCTCCGTGATACAGAGAAGAGCAGTCTCAGTTGAATGACTAGTCTTGAAACCTGACTGATTTGGATCAAGAAGGTCATTCTGAGAGAGATAGCAGGAGAGCTGGCCAAGGACGGCACGTTCAAGAGTTTTGGAGAGAAAAGAAAGAAGGGATACTGGTCTGTAGTTGTTGACATCGGAGGGATCGAGTGTAGGTTTTTTCAGAAGGGGTGCAACTCTCGCTCTCTTGAAGACGGAAGGGACGTAGCCAGCGGTCAGGGATGAGTTGATGAGCGAGGTGAGGTAAGGGAGAAGGTCTCCGGAAATGGTCTGGAGAAGAGAGGAGGGGATAGGGTCAAGCGGGCAGGTTGTTGGGCGGCCGGCCGTCACAAGACGCGAGATTTCATCTGGAGAGAGAGGGGAGAAAGAGGTCAGAGCACAGGGTAGGGCAGTGTGAGCAGAACCAGCGATGTCGTTTGACTTAGCAAACGAGGATCGGATGTCGTCGACCTTCTTTTCAAAATGGTTGACGAAGTCATCTGCAGAGAGGGAGGAGGGGGGGGGAGGGGGAGGAGGATTCAAGAGGGAGGAGAAGGTGGCAAAGAGCTTCCTAGGGTTAGAGGCAGATGCTTGGAATTTAGAGTGGTAGAAAGTGGCTTTAGCAGCAGAGACAGAAGAGGAAAATGTAGAGAGGAGGGAGTGAAAGGATGCCAGGTCCGCAGGGAGGCGAGTTTTCCTCCATTTCCGCTCGGCTGCCCGGAGCCCTGTTCTGTGAGCTCGCAATGAGTCGTCGAGCCACGGAGCGGGAGGGGAGGACCGAGCCGGCCTGGAGGATAGGGGACATAGAGAGTCAAAGGATGCAGAAAGGGAGGAGAGGAGGGTTGAGGAGGCAGAATCAGGAGATAGGTTGGAGAAGGTTTGAGCAGAGGGGAGAGATGATAGGATGGAAGAGGAGAGAGTAGCGGGGGAGAGAGAGCGAAGGTTGGGACGGCGCGATACCATCCGAGTAGGGGCAGTGTGGGAAGTGTTGGATGAGAGCGAGAGGGAAAAGGATACAAGGTAGTGGTCGGAGACTTGGAGGGGAGTTGCAATGTGGTTAGTGGAAGAACAGCATCTAGTAAAGATGAGGTCAAGCGTATTGCCTGCCTTGTGAGTAGGGGGGGAAGGTGAGAGGGTGAGGTCAAAAGAGGAGAGGAGTGGAAAGAAGGAGGCAGAGAGGAATGAGTCAAAGGTAGACGTGGGGAGGTTAAAGTCGCCCAGAACTGTGAGAGGTGAGCCGTCCTCAGGAAAGGAGCTTATCAAGGCATCAAGCTCATTGATGAACTCTCCGAGGGAACCTGGAGGGCGATAAATGATAAGGATGTTAAGCTTGAAAGGGCTGGTAACTGTGACAGCATGGAATTCAAAGGAGGCGATAGACAGATGGGTAAGGGGAGAAAGAGAGAATGACCACTTGGGAGAGATGAGGATCCCGGTGCCACCACCCCGCTGACCAGCTGCTCTCGGGGTGTGCGAGAACACGTGGGCGGACGAAGAGAGAGCAATAGGAGTAGCAGTGTTATCTGTGGTGATCCATGTTTCCGTCAGTGCCAAGAAGTCGAGGGACTGGAGGGAGGCATAGGCTGAGATGAACTCTGCCTTGTTGGCTGCAGATCGGCAGTTCCAGAGGCTACCGGAGACCTGGAACTCCACGTGGGTCGTGCGCGCTGGGACCACCAGATTAGGGTGGCCGCGGCCACGCGGTGTGAAGCGTTTGTATGGTCTGTGCAGAGAGGAGAGAACAGGGATAGACAGACACATAGTTGACAGGCTACAGGAGAGGCTACGCTAATGCAAAGGAGATTGGAATGACAAGTGGACTACACGTCTCGAATGTTCAGAAAGTTAAGCTTACGTAGCAAGAATCTTATTGACTAAAATGATTAAAATGATACAGTACTGCTGAAGTAGGCTAGTTGGCAGTGGCTGCGTTGTTGACACTACACTAATCAAGTCGTTCCGTTGAGTGTAATAGTTTCTACAGTGCTGCTACAGTGCTGCTATTCGGTGGCTAGCTGGCTAGCTAGCAGTGTTGATTACGTTACGTTGCGTTAAAAGAACGACAATAGCTGGCTAGCTAACCTAGAAAATCGCTCTAGACTACACAATTATCTTTGATACAAAGACGGCTATGTAGCTAGCTGTGTAGCTAGCTACGATCAAACAAATCAAACCGTTGTACTGTAATGAAATGAAATGAAATGAAAATGTGATACTACCTGTGGAGCGAAGCGGAATGCGACCGGGTTGTTGAGTGCGGAAGTTCTATTCGGTAGACGTTGGCTAGCTGTTGGCTAGCTAGCAGTGTTTCCTACGTTAAGAACGACAAATAGCTGGCTAGCTAACCTCGGTAAATTAAGATAATCACTCTAAAACTACACACTCTGAACTACCCAATTATCTTGGATACGAAGACAGCAAAGACAACTATGTAGCTAGCTAACACTACACTAATCAAGTCGTTCCGTTGAGTGTAATAGTTTCTACAGTGCTGCTATTCGGTAGACGGTGGACGTTTGCTAGCTGGCTAGCTGCTGGGCAGATAGCAGTGTGGACTACGATAGGACGACGAAATACGATAATTACGCAATTATCTTTGATACAAAGACGGCTATGTAGCTAGCTAAGAAGAAATTGCTAAGGTTAGACAAATCAAACCGTTGTACTATAATGAAATGTAATGAAAAGTTGAAAAGTTGAAAAGTTATACTACCTGCGGAGCGAATGCGACCGCTCGCTCCAAACCGGATGTTGCTGCATAATATGGACTTCGTATTTCACCAAATAGGGCTATCTTCTGTATACCACCCCTACCTTTTCACAACACATCTGATTGGCTCAAACACATTAAGAATGAACAAATTAACTTCCACAAATGAACTTTTAACAATGCACACCTGTTAATTGAAATGCATTCCACGTGACTACCCCATGAAGCTGGTTGAGAGAATGCCAAGAGGTGAAAAACTTTCATCACAGAGTGGCTACTTTGAAGAATCTCAAATTGTTTAACACTTTTTTGGTTACTACATGATTCCATATGTGTTATTTCATAGTTTTGATGTCTTCATAATTATTCTACAGTGGAGAACATACAGTCGTGGCCAAAAGTTTTGAGAATGACACAAATATGAATTTCCACAAAGTTTGCTGCTTCAGTGTCTTTAGATATTTTTGTCAGATGTTACTATGGAATACTGAAGCATAATTACAAGCATTTCATAAGTGTCAACCGCTTTTATTGACAATTACATGAAGTTGATGCAAAGAGTCAATATTTGCAGTGTTGACCCTTCTTTTTCAAGACCTCTGCAATCCGCCCTGGCATGCTGTCAATTACCCTCTGGGCCACATCCTGAGTGATGGCAGCCCATTCTTGCATAATCAATATTTGGAGTTTGTCAGAATTTGTGGGGTTTTGTTTGTCCACCCGCCTCTTGAGGATTGACCACAAGTTCTCAATGGGATTAAGGTCTGGGGAGTTTCCTGGCCATGGACCCAAAATATTGATGTTTTGTTCCCCAAGCCACTTAGTTATCATTTTTCCTTATGGCAAGGAGTTCCATCATGCTGGAAAAGGCATTGTTCGTCATCCACTCTGTTCCTGGATGGTTGGGAGAAGTTGCTCTCGAAGGATGTGTTGGTACCATTCTTTATTCATGGCTGTGTTCTTGGGCAAAATTGTGAGTGAGCCCACTCCCGTGGCTGAGAAGCAACCCCACACATGAATGGTCTCTGGATGCTTTACTGTTGGCATGACACAGGACTGATGGTAGCGCTCACCTTGTCTTCTCCGGACAAGCTTTTTTCCGGATGCCCCAAACAATCGGAAAAGGGATTCATCAGAGAAAATGACTTTACCCCAGTCCTCAGCAGTCCAATCCCTGTACCTTTTGCAGAATATCAGTCTGTCCCTGATGTTTTTCCTGGGGAGAAGTGGCTTCTTTGCTGCCCATCTTGACACCAGGCCATCCTCCGAAAGTCTTCGCCTCCCTGTGCGTGCAGATGCACTCACACCTGCCTGCTGCCATTCCTGAGCAAGCTCTGTACTGGTGGTGCCCCGATCCCGCAGCTGAATCAACTTTAGGAGACGGCCCTGGTGCTTGCTGGACTTTCTTGCGCGCCCTGAAGCCTTCTTCACAACAATTGAACCGCTCTCCTTGAAGTTCTTTATGATCCGATAAATGGTTGAGTGAGGTGACATCTTACTGGCAGCAATATCCTTGCCTGTGAAGCCCTTTTTGTGCAAAGCAATGATGACAGCACGTGTTTCCTTGCAGGTAACCATGGTTGACAGAGGAAGAACAATGATTCCAAGCACCACCCTCCTTTTGAAGCTTCCAGTCTGTTATTCAAACTCAATCAGCATGACAGAGTGATCTCCAGCCTTGTCCTCGTCAACACCTGTGGTAACGAGAGAATCACTGACATGATGTTAGCTGGTCCTTTTGTGGCAGGGCTGAAATGCAGTGGAAATGTTTTTTTGGAATTCAGTTCATTTGCATGGCAAAGAGGGACTTTACAATTAATTATGATTCATCTGATCACTCTTCATACCATTCTGGAGTATATGCAAATTGCCATCATACAAACTGAGGCAGCAGACTTTGTTAAAATTTCAAAACTTTTGGCCAGGACTGTGATAAAAATATGAGTAGTTGTGTTCAAACTTTTGACTGGTACTGTACATATACATTTGACATTTTAGCAAATGATAAGTATGGTTATAGGCTACATGTTCTGAAAATACATAATGGTCATAGAGTTTCATTAGAGAGGTGTTTTTTGTTTTTGATGATCTTCTCATTTTTGTGTTCTTCCTCCTCTCACAAGCTCCTCCATGGGTCAGCCCTGGCCAGAGGACAGAGCCCTCCACCCCAGCTCCATGTCCTTGGACTACAGCCACCACTCCCCTCCCATGCACCCCCAACCCCACTCTCAGCCTGCGCCCAACGCCCACAGCTCCCCCCGGGGCAGCCAGCAGAGCCACATGGCACACTATGGCCTCACCCACAGCCTTGCACACAGCTTCGACGAGCAAGACAACTTAGGCCTGGGGGGCTATGGTGCAGCCGACTGCCCACCCTCTGCCTCTCCTCTACTGAGGAATGGAGGCATGGAGAGGGGCCTGTACATTATGGGTTCCGTGGATCGTCTGGGCACCATCCGGACCCAGCACCTGCCACAGCAGCAGCAGCTCCAGGCCCAGGGGACCTTGCCTCCACTGCTGCCTGAGAAGAGGAGGGAGTCGGACGGGGAGCACTCCTTGGGCACAGCCTCCCCAGCCCCGAGCGGATTCTCCAGCCCACATAGCGGAAGCTCCCTCAGTATCCCATTTCCCAACATCCTGCCTGACCTCTCAGCCTCTGCACAGATGCCGGGCACCGCTTCACCTCTGCCAGGTAACCCCCTTGCTTACACAGTTAATAGCCAATCACTTCTTATCTGAGCCAATGGCTTGGGTTGGTACAATACTGTAAAGACGGTAATCAGTTCTGTTCTACAGTGGCCAGAAAAAGTATGTGAACCCTTTGGAATTACCTGGATTTCTGCATAAATTGGTCATAAAATTTGATCTGATCTTCATCTAGGTCACAACAATAGACAAACACAGTATGCTTAAACTAATAACACACAAACAATTTTACGTTTTCATATCTTCATTGAACACACCGTATAAACATTCACAGTGCAGGGTGGAAAAAGTATGTGAACCTTTGGATTTAATAACTGGTTGACCCTCCTTTGCCAGCAATAACCTCAACCAAATGTTTTCTGTAGTTGCGGATTAGACCTGCACACCGGTCAGGAGGAATTTTGGACCATTCCTCTTTACAAAACTGTTTAAGTTCAGCAATATTCTTGGGATGTCTGGTGTGAACCGCTCTCTTGAGGTAATGCCACAGCATCTCAATCAGGTTGAGGTCAGGACTCTGACTGAGCCACTCCAGAAGGCATATCTTCTTCTGTTGAAGCCGTGCTGTTGTTGATTTACTTCTGTGTTTTGGGTCGTTGTCCTGTTGCATCACCCAACTTCTGTTGAGCTTCAGTTGGCGGACAGATAGCCTAACATTCTCCTGCAAAATGTCTTGATAAACTTTGTAAAACATTTTTCTGTTGATGATAGCAAGTTGTCCAGGCCCTGAGGCAGCAAAGCAGTCCAAAACCATGACGCTCCCTCCACCATACTTTACAGTTGGGATGAGGTTTTGATGTTGGTGTGCTGTGCCTTTTTCTCTCGACACATAGTGTTGAGTGTTCCTTCCAAACCAATGAACTTTAGTTTCATCTGTCCACAGAATATTTTTCCAGTAGCACTGTAAAACATCCAGGTGCTCTTTTGCGAAATTCAGACATGCAGCAATGTTTTTTTTATTGTTGACAGAAATGGGTTCTTCCGTGGTGTCCTCCCATGAACACCATTCTTGTTTAGTGTTTCATGTATCGTGGTCTCGTCAACTGAGATGTTAGCATTAGAGGTCGACCGATTAATCGGAATGGCTGATTAACCTCTAACGAGCCTCTACCCCGGATCCGGGAGCACCCCCCACCCCCCCCCACACTGATTAGCATCGCTAGCATAGCGTCACAATTAAATAGTAGCATCTAAATATCATTAAATCACAAGTCCAAGACACCTAATGAAAGATACAGATCTTGTGAATGAAGCCACCATTTCAGATTTTTAAAATGTTTTACAGGGAAGACACAATATGTAAATCTATTAGCTAAACACGTTAGCAAAAATCACAATTTTTCTTTGTCCACCATTTTCTCTCAACACCAGTAGCTATCACCAATTCGGCTAAACTAAGATATTGATAGCCACTAACCAAGAAAAAACCTCATCAGATGACAGTCTGATAACATATTTATGGTATAGGATAGGTTTTGTTAGAAAAATGTGCATATTTCAGGTAGATATCATAGTTTACAATTGCACCCACCGTCACAAATGGACTAGAATAAATACATAGAGCAACGTGTATTTGTCACGATCGTGTGGAGGATTGACGGACCAAAACGCAGCATTAGCAAAATAAGCCATCTTCCTTTTTATTATGAAGAAGGAGAACCGAAAACAAAACACTATTACAAAACTAACAAAACAAACAAACGACCGTGAAGCTATGAACGTAGTGCACATACAGGCTACAAACCCACATCAAACGAAAGCCTATGGCTACCCTAAATATGGCTCCCAATCAGAGACAACAGAAATCAGCTGTCTCTAATTGGGAACCCATTCAGGCAACCATAGACTCTCCTAGACAACTACACCAACATAGACACAGCTAGACACACACACTCAACACAAACCTATACACTACACCCAACACCCCCTTTACCATATAACCACCCAAAACCGATAAAACACAAACATTCCCCATGTCACACCCTGACCTAACTAAAATAATAAAGAAAACAAAGAATACTAAGGCCAGGGCGTGACAGTATTACCTAATTACTAATCATCAAACATTCGTAAAAATACACAGCATACACTAATCGAAAGACACAGATCCTGTGAATACAGACAATATTTCAGATTTTCTAAGTGTCTTACAGCGAAAACACAATAAATCGTTATATTAGCATACCACATACGCAAACGTTACCCGAGCACTGATTCTAGCCAAAGAGAGCGATATCGTATCATCGCCAAAATATATTAATTTTTTCACTAACCTTCTCAGAATTCTTCAGATGACACTCCTGTAACATCATATTACAACATACATATACAGTTTGTTCGAAAATGTGCATATGTAGCCACCAAAATCATGGTTAGACAATGACAAAAGTAGCACAGCTGGTCAGAAAATGTCGTGCACCATATTAGACAGTGATCTAGTCTTATACATAAATACTCATAAACTTGACAAAAAAATATAGGGTGGACAGCGATTGATAGACAATTTCATTCTTAATACAATCGCGGAATTACATTTTTTAAATTATCCTTACTTTTCAATACAGGTTGCGCCAAGCAAAGCTACATCTAACAAAATGGCAGAACGTGCGTTTGACATTTTTCTACAGAACAACGATTTATCATCTTAAATATTTCTTACTATGAGGCGATCTTCCATCAGATTCTTGGGCAATGAATCCTTTCTTGGGTCTAATCTTCTTTTGGTCGAAAGATGTCCAGTTGTCCGTCGAAATGCTCACTAACGTACGACCGGGACCCCGAAACGTGCCCGGAGCTTCAAAGTCTATTACAAAGCAATGCCTCAAAATCGCACTAAACGGATATAAATTGCTATAAAACGGTTTAAATTAACTACATTATGATGTTTCTAACACCTATAACGAGTAAAAACATGACCGACGCTATATTACTGGCTAAACCAAGACTTGGAAAAAGGCCAGTCAGATATCCTTCTTGCGTTGAGCGCAGACTCCAAAGGAATCCTACTTCCGGTCTTTGGTCATTTATAGAGCCTGTGATTGCGCAATAGACTCCATTCAAATTGTCATCACTTACTGACATCTAGTGGAAGGCGTGGGCAGTGTTTGTATCTCATAGGATTAACAGAGACTTTAAAAACTGATCTGGAACCAGAGGCCAAGATGTCTAAATCTCACACACTGGGAGGAAAAGTGCTGTAGAATGAGTTCTGTTTCACTCAGAGACATAATTCAAACGACTATAGAAACTAGAGAGGGTTTTCTATCCAATAATAACAATAATATGCATATTGTACGAGCAAGAATTGAGTACTAGGCAGTTTAATCTGTAGAGTTAATTATGCTAATGCGAAATAGCACCCCCTATAGTTGCAAGAAGTTTTAATTAGGGCCGATTTTCAAGTTTTCATAACAATCGGTAATCGGCATTTTTGGACACCGATTATGATCGATTACATTGCACTCCACGAGGAGACTGCGTGGCAGGCTGACTACCTGTTATGCTAGTGCAGCAAGGAGCCAAGGTAAGGTGCTAGCTAGCATTAAACTTATCTTATAAAAAACAATCAATCTTAACATAATCACTAGTTAACCTGTCTAGGATCAGCGTGGCGCTTGCGGCACACCCCCCCCCCCCCCCCCACTGAAAAACCAGTGCCGCGAAATTCAAAAAAAATATTTTTTTAAAATATTTAACTTTCACACATTAAAGTCCAATACAGCTAATGAAAGACACAGATCTTGTGAATCCAGTCAACATGTCCGATTTTTAAAATGTTTTACAGGGAAGACACAATATGTAAAGATGTACATCTATTACCTAAAAACACATTAGCATAATCCACCATCTTTTATTTGTCCACCAACACCAGTAGCCATCACCAATTCGGCTAAACTAAGATATTTATAGCCCCTAACCAACAAAAAAACTCATCAGATGACAGTCTGATAACATATTTATGGTATGGGATAGGTTTTGTTAGAAAAAAGTGCATATTTCAGGTAGATGGCATAGGTTACAATTGCACCCACCGTCACAAATGGAATAGAAAAACTACTTAGAGCAAAGTGTTTACCTACTTACTAATCATCAAACATTTCGTAAAAATACACAGCATACACGAATCGAAAGACACAGATCCTGTGAATACAGACAATATTTCAGATTTTCTAAGTGTCTTACAGCGAAAACACAATAAATCGTTATATTAGCATAGCACATAGCACATAGCAGCCCAGCATTGATTCTAGCCAAAGTGAGCGATAAAAGTCAACATCGCCAAAAGATATTAATTTTTTCACTAACCTTCTCAGAATTCTTCCGATGACACTCCTGTAACATCATATTACACAATCCATATACAGTTTGATCGAGAATGTTTATATTTAGCCACCAAAATCATGGTTAGACAATGTGAAATGTAGCTCAGCTGGTCACAAAATGTCCTTGCGCCACTTAGACAGTGATCTACTCTTATACATAAATACTCATAAACGTGACTAAAAAATATAGGGTGGACAGGGATTGATAGACAATTTAATTCTTAATACAATTGCGGAATTACATTTTTTAATTTATCCTTACTTTTCAATACAGTTTGCGCCAAGCGAAGCTACGTCAAAAAACATGGCGTCCTAAGCCACTAAAATGTTTCGACAGAAACACGATTTATCATAATAAAAATGTCCTACCTTGAGCTGTTCTTCCATCAGTATCTTGGGCAAAGGATCCTTTCTTGGGAGTAATCGTCTTTTGGTGGAAAGCTGTCCTCTTGCCATGTGGAAATGCCAACTGCGTTCGGGATGAACTGAAAAGCGTGCCCAGCTATTCACATCGTTTCAAAAATAAATGTCCCAAAATCGCACTAAACGGATATAAATTGCTATAAAACGCTTTAAATTAACTACCTTATGATGTTTTTAACTCCTATAACGAGTGAAAAGATGACCGGAGAAATATAACAGGCTAAACTAACGCTTGGAACAGGAGCGGGTCGGAGTCCTCCACGCGCGTTACGCACCAAGAAAAGACTTGCTAGCCTCAGGGTTTTTTCATTTGTAGTGCCTGTGAACGCGCAATCGACCCCATTGGAATCGTCATCACGTAAAGGCATCCAGGGGAAGACGTAAGAAGTGTCCGTATAGTCATAGCAATAACAGTGCCCTTTTAACTGACTTCAGATCAGTGGCCAACATTTCTCAAATCTGACTCCATGTCAGGGAAATTGCTGTAGAATGGGCTCTGTTCCACTTAGAGACAAAATTTCAACTCCTATAGAAACTATAGACTGTTTTCTATCCAATAATAATAATAATATGCATATTGTACGATCAAGGATTTTGTGGGAAGCCGTTTCAAAAATTACCCAATTAGCATAAATAGTCTCAACAGCGCCCCCATCCTCAACAGGTTAACTACACATGGTTGACGATATTGCTAGTTTATCTAGCTTGTCCTGCGTTGCATATAATCGATGCGGTGCCTGTTAATTTATCATTGAATCATAGCCTACTTTGCCAAACAGGTGATTTAACAAGAGCATTCGCGAAAAAAGCACTGTCATTGCACCAATGTGTACCCAACCATAAACATAATGCCTTTCTTAAAAATACACAAGTATATAGGGAAATTGTGTCACTTCTCTTGCGTTCTGTGCAAGCAGAGTCAGGGTATAGGCAGCAGTTTGGGCCTTCTGGCTCGTTGCGAACTGTGTGAAAACCATTTCTTCCAAGCAAAGACCGTAATTAATTTGCCAGAATTGTACATAATTATGACATAACATTGAAGGTTGTGCAATGTAACAACAATATTTAGAGTTAGGGATGCCACCCGTTAGATGATATACGGAACGATTCCGTATTTCACTGAAAGGATAAACGTTTTGTTTTCGAAATGATAGTTTCCGGATTTGACCATATTAATGACCTAAGGCTAGTATTTCTGTGTGTTATTATATTATAATTAAGTCTATGATTTGATAGAGCAGTCTGACTGAGCGGTGGAGACATTCATTCAAACAGCACTTTCCTGCATTTGCCAGCATCTCTTTGCTGTGCTTCAAGCATTGCGCTGTTTATGACTTCAAGCCTATCAACTCCCGAGATTAGGCTGGCAATACTAAAATACCTATTAGAACATCCAATAGTCAAAGGTATATGAAATACAAATGGTACAGAGAGAAATAGTCCATAATAACTACAACCTAAAACTTCTTACCTGGGAATATTGAAGACTCATGTTAAAAGGAACCACCAGCTTTCATATGTTCTGAGCAAGGAACTTAAACGTTAGCTTTTTTACATGGCACATATTGTACTTTTACTTTCTTCTCCAACACTTTGTTTTTGCATTATTTAAATCAAATTGAACATGTTTCATTATTTATTTGAGACTAAATTGATTTTATTGATGTATTATATTAAGTTAAAATAAGTGTTCATTCAGTATTGTTGTAATTGTCATTATTACAAATATATATATATATATAAAAATCATCCGATTAATTGGTATCGGCTTTTTTTGGCCCCCAATAATCGGTATCGGCGTTGAAAAATCATAATCGGTCGACCTCTAGTTAGCATGTTACAGAGATTTCTGTAAGTCTTTAGCTGACACTCTAAGATTCTTATTAACCTCATTGAGCATTCTGCACTGTGCTCTTGCAGTCATCTTTGCAGGACGGCCACTCCTAGGGAGAGTAGTAACAGTGGTGAACTTTCTCCATTTATAGACAATTTGTCTTACTGTGAACTGATGAACATCAAGGCTTTTAAAGATACTTTTGTAATCCTTTCCAGCTTTATGCAAGTCAACAATTCTAATCTTAGGTCTTCTGAGATCTCTTTTGTTCGAGGCATGGTTCACATCAGGCAATGCTTCTAGTGAATAGCAAACTCAAATTTTGTGAGTTTTTTATAGGGCAGGGTATGTCTAACTAACATCTCCAATCTCATCTCATTGATCAGACTCCAGGTTAGCTGACTGACTCCAATTGTCTTTTGGAGAAGTCATTAGCATTGGGGTTCACATACCTTTTCAAACCTACACGTGAGTGTTTAAATTATGTATTCAATATGGACAAGAAACATACAATACTTTGTGTGTTATTAGTTTAAGCACACTGTTTTTGTCCATTGTTGTGACTTAGATCAAGATCAGATCAAATTTTATGACAAATTTATGCAGAAATCCAGGTAATTCCAAAGGGTTCACATACTTCTTCTTGACACTGCATGTACTGTATCCTTTAGGTGAGTTTTCTCGGTCAATTCGGATTTGCCACATATGGATGTCTTTTGAACTTGGTTGCAGTGATTGAATGCCTGAGGTCTTCGTGCATTGACTAACCTCTGGTGTGTTTGTGATACTGTATTTCCAGATGTCCTGGCCAGCAAGCATGTGACTGTAAACTTTGTGCAAGACACATCGAAATTCTGGTACAAGCCTGATATCTCCAGGGACCAAGGTAAAAACATTAGGAAATATGTGTCTTGTCTCCCAGGAGTATTTGTCTGCCAAATTTCCATAATGCTCTTCAACATTTTGACAGTGTTGGGAGATGTTGACAGTTTCCACACTCCTCTGTGACATCGTCACGAAAATGTCTTCTCCTTTCCTCCTTATTTTCTCCTCCTCTCAGCTATCTCAGTCCTGAAGGACAAGGAGCCCGGATTTTTCATAGTACGGGACAGCCACTCCTTCAAAGGAGCCTATGGGCTGGCCATGAAGGTGGCCACACCCCCTCCCTCAGTCCTGCAGCCGAGCAAGAAAGGTAGGCATTGGCTGAGAGAGATAAGGGGGCAGAGCTTTAGGTTCAGACCGGTTCCTGTTTGATGTGGGACATAGGAGTAGGATGATGATTGATGAAGCCCATATAGGCTACACATATTTATTTGGACAGTGAAGCTACAACTTTAAATTTGGCTCTATACTCCAGCATTTTGGTTTTGAAATCAAATGTTTGCACAAATGTTTTATATGAGGTGACAGTATAGAATGTTGCCTTTTATTTGAGGGTATTTTCACACATATCTGTTTTACTGTTCAGGAATGAAAGCACTTTATGTATCTAGTCCCCTCATGTTAAGGTGTCTTCAGTATTTGGCCAAATTCACTTATAGTGTATTAAAGAAGTCAAAGTGTAGTATTTATTCCCATATTCCAAGCCTACAATATCAAGCTTTTGACTCTACAAACTTGTTGGATGCATTTGCAGTTTGTTTTGCTTGTGTTTCGGATTACGTTGTGCCCAAGAGAAATGGTACATAATGTATGTGCCATTTTGGAGTCACTTTTATTGTAAAAGAATTATTGTAAATAAGAATATAATATGTTTCTGAACACTTCTACATTAATGTGGATGCTACCATGATTACACATAATCATGAATGAATCGCGAATGATGTTACAGAAAGTTACAGATGCACAAAGATCATGCCCCCAAAACATGCTAACCTCTCACCATTACAATAACAGGGGAGATTAGCATTTTGGGGGTGGGTATGCCTGCTAGGAATATGGGACCAAATGCTAATCTTTTGACTAAATGTAATACACTATAAGTGAATTTGTCCAAATACGTAGATACATAAAGTGTGGTAAAACAGATATGTATGAAAATACCCTCGATTAAAGATGACACTCTGTTGCCTCATATAAAACATTTGATCTTAAATCCAAAGTGCTGAAGTATAGTCCCCTCTCTGTTTGTTCAACAGCTCCTAGCTTTGGGTCTCTCTTCTGGGCAGCATTGTGATAGAACCAAACAGCCGTGCTCTTTGTTAAGTAGTTTTAGATGTAGCAGCTAGTGCTTTAAAACAAACAATAGAAAAAGCAAGCTTTATAAACCTGCACAGATTTCAGGCCTTTCTCCATGGGTGCTTTTTGCCCTACATAAGGTAATGTAACTTTGTGTGACATTCAGTACAGATTGTTTTATTCACCACCATGAAATACAGCCTCAATTCAATTTAGAAATGTCCTGGCAAGCAACATATTGCTTTGTTCATGGTATTCCTTGTTTTACGTTTCAAGTTATGTTTCTCACATGCACAAGTACAGTGAAATGCTTAACTTGCAAGCCCTTCCCAACAGTGCAGTATTCAATATCAAAATAGTAGAACTAAAAACTAAACACGAGAAATAAGAAAGGAAGGAAAAAAACTTGAGAATGTAAGCTACCGGTACTTATGTGTTTACAGTGCAATCGGAAATAATTCAGACCCCTTGACTTTTTCCAAATTTTGTTACATTACAGCCTTATTCTAAAATTGATTAAATCGTTTTTTTCTTCTTCTCATCAATCTACACACAATACCCCATAATGACAAAGCAAAAAACGGAAATTTTACATTTACATAAGTATTCAGACCCTTTACTCAGTACTTTGTTGAAGCACCTTTGGTAGCGATTACAGCCTCGAGTCTTCCTGGGTATGACACTACAATCTTGGCACACCTGTATTTGGGGAGTTTCTCCCATTCCTCTCTGTCAGGTTGGATGGGGAGCGTCGCTGCACAGCTATTTTCAGGTTGCTCCAGAGATGTTCGATCGGGTTCAAGTCCGGGTTCTGGCTGGGCCACTCAAAGACATTCAGAGACTTGTCCCGAAGCCACTCCTGCGTTGTCTTGGCTGTGTGCTTAGGGTCGTTGTCCATTTGGAAGGTGAACCTTCGCTCCAGTCTGAGTTCCTGAGAGCTCTGGAGCAGGTTTTCATCAAGGATCTCTCTGTACTTTGCTCCATTCATCTTTCCCTCATCCTGACTAGTCTCCCAGTCCCAGCCACTGAAAAACATCCCCACAGCATGATGCTGCCACCACCATACTTCACTAAAGTCAGGATGTCAGGATTCCTCCAGAAGTGACGCTTGGCATTCAGGCTAAATAGTTCAATCTTGGTTTCATCAGACCAGAAAATCTTGTTTCTCATGGTCTGAGAGTCCTTTAGGGGCCTTTTGGAAAACTCCAAGCAGGCTGTCATGTGCCTTTTACTGAGGACTGTCTTCTGTCTTGCCACTCTAACATAAAGGCCTGATTGGTGAAGTGCTGCAGAGATGGTTGTCCTTCTGGAAGGTTGTCCTATCTCCACAAAAGATCTCTGGAGCTCTGTCAGAGTGACCATCAAGTAATTGGTCACCTCCCTGACCAACACCCTTCTCCCCTGATTGTTCAGTTTGGCCAGGCGGACAACTCTAGGAAGATTCTTGGTGGTTCCAAACGTCTTCCATTTAAGAATGATGGCGGCCACTGTGTTCTTGAGGACCTTCAATGCTGCAAAATGTTTTGGTATCCTTCCCCAGATCTGTGCCTTGACACAATCTTGGAGCTCCATGGACAATTCCTTCCACCTCATGGCTTCGTTTTTGCTCTGACATGCACTGTCAACTGTGGGACCTTATATAGACAGGTGTGTGCCTTTCCAAATCATGTATAATCAATTGAATTTACCACAAGTGGACTCCAATCAAGTTGTAGAAACATCTCATGGATGATCAATGGAAACGTTTACAAAAATTTCTAAAAACATGTTTTTGCTTTGTCATTATGGGTTATTGTGTGTAGATTGATGGTAACAAAATGTGGAAAAGGGAAAGGGGTCTGAATACTTTCCGAATGCACTGTAAATTGTCAGAGCCAGTACCAAATTGACAATGTGCAGAGTTACTGGAGTAGTTGAGGTAGGGCTGTATAAGTTTCAAGCTTCAATGTCACATGCACAAGTACAGTGAAATGCCTTTCTTGCAAACTCAAAACCCAACAATGCTATAATCAACAACAATGTATTACTAGAAAAAAACACACTAGAAATAAGAATAGGAAATAGGAAATACACAATTAAGTAAGTACTCATAATATATACAGGAAATATATAAAAAGTCAGTTCCAATACCATATTTACAATGTGCAGGAATACTGGAGTGATGGAGGTAAATATGTATAGAGGTAAGGTGACTAGGCAACAGGATAAAAGATAAACAGAGTAGCAGCAGCTTGTATTTCAGTGGGTGTGCGGCAGAGTCCGTATAAATGTATATGTGAGTGAGCAAAAAATGGAGTGAGTGTGTAGGGTTCTGGGATTGTGCATAGAGACCGCAAAGATTGAAATTAAAGGTCAAGAAAGATACGAGGTTAACTCAGTCTGTGAGCTATTTTGTTAGCTATTAATCAGTCGTATTGCTTGGGGATAGAAGCTGTTCAAGAGCCTGTTGGTGTCAGACTTGATGCACCGGTCCGTCTTGGTGTGTGGCAGGAGAGAAAATTGTCTATGGCTTGGGTGGTTGGAGTCTTTGAAGATTTCCCGGGCCTTCTTTTCTGCCTGATATAGAGGTCCTGGATGGCAGGGAGCTCGGTCGCAGTGAATTATTGGACTGTCCTCACAACCCTATGTAAAGCCATGCTATCGAGGGCGGTGGTATTGCTAAAACAAGCAGTGATGCAGCCAGTCAATATGCTCTTAATGGTACAGCTGTAAAACCTGCCAAGCCTTCTTCACAACTGTGCATGTGTGTTTGGGCCATTCTAAGTCTTTAGTGATTTGGACACCGGGGAACTTGAGGCTGTCTACCTGCTCCAACCCCCCCCCCCCCCCAGTCCACATTCATTATTTATTCAGGGACAGAAGTAAAAAAAAAAATAAAAAAAAAAGGGATTCCTGTAAGACACTGGTGTCCTTATGCCCAGCCCAGAGCACAGCCCACTAAGTCCTAACCCCTCCCTTTCTCCTCCACACGGTGTCGGGAGCCCCTCACTCACAGCAGGCTGGCACCTGTAAGGACATCATGACACAGTCCCTCTCCGAGCATTGTGACTTCTTAAGAGATTGAAACCCAAGCCAGCTCCAGGAGAAGGCTTTTCTATGGGAGGACATTCCTCAGACACACACTCGTCACGCCCCTCAGACACACACTCGTCATGCCCCTCAGACACACTGTTGTTAAATCATAATAACGCTAATCTCAGCTGTGATTGGATAAGATGTATGTAACTCTTAGAATTTGGGATAGGAGTTAACAGGGGTAAAATAACTGAGACTCCGCCAGCACTTAACTTACAGTCAACAGGTATAATGCATTATAATGTGTTGTAGGCATGTATGAGCATTTATAGCATTCTTGTGTATAATAACGTTATCTCTCACTCTATGATTGGAGGTGATCTGTCCAATGAGCTGGTCCGTCACTTCCTGATTGAGTGTACACAGAAAGGAGTTCGGTTGAAGGGCTGTCCCAATGAGCCCTACTTTGGTGAGTGTCTCCACTGTAGCACACGTTTTGTCATACCCTTTTGAGGACAGTGATAACACAATGGTGACCCCTGCTGGTTACTCTCTGTACTGATAAATAAAGCATAACGTTCCTGTGTGCCCTCTACTGGATAATGATTGCAAGTGTGCCTCAGCTCTTACGATGATGTTCATAGCTAATATGAAATCATCTTTAAAGTAATATGATGTTTTTTGTTTTTTTACAGGTAGTTTAACTGCGTTGGTGTGTCAGCACTCCATAACTCCCTTGGCTCTGCCCTGCAAACTCATCATACCTGACAGAGGTAAGATGCCTAATCTCAATGTCCTTATACATAACATTGTGTTACAGTAACAAGATAAACATGGTTTAGTTTTATAAAACATAATTGTGTCCTCTGCCAAAGCAATTTAACGAACACTAGTCTCTCTCGTCTCTGTGTAACTAAATGTGGCAGGGCTGGAAATTGCAGGGCAGTTTCGAATTATATGATGTGATTTATAAGCCTGTGCATGCAACTCATGTCAACGTAGATGAATTGCCTTTACGTGGTAGCCATAAACCAATGTCATCAGTGACAGATGGTCAATAGAGAGAGGAAGGGAGAGATCGAGGGAGAGTTTAATCAGATTTATTTTAATTCAGTGATATGTCACTGCCTCCCATTCTTCATTTCAAACATCTTACTTTTATTTATTTTTCCTATGTTGGTAGATCCTCTTGAAGACGTGGTGGAGAATACTGCTCCACAATCTGTCACCAACTCTGCTGCTGAGCTCCTTAAACAAGGAGCAGGTAGGGCTTAAAGGGATACTTCGGGATTTTAGCAATGTGGTCCTTTATCTACTTCAGTCAGATGAATTTGTGGATACCATTTTTATGTCTCTGTGTGCCGTTTGAAAACTACCTCTAACTTCCTTCATACTGGACACAGAGACATAGAAGTGGTATCCACACGTTCATATGACTCTGGGGAAGTAGATAAAGGGCCTCAGTGCCAAAATCCAGAAGTATCCCTTTAAATCCCTTTACTAACCACATATTTAAGCACATGATTAATTAAGCACATGATTATACAGGTGTATGACTATTAGGCGAATCAATGGGGAGTATATTAATGGCTAAATAAGTATTGGGAAGCCTAACAACAACAACTGCTGTTCCTAAGGGATTGTGTAGATAACGTGTTGTGTTAGCACCTCTCTCCTATGGCCTTGCAGTGTGTAATGTGTGGATCCAGTCTGTGTTCATTTATTTAACCTTTATTTAACCAGGAAGGGCTCATTGAGATTTAAAATCTCTGTTTCAAGAGCGTCCTGGCCAAGATAGGCAGCACCAAGTCATTACATAAATTACAGACAGACAACATGAAAAACTACAAGTAATCTAGTAAAAACCATTGAATTCACAAGAGTATAACAAAATCAAAAACAGCAAATTAAAAACATTGACAGGTCAGGGAATCAGCCTCAAAATCCTTCATCAGTGATTTAAAAACACCAATCGGGACAAGTTCTTCCAGTTCATTGTGTAGTGTGTGTTTGTATCTGTTTGTAACGTGTGTTTCTTTGCAGCGTGTAATGTGTGGTTCCTGGGCTCAGTGGAGATGGAGTCTCTGACAGGGTACCAGGCTGTGCAGAAGGCCACCAGTGTGACATTGGGCTCAGACCCCCTGCCCACCTCCACCGTGGTCCACTTGAAAGTCTCCTCACAGGGAATCACCCTCACCGACAACCAGAGGAAGTGAGTCATGGAGAATACACAGACAGGCAGACAGACAGACAGTGAGGCACACCTACATGGTCACATTAGTAATGCATGTATAGCTAATATAAAACCATATATACAGTACCAGTCAATTGTTTGGACACACCTACTCATTCAAGGGTTTTTCTTTATTTGTACTATTTTCTACATTGTAGAATAAAAAATGATGAAACAACACATATGGAATCATGTAGTAACCAAAAAAGTGTTCAACAAATCAAAATATATTTGAGATTTGAGATTTGAGACTCTTCAAAGTAGCCACCCTTTGCCTTGATGACAAATCATTAACTAAACCCTAAACCTCAACTAAATATTGTAATAAATCATGTGGAAATTGAGCAAGTTGAGGTGACTAAACTGCTTGGAGTTACCCTGGATTGTAAACTGTCATGGTCAAAACATATTGATACAACAGTAGCTTAGATAGGGAGAAGTATGTCCATAATAAGGCGCTGCTCTACCTTCTTGACAGCACTATCAACAAGGCAGGTACAACAGGGCCTAGTTTTGTCACACCTGGACTACTGTTCAGTCATATGGTCAAGTGCCACCAAAAATAACATATTGCAATTGGTTCAGAACTGGGCAGCACGGCTGGCCCTTGGATGTACACAGAGAGCTAATGTAACCGATGTGAAATGGCTAGCTAGTTAGCGGTGGTGCGTGCTAATAGCGTTTCAATCGGTGACGTCACTCTCTCTGAGACCTTGAAGTAGTTGTTCCCCTTGCTCTGCAAGGGCTGTGGCTTTTGTGGCTCGATGGGTAACGATGCTTCGTGGGTGTCAGTTGATGATGTGTGCAGAGGGTCCCTGGTTCGAGCCCAGGTAGGGGCGAGGAGAGGGATAGAAGCTAAACTGCTACACTAATATTAATAGTATGCATGTCAATCTCTCCTGGCTCGAAGTGGAAGAGAGATTGACTTCATCATTACTTGTATTTATGAGAGTTATTGACATGTTGAATGATCCGAGCTGTCTGTTTGAACTACTGGCACACAGCTCAACACATGCCACAAGAGGTCTCTTCACAGTCCCCAAGTCCAGAACAGACTATGCACAGTACTAAATACAGCCATGTCTACAAGTAACTCATGCAACAGTAAAATTTGATTTAAAAAACAGATAAAAAACACCTTATGTAACAGCAGGGACTGTGAAGCAACACAAACATAAGCACAGACATATGCATACACACACACACGATAACATTCACACTATACACACACGTACACATGAGTTTTGTATTATATATATGTGGAGTCGGTGCCTGAGGGCACACAGTCTGTGAATGTATTGTAATGTTTTTAAACTGGAATAAACTGACTTAATGTTGCTGGACCCCAGTAATGGGGATCCATAATAAAACAAATACAGCTTTGCATACTCTTAGCATTCTCTCAACCAGCTTCACCTGGAATGCTTTTCCAACAGTCTTGAAGGAGTTCCTACGTATACTAAGCACTTGTTGGCTGCTTTTCCTTCACTCTGCGGTCCAACTCATCCCAAACCATCTCAATTGGGTTGAGGTCAGGTGATTGTGGAGGCCAGGTCATCTGATGCAGCACTCCATCACTCGCCTTCTTGGTCAAATAGCCCTTACACAGCCTGGAGGTGTGTTGGGTCATTGTTATGTTGAAAAACAAATGATAGTCCCACTAAGCACAAACCAGATGGGATGGCGTATTCCTGCAGAATGCTGTGGTAGCCATGCTGGTTAAGTGCGCCTTGAATGCTAAATAAATCACTGACAGTGTCACCAGCAAAACACCCCCACACCATCACACCTCCTCCTCCATGCTTCACGGTGGGAACCACGCATGAGGAGATCATTCATTCACCTACTCTGCGTCTCACAAAGACACGGCGGTTGGAACCAAAAATCTCAAATTTGGACTCATTAGACTTAAAGACCGATTTCCACTGGTCGATTGTCTATTGCTCGTGTTTCTTGGCCCAAGCAAGTCTCTTCTTCTTATTGGTGTCCTTTAGTAGTGGTTTCTTTGCAGCAGTTTGACCATGAAGGCCTGATTCACACAGTCTCCTCTGAACAGTGATGTTGAGATGTGTCTGTTACTTGAACTCTGTGAAGCATTTATTTGGGCTTGAATATCTGAGTCTGGTAACTGTAATGAACTTATCCTCACCTTAAGCTGTTCTTGCCATAATATGGACTTGGTCTTTTACCAAATAGGGTTGTGTTCTGTATAACACCCCTACCTTGTCACAACACAACTGATTGGATCAAACACATTAAGAAGGAAAGAAATTCCACAAATTAACTTTTAACAATGCACACCTGTTAATTGAAATGCATTCCAGCTGACTATCTCATGAAGCTGGTTGAGAGAATTCCGAGAGTGTGCAAAGCTGTCATCAAGGCAAAGGGCGGCTACTTTGAAGAATCTCAAATATAAATATATTTTGATTTAACACTTTTTTGGTTACTACATGTTTCCATGTGTGTTATTTCATAGCGTTGATGTCTTCACTACTTATTCTACAATGTAGAACATAAAGAAAAATCTTTGAATGAGTGCGTGTGTCCAAACGTTTGACTGATTCTGCACATATACACAGTTGTACTATGTATTTCTCTTTTACCCAGGTTCTCTTCTCCTCTTCCCAGGTTGTTCTTCAGAAGGCATTATGCAGTGACCACTGTCATCTTCTGTGCATTGGACCCTCAAGATCGGAAGTGAGTAAAATATGCCAGAATCAACATCATTTGACATAAAGGTACTGTGGTGATAATTTCATCAGCTTACACTGTCTGTATGATGCCTTGTATGTTCTTTCTGTGTTCTTTTCCCCATCCGTTCTTAGGTGGAAAAAAGACGGCTGCACTTCAGCAAAGATCTTTGGCTTTGTGGCGAGGAAGACGGGCAGTGGGCAGGACAACGTGTGCCACCTGTTCGCCGAGCACGACCCCGAGCAGCCCGCCAGCGCCATCGTCAACTTCGTCTCCAAGGTGATGATTGGCTTCCAGAAGACCAAGTAGCCCTGCAACGCTGCTAGCTAATTGGCTAGTGGGGCTGTTTCTAAAACTTAAAACCGTACAACCCTCAACTTGAAGGTTGTGAGCCAGGAATTGGACAGGAAGGCAGTGGAACAGAGTTCCATCCACAGAACTAGCATGGGTTTTGCGAGATACTATTTCTATGGTTACACTACCTAAGAATGGGATACAATTGATAACAGAATAATCTAGAGGCGAAAGAAACGCACACCTATTTAGGTGAGGTGCTGGCTAGCGGAGTGGAACACTTATTTAGGTGAGGTGCTGGCTAGCGGAGTGGAACACCTATTTAGGTGAGGTGCTGGCTAGCGGAGTGGAACACCTATTTAGGTGAGGTGCTGGCTAGCGGAGTGGAACACCTATTTAGGTGAGGTGCTGGCTAGCGGAGTGGAACACTTCAAAAAATAAAGGAGAGCCGCACTCTAGGAGCTCAGATGCAAAGATATTTATGTCCAACGTTTCAACAGACAAGCTGTCTTCATCAGGACAGCACTCCATCACTTGTCTGTCGAAACGTTGGACATAAATGTTTTACATCTGAGCTCCTAGAGTGTGCGGCTCTCCTTTATACAATTGATAATAAGCATGAAAAGACTTACACGTTTTCAACTTAACAACCTATCCAAGTCATCTCCTGCTTACAACACAGAGGGAACTGTGGACCATCAGCAGGACAGGAGACTCAATGAGATCTTTCATTGAGTCGAATGAAAACTCAAAACTCCTTTGACTTAATTTTCTAACAGACTCTTTCCTTGTGGTGATTATTAGGGGTGTGTCTGGAAGGAAAAGGAGAATATACAACAGCTACGTTTTAAGATGTGCATTTCATTTTTATGTATCGTTATAGAACTAATACAGATGTTTGCATTTCTGTCTCAGAAGGGTTTACAGTTTTATGTATCCCAACTCTACAAGTTAGTTACGTATTCCTATTCTCAACATGCTCTGTATGGTGTGATACTATACTATAGGGAAGCATAGAAGCCTGGCATGTAAGGGTTTGTCATGTTTAATATTTAATCAAAAATAAACAAACTATATAAAGCATTATTCAAGCTATTAAAAACGGTACTAAAAAATACTCTAAATCATAACTTCTCCTTATGTTATCAAAAACTTTATTTTTGTAAATGCATCATATACTATTTGAAAAGTAATATCTATTGACTTTATGTTAGAACAAAAAAATATCAATATTTTCCCTAAACTGATGTTTCACCATCCCAATCATTTATCTTGAATTTTGATATTGCTCAACTCTGGATATGTATGAGAATGAAAACCTCTATCAAAGCAATAACACACAAACATGTAAAGATCTGGAAGGGAAGCGTTGGAATGAATCAGACCATAGAAAAATATTATATATGTAAACCCTAATATATTCTATGATTTCTTTATATAATTTGTTAATTACATGTACTTTGAACTCATTTACTACTTCGTTCAGTACTGCTTTTCTGGAAGATTGTTTTAAAATGGATAAATGACTGTTTGTTTTTCCTTTGGCTAGTCTCAAATAAGTGTTTAAATGGACTTTGTTTTTGTATATTATTGGCACTAACTATATATTGAAATGTCCCAGTGTTAAAATATATAGAGTACACTGAGTGTACCAAACATTAGTATTGATTAATATTAAAATGTAGTTGCACCCCCCCCCCCCCCCCCCCCCCCCTTTAGCCCTCAGAACAGCCTCAATTAGTCAGGGCATGGACTCTACAAGGTGTCGAAAGCGTTCCATAGGGATACTGGCCCATGTTGACTCCTGCTCACAACTGCGTCCCACAGTTGTGTCAAGATGGCTGGATGTCCTTTGGGTAGTGGACCATTCTTGATACACACAGGAAACTGTTGAAACCCAGCAGCGTTGCAGTTCTTGACACAAACCGGTGCACCTGGCACCTACTTCCATAGCCCGTTCAAAGGCACTTAAATATTTTGTCTTGCCCATTCAACCGCTGAATGGCACAGATACACAATCCATATCTCAATTGTCTCAAGGCTTAAAAATCCTTCTTTAACCCATCTCCTCCCCTTCATCTACACTGATTGAAGCAGATTTAACAAGTGATATCAGCTTTTACCTGGATTCACCTGGTCAGTCTATGTCCATGGAAGGAGCAGGAGTCCGTAATGTTTTTATACTCAGTAGAGGACATTTGTATTATATATTGCATTTGGAATTATGAAAGAAATATTGTGTTGGAACAATAGGCGATCATTGGGGCTTGATTGAACTCAATGGAAAAGTGCAAAAGAAAAGTGGCAACACCGCCCACCCAATGCGTCGAGCGAGCTCAGTGAAGTGCAGCTTTTAAATCACCTTTTTGTCTAGATTAACTTTTTCATGGTCACATTTCTTCATGTCAAATAATCAGGGCAGGGACCACCTAATTCCAATACACTTTGTTGATATACTATACATTCATTGTTTGTGTACATTTTAGTTGTATTTGTTTTTCATTTTGCTCATGATGTACTAATATGATTTACAGTCTGTACCTCATAATACCTTTACTATCTCACATTTGAAAAAATAATTATATATTTTTATGTTTCATATTGATTTGCAGCAAGTGACATAAAAAGTTCATTTGTATATGAGAAACGGCATTTTCAATGTTGAATGTGAATAAACAAAAGGGAAAAATTATGTCACTGGTCCACTTATAATTCTTATTATTATCAATTTTTTTTGAGAGAGAGATGATGGAGATTTGTTGAGTTTGACAGTATGCATGATTTATGTCTATTTTTCAGCCAGGAAACCAGAAGAGGGTGCTAGTAACACACACATCCATGTCTGTAAGATCCTTTGTGACCTAGCTCTATGGTTGTTGTGCTTGCTCTAGGTGATGTGTACCGCAATGTCTGGACACATTTTCTACACCAGCATTGGAAGGTGAAGTACAAGTCGGCTAGCAAATCGGCTAACCTTCACATGAAACAGGTGACAGATTAGGAAAGTAGATGACAGCAGCACAAAATCAATATTAAAATAATGATTGATTAGAAGATGATCTGTGCACTGGATCGATCCTGGATTGTCTTGTGCACTGTGTCAGTCATGGACCATCCTGTGCACTGTGCCGGTCCTGGATCGTCTGGTGCACTGTGCCGGTCCTGGATCGTCTGGTGCACTGTGCCGGTCCTGGGTCGTCTGGTGCACTGTGCCGGTCCTGGGTCGTCTGGTGCACTGTGCCGGTCCTGGATCGTCTGGTGCACTGTGCCGGTCCTGGGTCGTCTGGTGCACTGTGCCGGTCCTGGGTCGTCTGGTGCACTGTGCCGGTCCTGGGTCGTCTGGTGCACTGTGCCGGTCCTGGGTCGTCTGGTGCACTGTGCCGGTCCTGGGTCGTCTGGTGCACTGTGCCGGTCCTGGATCGTCTGGTGCACTGTGCCGGTCCTGAATCGTCTGGTGCACTGTGCCGGTCCTGGATCGTCTGGTGCACTGTGCCGGTCCTGGGTCGTCTTGTGCACTGTGCCGGTCCTGGATCGTCTGGTGCACTGTGCCGGTCCTGGGTCGTCTTGTGCACTGTGCCGGTCCTGGATCGTCTGGTGCACTGTGCCGGTCCTGGATCGTCTGGTGCACTGTGCCGGTCCTGGATTGGCATGACTATGACAGCAAATGTTGTGCAAATGTGCAAATGTTGATGTCACAAAGCAGTCTATTGGTTGATGGACCCTAAAGACAATCCAGGAACATGTGATGTAACACTTGGAGAAATCAAGACATGTTCCTCTGCTCTCTCTGGTTGGTGCTGACCTGTCTGGACAGGTCTTTCTTTGGCTGGTCCGGTGATGAGACTGAGGCACAAATTGCAGTGTGAGGAGAGCGGAGTAGAGGAGGAGAAGGTACCCCCCTATTGTCCTTGGACAGATGGTGAAAGTGAAGAATTCCCAGGGAGGGAAGAATGGAAGTGTGGGCCAGGTGTAGCTGTCCCATTTCACCCTGGCCCACAGAGAAAAAGGAATTTGGGGAAAGTACAGAGAAGCAATACATTTTACGAGAAGAGATTATGAAATTGCAAGTATCAGGCAAGTTGAATTTAACAGACAAAAATACAGAGAGAGATATTGTATTGAGCATGCTGTTCATACCTTTCCATCACAGGGTTCAATGCGTCACCATTCATTTGATCCAATAGTCTCTTGTACAGAATAACATGCAGCATAATGACAGTAAATTCTCAGAATAAACTGGAGAGAGAGAAAGAGAGATAGACCTCCTAGAATGTATTGAACATGTTGTCCATAATACATTGGGTTAAATGCATTCAACATACATTCATTAGATACTGTAGTCTCTTGTACAAAAATAATAATAACATGTATCATCATAACGTCTAGGAAAAACTGTCCTAGAAAAATTATTTATTTAAAATCATTTTTCAGCGTACACTGGATACTGACCAGGAAATCCTCAACTATCACCACTATTCTGAAACTACTTTCTGACCCTAAACAGAAACCCAATCCCTACTGATGACCCACACGGGAAAAAAATACTACGGTTGTCACGCTCGTCTTGATATGAAGCATAGGACCAAGGCGCAGCATGTGCAAAATACATCTTCTCTTTATTTTGAAGATGAACACGAAACGAAACACTTATACAAACTATACAAAACAACCGTGAAGCTACAAACGAAAGTGCACACACAAGCTACTTACGTTCAACATAGACATAGACAATTCCCCACAAAACAGCTAAAGCCTATGGTTGCCTAAAATATGGCTCCCAATCAGAGACAACAATAACCAGCTGTCTCTAATTGAGACCCAATTCAGGCAACCATAGACTTTCCTAGACACCTACACTGAACACTAAACCATCTCCTCTAATAAACCCCCTAAAACATACAACACCCTAGACCAGGGGTGTCAAACTCATTCCACGGAGGGCCGAGTGTCTGCAGGTTTTTGGTTTTTCCTTTCAATAAAGCCCTAGACAACCAGGTGTGGGGAGTTCCTAACTAATTAGTGATGTTAATTCATCAATCAAGTACAAGGGAGGAGCGAAAACCCGCAGACACTCGGCCCCCCGTGGAATGAGTTTGACACCTGTGCCCTAGACAATACAAAAAACACACAAACTTCCCCATGTCACACCCTGACCTAACTAAAATAATAATGAAAACAAAGATAACTAAGGCCAGGGTAGGTTTACTATAGAATACTACAGTACTTACTATAGAATTCTGTATTACATTGTAGTAAACTATATAATAGTATACTACACACTGTAGTATCCCTTTATCATGTGTAGCACTTACTATATAATGTTGTATTATCCTGTAGAATACAATAGTAAATACTACAGTATTATCTCCCAAAACACCACAGTCTGCAAAAACACATTTTTTTTTACTTTAGTAAATACTACAGTATTTCATTTGCATATACACATTCCCCTCCCCTATATTCCAATTTGTGCCACCCATAAGTGAGAAACCTACATGCCATGTATAGACCATATTGTGTTCCATAAAGGTTACAGAAAAGAGCATCAGCGCTGAACTAACCGCTGAACTACCTATCTAGTATTCACTGCTGTGTTTTTGTGGACTAAAGTATTTATACCATAATATACTACAGTATTTTTTTCATGTGGGGAGTCTCAACCGGGGCAGGGCATAAACGCTGCAATTGTCCCATGTTTTCTGATCTGCTCAAGGGCCCGTAACAGACACTGATTAGGGCTGTCACACGTACAGTAATAATAAACTCAGCTCTGCCAAACAATTTCAGAAGTTCACACAACGCTGTTTCGAGTAGGAGCTCTTCAAGTTTGGATTGGCCGGTGGTGGCCCTTGGCCCGCCACTAGAGTGTCAGGAACAATGTTCGAATGAAAGGCTTTGGCCATCAGAGGCAAGGTTCTCTATAGAACTCTGCTTTTGCCTGCTCCCCTCCTCCTTCCCTCCATTCACTTGTTGTTTAATTAGGGAGGAGAGAAGGAGATGAGGAGGGAGGGGAGGGGAGGGGAGGAGGGAGGGGAGGGGAGATCCCATTTTGGAGGAAGAACAAAGGTAGGGCGCAGAAATAGAAAGTTCAATTTTGGGATCGCTGCACAATGCCACGCACTGTTTGATTTTGGGCCGTCTTTGCCACCCAGCGGCTACGTAAATACCCTGTTAGGGTTACTGGAGGCCATTTACCCTACTCTGCAGCAGCTACAGTATATTAGTAGTAGCCCCATTTATACCTGGTGGTAACTTGCGTCCTTTGTCCTGATCTTGTCTGATTATACATGACCCTACATACTAGAGGTTGTATGGATGTAAAAGGGCAGGGTGCAGATCAAAAGCTTTAACTAATCATATATAACCAATAACCATGCCCCCCAAAAAATGACCTAGATTACATTTTTCCCATTACATATGAAACCCATACGATGTTTCATCAGTACCCTGCCGACCTGCCTACAGAACAACAAGGATCGACAGTTCCAACATGTAGCAGGTTAGGAAGGAGGGAGGTGGCTGGGATGGTATCTGATGGATTGCGGTCATTTGAAGGTGAGGTTCTACAGTTCTGCAGGCCTGCTGCTGTGTAACACTTGACTGTGCTAAAAGTGGAGGAGGTGACCCATTTAGACTGACTGTATGCATGGGGGAGTGTGTTACAGGCCAGACAACAGAGACTGCTAATCACTACCAGTCTCTCGCTCTAACTCACACTCCACCTCAACAACACTGTTTTTGCGTCCCAGATGGCACCCTATTCCCTTCATTACGCACTCATTTCGACTAGGGCCTATAGGGAATAGGGTGTATTGGGACCAACCCTGTATGGACTTGAGTGACTGCCCTCAGGGTCACAACAAGGCCAGGCCACTATTATATAGACCAGCTCAGCCATGACTGAGCTTACATTAAGTGGACACTGCAGGAATAGCAGAGCAGTGCATTGAAGGGTGCCGGAGTTTGATTTTGTGTGTGTGTGTGTGTGTGTGTGTGTGTGTGTGTGTGTGTGTGTGTGTGTGTGTGTGTGTGTGTGTGTGTGTGTGTGTGTGTGTGTGTGTGTGTGTGTGTGTGTGTGTGTGTGTGTGTGTGTGTGTGTGTGTGTGTGTGTGTGTGTGTGTGTGTGTGGAGTGCATTCATCTTAAGATGTATATGTGTGTGTGTGTGTGTGTTTACATGCATGTGAATGAGTGTTTGTGTGTGTACGTATGTAAGTGTGTAGAGATTCTAGCTCCCTCCCAAAAGGTAGAACTCTCCACTAGTATCAGAGGTAGTTTGGTGGTTGTGCCATTTAACCTGGATGTGCACTCTCTCTGTGTCTTCTGCCTCCCTTTCTAAACTCCAAAGTTTCCTTGGTGTTTAAGCTCTGTCTCCGGACTGAGTTACCAATGCCTTTCTACAGTAGCTTTAGCAGTTTATGTCACATAACAAAAGCCATAAAAACATGAGCTGCCGCACATCCTGAAAAATGTGTTTGTGTGGAGGTGCTGACTAACGCCGAATAAACTATAAACTATCAAAATAAAGAGAGTTGCACACTCCATATATAAACTCCCAGTAATATTTTGGCATCACTGTGCCTTCTTCAGGGTGTGATGCCGAAATATAACAAAAGCCAGTCATAGGAATATTTGATGTGAACAGAGTCCCTATAGAAAATAAGCTCAACAAATTAGCGGATCACCGAAGCTGTCAAAGATGATTATAACTCTCTCTATGAAACTCTCAGCTCCCCACTAAGATTACTATATAACTCTGGTTCTTTCCTTTCCACGTAGGCAATACACCACATCTCGCAGCCACATACCACCAACACATCTAAAATAAGTGAACCATTGACTGGCCTACGACTGCCAAGTGGAGTTATTCTATCCACCACCTATGATTTGCATGGGGCCTGACATGTCATTGTCCACCAGCAGAGCACTGTCTTTGTGTGTCTGTGTGAAAACTGTACGTGTGTGGTTGCGTGTATTGCAAGTCACCAACAGAACGAAGGCTACGCACTTGAAGCTATGAATTCATGTGCATTAGTATGAGTGTGTGTGTGTGTGTGCGTGAGGTGACTATTCCTGCAAAAATACGTATGTGTGCGCACGAGTGTGTGCATACATGCATGCAAAGTACACATACTGTAAGTGTGTATGATTATTTCTGCCAAACGACATATCCAGGCTACCGTAAGTGTTCAGTGCACGTGTGTGCATACATGGGTGCATGTACAGTACATATGAAGACGGGGCAGCTGGTCGGCACCACTCTCAGCTCACTTCCTTGCAGCTCTGCAATCCATCAGGTAGGGTCCTGAGAGCTGCACTCCCTATTCCCCGTCTTCCCATATCACACACACACACACACACACACACACACACACACACACACACACACACACACACACACACACACACACACACACACACACACACACACACACACACACACACACACACACACACACACACACACACACGCGCGCTCTCCTCCGTCTTGCCCCATCACTCTGGGCTAATTGAAGCCTCGGGCTGGTCTTCCATCCTGGCCTGGGCTGGCCTCCTAGAGGGGCGAACGACTACAACAGACTACTGTAACTACACCAGGACCAGGCAGGCTTGCAGGGACCTTGTTCCTCGCATGACTCGAATGGGCTGCTCCAAAAACGAGACGGGAGGGAAGGGAGAGCCTCCAGAAATAGATGTATGTCGTCTGTCTGTTTGTTTACCGTCGTCGGACTGGGCTGATGATTGGATATTGTTGCAGCTGGATTGAATATTGAGACTAGTAGTGCATCTGAGATTGAAATGAAAGGGAATGGTTGGCTGGATGAAAAATCTGCAATGAAATACAGTATCATTATAACATATGATGTAGGAATGTAGGAATCAAGGAGTGAGCCAACACCAACCTAGATTAACAGTTTCTATCTTCTTCTGCAGTTTGGTACTGTACAGTTGTAAGAGAGATATACATTTTTTTCACTTAAGAGAGAGAATTTGAAAGGCACTCAGACAGAGTAAATGATCCTATGTCTGGGACCGTCATGAGATTGGTCAGGGAAAAGAAAAACAGAGAGTAGCAGACATGTCATGTGATCTACCGTCTCCTTTCTGCAGGACAACCCCCACCACACACACACACACACACACACACACACACACACACACACACACACACACACACACACACACACACACACACACACACACACACACACACACACACACACACACACACACACACACACACACACACACACACTACCCTTTCCTGGGTAAACTCAGACACGTTTGGCTCAGTCGACCTCCTACTGATTTAACTATGTGCTTTCCTCTCTGTGAGCTTTGGCGCACCTTGCAAATTCCTGGGATTTTACTGTCTCTGCAGTAATCCCATACAGCACCCTGCACGACACCACACTCGCTCCAAGACTGTCCATATTGATTCTTCAGACAAGCAGAGCCAGACACCATTCAAAGATTTTATTATGGAAATTGTACACCTAAGGATGACACTGTTGTTGGTGATGATATTGATGATGATGATGATGATGATGATGATGATGATGATGATGATGATGATGATGATGATGATGATGGTACTGACTGACAGCAGTAGTCCTTAGTAGGCCTATAGCTGTCTCCCCTACAGCAATAGCAATTTTATTTGTCACATGCTTTGTAAACAACAGGTGCCAGTAATACGAGGTAAATGAGGAAGCTCCAGTTTAAGTCGGAAGTTTACATACACCTTAGCCAAATACATTTAAATTGAGTTTTTCACAATTCCTGACATGTCATTTATTAAATGACATTAAAATTATTGTCGTACTTTTTGGAGAAATGTCTCTGGTCTGGTGAAACAAAAATAGAACTGTTTGGACATAATGACCATTGTTATGTTTGGAGGAAAAAGGGGGAGGCTTGCAAGCCGAAGAACATAATCCCAACCGTGAAGCACGGGGGTGGTAGCATCATGTTGTGGGGGTGCTTTGCTGCAGGAGGAACTGGTGCACTTCACAAAATAGATGGCATCATGAGAAGGACAATTATGTGGATATATTGAAGCAACATCTCAAGACATCAGTCAGGAAGTTAAAGCTTGGTCGCAAATTGGTCTTCCAAATTGACAATGACCCCAAGCATACTTCCAAAGTTGTGGCAAAATGGCTTAAGGACAAGAAAGTCAAGGTATTGGAGTGGCCATCACAAAGCCCTGACCTAAATCCCATAGAATATTTGTGGCCAGAACTGAAAAAGCATGTGCGAGCAAGGAGACCTACAAACCTGACTCAGTTACACCAGCCCTGTCAGGAGGAATGGGCCAAAATTCACCCAACATATTTTGGGAAGCTTGTGGAAGGCTACCCGAAACGTTTGACCCAAGTTAAACAATTTAAAGGCAATGCTACCAAATACTAATTGAGTGTATGTAAAATTCTGACCCACTGGGAATGTGATGAAAGTAATAAAAGCTGAAATAAATCCTTCTCTCTACTATTATTCTGACCTTTCACATTCTTAAAATAAAGTGGTGATCCTAACTGCCCTAAAACAGGAAATGTTGACTTGGATTAAATGTCAGGAATTGTGAAAAACTGAGTTTAAATGTATTTGGCTTAGGTTGTCATGCCCTGGCCTTAGTATTATTTGTTTTATTTATTATTTTAGTTAGGTCAGGGTGTGACATAGGGTATGTGTGTATTTTGGGGGTATTATATGGTAGAGGGGGTGTTTGTTGTAGTTTATGGTTTTGTGTTGAGTGTATGTGTCTAGCTGTGTCTATGTTGGGTGTAGTTCTAGGAAAGTCTATGGTGGCCGGAATGGGTTCTCAATTAGAGACAGCTGATTTCGGTTGTCTCTAATTGGGAGCCATATTTAAGGCTGCCATAGGCTTTAGCTGTTTGTGGGTCATTGTTTGTGTATATGTATAGTTCGACGTAAGTAGTTTGTGTGTGCACTTACGTTTGAAGTTTTCACGATCGTTTGTTGTTTTCGTTAGTGTTGTATAAGTGTGTAGTGTTCATCTTCGTCGTGGTTATTAAAAAAGAAGATGTATTCAAATCATGTTGCGCCTTGGTCCTCTCGTTCATGTCAACTCGATCGTGACATAGGTGTATAGCAACTGGTGTAACTGGCTTCAACTGGAGGTAGGATTCAAGTAATCAGGGAACAGGATCAATAATAGACAGTAGCAGCAGCATGTAGTCATTTGATTAGCGATTTAGCAGTCTTGTTTAGCAGTCATGACTTGGGGGAAGAAGCTGTTCAGGGTCCTGTTGGTTCCAGACTTGCACTGGTAGCAGAGAGAACAGTCTATGCCTTGGGTGGCTGGAGTCTTTGACAGTTTTTTGGGCCTTCCTCTGACAACACCTGGTATAGAAGTCCTGGATGGCAGGGAGCATGGTCCCAGTGATGTACTGGGCCGTATTCACCACTCTCTGTAGCGCATTGCGGTCAGGGGCCTTGTAGTTGCCATGCCAAGCGGTGATGCAGCCAGTTAAGGTGATCTCAATGGGGCAGCTGTATATCTTTTTGAGGATCTGAGGGCCCATGTCAAATCTTTTCAGCCTCCTGAGGGGGAAGATGTGCTGTTGTGCCTCTTCACAACTGTGTGGGTGTGTGTGGATCATGTTATTTCCTTAGTGATGTGGACACTAAGGAACTTCGAGTTCTCGACCCGCTCCACTACAGCCCCATCGATGTGTATATGAGCGTGCTCACCCCTTTGTTTCCTGTAGTCCATGATTAGCTCATTTGTTTTGCTGACAATGAGGGAGAGGTTGTTGTCCTGGCACAACACTGACAGGTCTCTGACCTCCCCTCTATAGGCTGCCTCACCATCAACAGTGATCAGTCCTACGACCGCTGTGTCATCAGCAAACTTGACGATGGTGTTGGAGTCGTGCGCGGCCACGCAGTCATAGGTGAACAGGGAGTACAGCAGGGGACTCAGCACACAAACTTGAGGGGTCCCCTTGTTGATGATCAGTGTGGCGGATGTGTTGTTTCTTACCCTCACCGCCTGGTGGGCGGTACGTCAGGAAGTCCAAAATCCCAGTTGCAGAGGGAGGTGTTCAGTCCCAGGGTTTTGAGCTTGGTGGGGACTATGGCGTTGAATGCTGAGCTGTAGTCAATGAACAGCATTCTTACATAGGTTCCTTTTAATTCTTACATCATTCCGTTTGGCCAGGTGGGTGAGGGCAGTGTGGAGTGAAATAGAGATTGCGTCATCTGTGGATCTGTTGGGGCGGTATGTGAATTGGAGTGAGTCCAGGGTGTCTGGGATGATGGTGTTGATGTGAGCCATGACCAGCCTTTCAGAGCATTTCATGGCTACAGATGTGTGCTACGGGGAAATAGTCATTAGGCAAGTTACCTTGGCGTTATTGGACACGGGGACTATGCTGGTCTGCTTGAAACAAGTTTGTATTACAGACCGGGTCAGGGATAGGTTGAAAATGTCAGTGAAAACACTTCCTAGCTGGTCAGTGCATGCTTTGAGTACGTGTCCTTGTATTCCGTCTAGCCCCGTGGCCTTGCGAATGTTAACCTGTTTAAAGGCCTTACTCACATCAGCTACAGAAAGTGAAATCCCACAGTCGTCTGGAACGGCTGGTGCTCTCATGGATGGCTCAGTGTTGCATGCCTTGAGGCGAGCATTGAAGGCATTTAACTTGTCTGGTAGGCTCGCGTCACTGGGCAGCTCATGGCTAGGTTTCCCTTTGCAATACGTGATAGTTTGCAAGCTTGGCCACATCTGTAGGGCATCAGAGCCAGCGTAGTAGGATTCGATCTTAGTCCTGTGTTGATGCTTTGCTCATTTGATGACTCGTCTGAGATCATAGCAGGATTTCTTATAAGCGTTGAAAGCTGCAACTCTAACCTTTATCTCAGTGCAGATGTTGCCTGTAATCCATGGCTTCTGGTTGGTATACGTACTGTCACTCTGGTGATGACGTCATCGATGTACTTATTATTGAAGCCAGTGACTGACGTGTTAAACTCCTCAATGTTAATGGATGAATCCTGGAACATATTCTATTCTGTGCTAGCGAAACAGTCCTGTAGCTTAGCTTTCACTTCATCGGACGCATCACTGGTACTTCCTGTTAGAGTTTTTGCTTGTCAGAAGGAAGCAGGGGGATAGAGTTATGGTCTGATTTACAAAGGGAAGGTGAGGGGGGGCCTTGTATGCATTTTTGTGTGTGGCATAAAGTTGATCTAGAGCTTTGCCACCTATTGTTGCATAGCACAAATGCTGGTAAAAATGAGGTAAAATGGATTTCAGTTTACCCGCATTACAATCACCGGCAACGAGAAACGCCACCTCTGAATGTGCATTTTCTTGTTTGCTTATGGCCCTATACAGCTCGTTGAGTGGGGTTTTAGTGCCAGCATCGTTTGTTGTGGTAAATAGACAGTTACGAAAAATATATCTTGGTTAATAGTATGGTCTGTAGCTTATCATCAAAAATTCTAACTCAGGCAAACAAAAACTTGAGACTTCCTTAGCATTAGAGATTGTGCGCCAGCTGTTGTTAACAAAGAGACAAACCCCTCCTCCCTTTGTCTTACATAAGTCTGCCGTCCGGTCTTGATGATGCATAGAAAAACGAGTGAGATGTATATCCATGTCCTTGTTCAGCCACGTCTCGGAGCAACATAGGATGACAGTTTTTCAGGTCCCGTTGATAGGATAGTCTTGAACGGACTTCATCCAGTTTGTTCTCCAGTGATTGCACGTTCGCCAATAGAACTGAGGGCAATGGCATTCTATTTGTCTGCTGACGAAGTCTTATCAGGATGCCGGCTTGCCTGCCACCGCTTCCCCTTTAAAACCTCTTGACGCTAGGGGTCAGATTATTATTTATTTTTTTAAATAACGTTCCCAAGGTAAACAGATTATTTCTCAGGTCCAGATCGTAGAATATACATATCATTTACCGATTAGGATAGAAACACTCCAAAGTTTCCAAAACTGTCAAAATATTGTCTGTGAGTATAACAAAACTGATTCTGCAGGCGAAAACCTGAGGAAATCTAACCCGGAAGTGATTTTTAATTTTTTTTTATCTGTGTTTCCTGGCCCGTCTTTCTTCCATTTAAAGGGGTATCAACCAGATTCCTTTTCCAATGGCTTCCTCAGGCTGTGACCAGGCTTTAGACATAGTTTCAGGCTTTTATTTTAATTATTTTTTTCAAAACTAGTCAGGTGTCCTCTAATTAGTTCCTGTGCGCGAGAGGGGTAGCTCTCCATAATCTTTCTCACTTTTATTGAATAGGTTACGGTCCGGTTGAAATATTATCGATTATGTTTGTTAAAAACAACCTGAGGATTGATTATAAAAAACATTTGACATGTTTCTATGAACATTACGGATATCTGATATCTGATACGTTTGAGAATTTTCTTCTGCCTTTCAGGACCGGAATGAGGCTGTAGTTTTCTGAACATAACGCGCAACCCAAATGGCGTTTTTTTGTTATAAAAGTAATATTTATCGAACAAAAATAACATTTATTGTGTAACTGGGAGTCTCGTGAGTGCAGACATCCGAAGATTATCAAAGGTAAGCGATTCATTTTATTGCTTTTCTGACTTTCGTGACCATGCTAATTTGGGACTAGCTGTTGTAGCATTGATTGATACCCTCACAACAGCTTGGATTGCTTTCGCTACAAAGCATATTTTCAAAATCTAACACGATAGGTGGATTAACAACAAGCTAAACTGTGTTTTGGTATATTTCACTTGTGATTGCATGATTATAAATATTTTTAGTAATATTTTGCGCCCTGTAATTCAGCGTTTGTTTAGGAAAATGATCCCGCTAAAGGGATCCGTAGCGCAGAGAAGTTAAGTCCTGAGGAATAGGGCCTGGTCCAGAGTAAGCAGAACATCCAGAGCTGCCGACTCTGTATACATTTTATAGTATATATTTTTGTCCAAATATAGGTTAGTGATTGCTGTTCTGATGTCCAGAAGCTGTTTTCAATCATGGGAAATGATGGTGGAGACATTGGCTTTGTCCCAATCAACAAGGATGCTGCCCTTTGAGGCACTCAGTCATGTAAAATACATAGATTAGGGCCTAATGAATGTATTTCAATTGACTGATTTCCTTATAAGAACTGTAACTCAGTAAAATCGTTGAAATTATTGCATGTTGCGTTTATATTTTTGTTCAGTATACAATGCTGTATTCATTTAATTTAATATGTACACTGCTCAAAAAAATAAAGGGAACACTTAAACAACACAATGTAACTCCAAGTCAATCACACTTCTGTGAAATCAAACTGTCTACTTAGGAAGCAACACAGATTGACAATAAATTTCACATGCTGTTGTGCAAATGGAATAGACAAAAGGTGGAAATTATAGGCAATTAGTAAGACACCCCCAAAAAAGGAATGGTTCTGCAGGTGGTGACCACAGACCACTTCTCAGTTCCTATGCTTCCTGGCTGATGTTTTGGTCACTTTTGAATGCTGGCGGTGCTCTCACACTAGTGGTAGCATGAGACGGAGTCTACAACCCACACAAGTGGCTCAGGTAGTGCAGTTCATCCAGGATGGCACATCAATGCGAGCTGTGGCAAAAAGGTTTGCTGTGTCTGTCAGCGTAGTGTCCAGAGCATGGAGGCGCTACCAGGAGACAGGCCAGTACATCAGGAGACGTGGAGGAGGCCGTAGGAGGGCAACAACCCAGCAGCAGGACCGGTACCTCCGCCTTTGTGCAAGGAGGTGCACTGCCAGAGCCCTGCAAAATGACCTCCAGCAGGCCACAAATGTGCACGTGATGCTGCCTTCGAATCCCGTCCCAAATGGCAGTTACCTACTGTTAAAGTGCTGCCTGCTAAGATAATGTGCCTTTGGAGGCAGGTAGGCAGCATGCAGCTGCCTTTGGATTGGGACACATCCATTAAGTGCAAAAAAGAGTTATGATATCAGAATTGGTCAGGAGCACATTAGATGGCTGCAGTGCCATCGTCTAACAGTTGCTAGTAGTGGTTCCAGTAGGAAATGGGGGCAATTCTGCTGTAGGCCTTGTGCTCTAAAAACCATAGCCGGAATCATCCAAATCGTTTTAAAACTGTGGAAAATTGCCTGGGATTAGGATTTGACAGACTGTTGTGGTTGGCTGACATTGCTTCTGAAAGCGGGGTTGTTTAACACATGTACAGTAATATCCTGTGTCGGTAAAAAAGTGCATTCTTCACACGCCATCTTTATTGAGTGGCTGGCTGCGGGACTACATTCCACCGATAAGCCTCTAACAGCATACTTCCCATGCCCAATGCTCTCCTCCTGCGCTATGCAGACTATGTGCAGGTGCTTGAGAGACCCCCTTCCAAAACTCTGACCGGGTGAAGAGGAGGAAAATCAGCACTCTTCTTCAGAATATGAAACAAATGTTTGGCATTCCACTGCACCGTGCTCTGCTGTAGACTGTCTGTAAACTATTGGTGTGAGGCCACATCTTGTTTGCGCCATGTTTGTTATTCTCACGGTGTAAATTCAGTTTGTGGTTGTTGATCCACAACACTAGTTCCTCTTAGTCCAATTTGTGCAACAGGTCTATTTGGAAGTTCTGGAAGCTTGGGTAGAACCTGCCAGGTGTCAAAGCAAACACCTTCTTTTCAAGAAGCACACTTACTGTACTATATACAGTAGTTGATGTCCTCAGATCTACTTGAGATTGAGTGTTTTCCAGACTCTGGCTTCATCTCACAGTCTTTATCAAATCGCTGCATGAGGTCTGTCTGCTCTCCAATGGTCCTGCTGATTTTCTGTGCCATGTTAAACTGAAGATTGGCCCCTTGATGTTGGATGAGGTCTTTTGTGAGGCCACGTGGTGTGTTTGTAGTTCAAGTCCAACGCTATGTTGTTTCCTGATCCACCCCCTGTATTCACTGTGCGGTTCCCCCGGAGTCTAAGAGACACACTGAGGCTTTGTAGGGCTAGATCAGACTGCACTTTCAGACCCTCTAGGCTGTATTTTGTTCTCCCGGCTTGTCACAAATGCAGCATTTTTGAATTTCCACAGCCTGCAGGTTCTCTCTCCTTCACCCTCATGTATACAATCTAGAAAGTTCCTTTCCAGGAGTGACACTTTCAGCAGGCCACTGTGATAACTGAAAAGTGCATCAACTGTGTTTTCTGTGTTTCTTTTAGAGCTGGCTTTAATTTGAGCTTGATTATCGACAATTTGTATATGGTGTTCTTTTTGCTCATGGTGACTCAGTTGTTTCTGACTTCAGAAGGCCGGATGGCTACAGCCAGGATAGTGACAGGTCAACGACTGTGGTTGTTTGCCCTGTGTTTGGCTCTTCTCCACTGGCCTGGCGGTGGACATCTCTGTGTCATCGTTCATGACATAGCGGTCTACTATGGCAAACATCTGAGCATCAACTACTTCTGTTTTCTTTCAGTGGCAGATGTGACATCTTCTGTTGGACTATGTCTGTGTATTGTGTCCTGCACTGAAGCCATGCCAAAGTAATGGAGTGTTGCTGTGACGATGGAGGCATCTGTTACATCTTTAAAAAATTCTGAACATTGCCTGTAATTGTCTCCAACTACACTTTAAACAACATTTATTCTGTTCACTTTGTTCCTTAATTGGTAGAGTTCCCATATTCTCCATTCCATGTTGTCTTGTAGAACTCCCTGTATATAAGCTCTGTAAAGTTCCTTGCATAGTGGAAGTCTGTAACAGCAAGCAGTAAGGGCATTTTTATATCCAATTGCTACATCTGAATTTTGTTTTGTCAATTAATCAGCTGTAAATGTCAACTTCACAAGCGGGGTCTGAACAGTCTTAGCATCTACTTCTATTGAAAAATATGGGACATAACATTCATTAAGTACTTTGATCGTCCCCATCATGTCTTTTGACTGTCATTCATCTTCATCCAGTAGCCCTAAAATAATTATATCAGATTTCCTTGCCATTATATCAGAGTGAGGTAAGTGCCATTTAACAAATTGTGGTAAATGTCTCACAATGACACATCCCACAAGCTCTTTGAATTCGTACCTGCGCTATTGTTTGTCTTCAGTGTTTGGCACAAATATGGATATAGGAAATTCAAGGACTGATCTGGAGACCTGTTGTGGGAGGTGATCTGCACCAACATGTCCTGAGACGCAACCATTATAATCCAGTGGTAGCTCTTTTTTATGTCTAGTGAAATTATGTGAGGTGTTATGCTTCTGTCGAATTTGTCACTTGTAAGTTGATATGGATTTCTCCATGCACAGGCCTATGAAAGGAGCACAGCAACAAGTTCATTCATTCAAATGTTGCTTATTCCCTCGAATGCCCATTATCAGCCTAATCTAGCTGCATATTACACCCAAAAGGATAGTTCATGGTTTCGGAAGTTATTTAATTCATACCATTAGATCGTTGTTCAGTTGAGAGGGTCTCTCCTCGGATCCAGGTGATGGGTTGTCAGGAAGAGCTTCAATCCCTGGTAGCTGGACCTGTTCACTCTCAAACATGCCTTGTGGATTGTAAACAGTTACAGAGGTCATAACAAGTTATACTGTAGGTGATTACGTGGACACAGCTACCATACACAGCCATATATATAATATAATTTAAGTATTTAAAGTATTTACTGACAGTGTAATCCCTGAACCAAAAATGTAAACTGTGTTTAGATTCCGTGTGCAGAAATGGAGGTAGAACAGTTCATTATCAGTTCATTGTCAGTTAATTTTCCACCCCTAGCAGAGCCTCGGCTAAACACCCTCCACAGGCCCTCCCGTTCAATGAAGTCCACCTGTTGAAATGCATTTCTCCATGTCAAGCACCACAAGAAACATACATAAAAAAAATGACTGATGCTTAAGTGTCATTGTTAAAATTACTACATTGTTACTAATCATTCACAAAAAAGGACATTAAGATTTACATTTGTATGTCAAATCTGATTAGATTTCCATTCTTGTAAACATATTGGGCCTCGTTGAATTGCTTTATTACTGTTACAAGCGATTATTACCGTGTGCAAGCTTTATGAGTCAGGCAGGCCCTGCTAATCGGTTGTTGGGGTAGGGAGCAACCAATCAGAGCTGGGGGAGGATGTGGCCAGAGCTGTAGCCACCTAATATATTTTATAAAGGACAGCTACTGTGAGTTGCCATGTACTGTATAAACACAGATCCAGGGGATGGGCTATCAGCAAGAGCTTCAATCCCTGGTAGTTGGACCTGTTCACTCTCAAACATTGGATTATAGATACTGGCAGAGGTCATTACAGGTTCATATATTAAATGAATACAGCAATACTGACGTTGTGGCTTAGCACCAGATATCAAGGCATGTGCGATTAGCGCTACCCAAGGACCTGTCACTCGTTTCCTACTGTTTTGGTAATTGTCAAAAATCCCAATAAAAATAATCACATTATTTAAATAAAATGCAAACATATGCATGATATCTACAGAAGTATGTGGACATCCCTTGAAATGACTGGATTCGGCTATTTCAGCCCCACCCATTGCCAAGGGCGCAACTTGACACAACTGTGAGAAGGATTGGATCCAACATGGGCCAGCATCCCTGTGGAACGCTTTCGACACCTTGTAGAGTCCATGTCCAGACGAATTGAGGCTGTTCTGAGGGCAACTCAATTTTAGGAAGGTGTTCTTAACGTTTTGTACACTCAGTGTACAGCCACGTATCATACTCTAGTTTGTTGGTAAAAGAGTTGTATATAGAATGAACATAAAACATCAACACATTTCAATAGCTATATACATACCATTTGATCATCGTTGTGTTGTCAGGACAAGCTGCATTCCCTGCAGTTAATACACACTTGTACATGTGTCTTTCAGGTAAGTGTTCTAGCAATTTCCTTGGCGTAAGGTTTTTTATTCTTGTTAAAACTGGTATTCTATGAAGTTCACATAAAATACCCTGACTGAAATCAAGAGCCCTTAGAACAGCATCAAACATCTTCTTATATTTTGTTATGTTCATCCAATTTAAGTTAGAAAAGATTTCATAAAACTAAAATAAAGCTAGTCATTGTGCTGGCGTACCCAAAGAGAAAATCCAAATACAATCTGTTTGAGAATAATTAGCCATTCAATCACCTCCCTACTCTTCTACATTTGCACACACTGTACATAGACTTTTCTATTTTTCTTTTCTTTTGTGTTATTGACTGTACGTTTGTTTATGTGTAACTCTGTGTTGTTGTTTTTGTTTTTTAAATAAAGTTGAAATATATATATTTATATATTTTTTTTTTAATCAGACGGATTGTTTCCTATTTGGATTGCTTATTTGATTAATTATTTGCACACAAAAAACTTTTCAGGAAGTTTTTTCAGAAAATATCAGAGTGGAAGTTAAAGCAATCCCTCCAATCCCTCATTTAGGCAACTCAGAGGGGGTGTGACTTTGCAGTGGATGGCTGTATATATTGAGACGTTTAGTCCAAAGTGGCTTCATGTGTATGAAATGCAGAGTTAAATTCAAGACAATACGCACCAAGACCCTTCTGATATCATCACCATGGAGACATGTTTTCGCAGACTTTGGATGACAGTTGTTCTGGCATCGATTATGCGGAGATCAGTCGCGGTAGGGCCGGTTATCCGGTGCGAACCATGTGATGCTGGAGCCCGGCTCCTGTGCAAGCCGTTGCCCAAGGACTGCGCGGAGAGAGTTCGCGAACCGGGCTGCGGGTGCTGCATGACTTGCGCGCTGGCCTTTGGAAAGCCGTGCGGAGTGTACACCGGGAGATGTGGCACCGGGATGACATGCCAGCACCAGCCCGGCGAGACGAAACCTCTCCAAGCTCTGCTGGAAGGACGAGGACAGTGTGCAAACGCGACCATTAAAAGACCTGTTGCCACTTTAATCAATGAGAGACAAGGTAAATGCCAAGATGATGACGCAGTTTGGAAAGTTTTTTAAGAATGCTTTGCCAACTGATTATTACATTATTATGATGATGTGAGCTGTAAAAAGATCGATACTTTTTTTTGCTTATCGTCTGAAACATCTGGATGTAAGGCAGCCTAAAGTATAATTTATCACCTTGAGCTATCCGGTAGGATTACGCCAGTCTGCGCGAAATATGTCCAATATTTACACAATTGGATTGACAAACAATTATACTGTGTAACCCATTATCTGGCTGGTATTGATGTTTGACCTTGTAATTTAACTGTATCACTGCTGTTTAGGCTATTATAATTGTCACTTTGTGGAATTGTAAAACTGTGACACTGATACAAGGGTTTCATGGAGATTATTGATGGGATGAGTCTTATTTGACAGATGTCAATATTTATTTCAACCATCTATATTGTGGTTTCTAATTGTAAATCAAAACTGCTTTTCAATTTTGTAATCTTTAAAGGATATTTGACCATCAAACTCTCCTCTCTACCCTCCTTTCTTCATCAGTAATTAATGTGCAACTACACTGAACAAAAATATAAATGCAACATGTGAAGTTTTGGTCCCATGTTTCATGAGCTGAAATAAAAGATCCCAGAAATGTTCCATATTCACAAAAAGCTTATCTCTCTCAAATTTTGTGCATAAATTTGTTACATCCCTGTTAGTGAGCATGTCTCCTTTGCCAAGATAATCCATCTACCTAAAAGGCCACTCTAAAATGTGCAGTTTTATCACACACCACAATGCCACAGATGTCTCAAGTTTTGAGGAAGCGTGCAAGTGGTATGCTGGCCAAAGGAATGTCCACCAGAGCTGTTGCCAGATAATTGAATGTTCATTTCTCTACCATAAGCCCTGTGATGGTGGTTGGATTTTGGTATGGGCAGGCATAAGCTACGGACAACAAACACAATTGCATTTTATCGATGGCAATTTGAATGCACATTAAATACTGTCACGAGGTCCTGAGGCCCATTGTGAGGTCGTTTAAATGTTTTATATATATATTATCTTAAGGTTTTTGTGAACTACAAATGCATATCTGTATTCCCAGTCATGTTTAATCCATAGATTAGGGCCTAATGAATTTATTTCAATTGACTGATTTCCTGTAACTCAGTAAAATCTTTGAAATTGTTGCGTGTGTGTTTATATTTTTGTTCAGTGTATTATTAGCTTGGATGAACATCAAGGGATTGTCAAAAAAACATCCGAACCAGCACATCTAGACCATTCACATGATTCTTGTGATCCACCCACACAATCCATTAGAATTATTATATATGAATCATTTACTGTATTTAAAAATAAAAATAAACATTTCTTAAGGACTCTTGGAAGACGAGCCCTTGGTGGGCTAAACAAAATACAAACATTTTAATAAAAAATTATTAAGTATTGGGAATGCTTCCAAATGTGCCACAACATGAACCCACAAACAAAATAATCCCTCCCTCTCTGTTTTTGGCAGAAAATTATGGTGGTATTCAGGAGGAGGAGCGTAACACCACCGCCCCAGTGCTCCAAGCCTCCTTCAGCACCAGCAGACCTCCTGTAGGCTCCCCCAGAATCCCCCATCACCCCCCTCTCCTCCACCCCATCAAGGCAGAGGTCATCCGCAGGGAGCAGCTGAAGAGGGCACAGAGTTACAAGATGGAGGAAGTCCCTGGAGCTCTCAGCACAGACCAACAGAACTTCTCCCTGGAATCCAAGCAGGACCCAGAGTATGTAAGTGCCAGGTCCACTGTTTTCCTTTCTAGGAACAGTCTGTTAGGGAATGTTCTCCTCCTCTTCCTTCTTTGCTCTATTTTATGTTTTCTACCTCATTTGCTCTGTGTTTTGGTGTTTTTCTCCCCCTTTCTCATCCTTTCTCCCTCTTTCTTCCCCCTTTCCTCAGTGTTTTGGTGTTTTTCTCCATCCGTCTGCAGGTGATGAAATGTTCTGGTTATGGTTGCTGACTGCTGGCGGTGGCGCATTGGTGGTGGCGGGAGATTGGCATGGCGCAAATTTGGACATGGTAGCTCTGCCTCTGCAGCTGACTTCGGGTCAGGCTGTTTCGCCACAAGGCGTCCGAGTGCCGCCCAGGGGCACAGAGGGGAGCATTGGCGGGCTGGAGGGGAGCGCCGAGCCTCAAAACAAGCTGATGATGGATTGGGCCTCTGCGTGTGCCTGTTTGGACCCTCCCTCCTCTTTCTATTTTTGATACTGCCTTTGACCCGGCGGCAGGAAAACAAGTGCAGCACGAGGAATGAGCTTTGCTTTGCCTTGCTTTGATCGGTGACTGGAGCTGGACTTGAGGACAAGACCTGTCGGCTCCTTTCTAGGACCTCTTTGATTGCGCGGTTATCCCCTGGCCTATCCCTTTGTGTAAAGTATTAGAGTTTTTTAAGCAGCTTACAGCAAAGCGTAAGCCCTCACAAGGTGGTCAGATGAATTCATTTCCTATTAGTTGCCTCTTTTTTCTTATCCCTAGTACCACCAGTGTTTGCGTACTACTGAAGGGTAGTGCTGTAGGCTACAGATGGAGCTTGGTGTTGCCTTATACCAATGATAGCATCTCTGTCTATGTTCCTAGAGCATTTTGATTGAATTACAGTACCAAGTAAGCACACTGTTGGGGTTTGTGTTAGCACATTGTTTGAATTGGATAAAGTAATGCCATTAGATAACTACTTTTGGTATTTTATTAGGGTGCCCATTAGCTGTTGCAAAAACAGCAGCTACTCTTCCTGGGGTCCACACAAAACATGAGACATGACATAATACAGAAGATTCATAGAAAACAGCTCAAGGACAGAACTACATAAATGTATTTTTTACAAAAGACACAAGTAGCCTACATATCAATACATACACACAAACTATCTAGGTCAAATAGGTGAGAGGCATTGTGCCGTGAGGTGTTGCTTTATATATTTTCTGAAACGAGGTTTGCTGTTCGCTTGAGCAATATGAGATGGAACGGAGTTACATGCAGTAATGGCTCTATAATTATCTGACATAATGACATAATTATCTGAGCTGTAGTGGGCAGAGTGCTTTGGAAGGAGTAATATGGGTCATTATAGTCTGTGCTTGTGTCGTCTTGTGTGTTTAGGGTCCCTGTCGTCGGGAGATGGAGAGTATCCTCAATGGACTGAAGATCACAGACATCCTCAACCCCAGAGGCTTCCGCATCCCAAACTGTGACAAGAAGGGCTTCTACAAGAAAAAACAGGTATGGAAATCATACAAACACACTGTAGGAAAAACTATGCAATTTTATGAGTCAGCCACCCCAGGCTACTTCGCATTACTGAATATGTCACAATCATGCTTTCACCAAGGAAGACCAGCCCAGATTCCAGACCCACCTATTTGAACAGTGTTACAAAGGCCAGGACAATAACCCCCATTAGAACATTGTAACTACTATAATTTCTAATTATCTTGCCACTTAGTCTTTCTTCATCAATGAAGACTCCAAAATCAGTGACTGACTCATCATATATACAATATTCATATCTGGAGTGGATCCATTCCTCTAGCGCTGCTGCAGTCATCTTTCACTAGTTATTAGAGCCTCATCACTGCTCAGCCACACCAGTTGGGGTATACCATAGAGACAGACGGTTGGCGCTGTAGACCTGGAACCACAGACCCCTAAACCACAGCAAGCGCCCTGCACGGCTCGAAAGACAGCCATTTAACGTGAACCCTCCCAGGGAGACAGACGTCAAGGTGGCCGCCGGCACCCGCCACTACCCGTCGCTCGCTCCCCATAATTGTCAGACTTTTGAAAAAGCAGTGCAGAAAATAGAAGCTTCAGCCATTTCCCACATTTGCGTGGTCCTGGTCCACCCACAATCTGTTTATAATAAATGAGTGTCCCTGACGCATTCATATGGAGGCACTTAGTCCACTAGCGCCATCATGGCATCCACCAAAAGCAAAGCAACATTTATATTACACACCACGGCACTGAGTCTCATACCTAAAGGACGTGCCTCCATTTTACAGTCATCTCGTAACCAGCTTTACCAAAATGCCAGGCTGATTGTCTTTGTATATTTAAAATGTACGTATGGGTATCCTCAGAGATGACAGGCAGGGAGGGAGTGGCAGACATTCCCGTGAGTCTCTGACCCAACATTTCTTATTAACTATAAATGTATACATAGTTTGAAGGATTAAGTCACTTATTTTTTAACTTATTTTGTGCATAATTTTGTTATTTATCTTATTTTGTTGCCTCTACCGTCTCTTAAGATGGAAAATAACTTCTAGACATCAGAACAGCGATTACTCACCTCGAACTGGAAGAAGCTTTTTCCTTTAACGAGTCCGACGCGAAGGATATACTGCTTTCCCGGGAACAGACCCAAATCCCGTCATTTGCATGAAGAAAAGACAGAGAAAAAGGGGGGGCGGCAGTTGGGCTGTCTTCTGAGAATTCGTAGGCGAGCAAGTAATCGCCCACTCCCATTCGTTCTATTGGCCAACGTGCAATCATTGGAAATAAAATCAATAACCTAGGATCAAGACTTTTCTACCAACGTGACATTAAAAACTGTAATATCTTATGTTTCCCCAAGTCGTGGCTGAACGGCAGAACAGAAGAAGCTACGTCTGGTAAGACGAGTGTCTATATGTCAATAATAGCTGGTGGGCAATGTCTAATATTAAAGAAGTCTTGAGGTATTGCTCACCTGAGGTAGAGCACCTCATGATAAGCTGTAGACCACACTATCTACCAAGAGAGTTCTCATCTATATTATTCGTAGCCGTTTATTTACCAACACAATCCGATGCTGACGCTAAGACTGCACTCAACCAACTCTATAAGGCCATAAGTAAACAAGAAAATGCTCATCCAGAAGTGGCGCTCCTAGTGGCCGGGGACTTTAATGCAGGGAAACTTAAATCCGTTTTACCTCATTTCTACCAGCATGTCACATGTGCAACCAGAGGGAAAAAACTCTAGACCACCTTTACTCCACACAGAGAGATGCATACAAAGCTCTGCCCCGCTCTCCATTTGGAAAATCTGACCATAATTCTATCTTCTTGATTCCTGCTTACAAGCAAAAACTAAAGCAGGAAGTAACAGTGACTCGCTCAATACGGAAGTGGTAAGATGACGCAGATGCTACGCTACAGGACTGTTTTGCTAGCACAGACTAGCACAGATTCATCTAATGGCATTGAAGAGTATACCACCTCAGTCATCGGTTTCATCAATAAGTGCATCGACAACGTTGTCCCCACAGTGACTGTACGTACATATCCCAAACAGAAGCCAAGAATTACAGGCAATATTCGCTTGGCGCTAAAGGCTAGAGCTGCCGCTTTCAAGGAGCGGGACACTAATCCGGACGCTTATAAGAAATCCCGCTATGCCCTTAGACGAACCACCAAACAAACAAAGTGTCAATACAGGGGGCCTCCCGGGTGGTGCAGTGGTCTAGGGCACTGCATCGCAGTGCTAACTGTGCCACCAGAGTCTCTGGGTTCGCCCCCAGGCTCTGTCGCAGCCGGCCGCGACCGGGAGGTCCGTGGGGCGACGCACAATTGGGCTAGCGTCGTCCGGGTTAGGGAGGGTTTGGCCGGTAGGGATTTCCTTGTCTCATCGCGCTCCAGCGACTCCTGTGGCGGGCTGGGCGCAGTGCGCGCTAACCAAGTGGGCGGGTGCACAGTGTTTCCTCCGACACATTGGTGCGGCTGGCTTCCGGGTTGGAGGCGCGCTGTGTTAAAGAAGCAGTGCGGCTTGGTTGGGTTGTGCCTCGGAGGACGCATGGCTTTCGACCTTCATCTCTCCCGAGCCCGTACGGGAGTTGTAGCGATGAGACAAGATAGTAATTACTAGCGATTGGATACCACGAAAATTGGGGAGAAAAGGGGAGAAAAAATAATAATAATAAAAAAGTGTCAATACGGGATTAAGATTGAATCCTACTACACCGGCTCTGACGCTCATCGGATGTGGCAAGGCTTGAAAACCATTACGGACTACAAAGGGAAACCCAGATGCGAGCTGCCCAGTGACATGAGCCTACCAGATGAGCTAAATGCCTTTTATGCTCGCTTCGAGGCACGCAACACTGAAGCATGCACAAGAGCACCAGCTGTTCTGAACAACTGTGTGATAGCGCTCTCGGTAGCCGATGTGAGCAAGACCTTTAAGGTCAACATTCACAAAGACGCGGGGCCAGACGAATTACCAGGATGTGTACTAAAAGCATGCATGGACCAACTGGCAAGTGTCTTCACTGACATTTTCAACCTCTCCCTGACCTAGTCTGTAATACCTACATGTTTCAAGCAGAACACCATAGTCCCTGTGCCCAAGGAAGCGAAGGTAACCTGCCTAAATTATTACCGCCCCGTTGCACTCACATCGGTAGCCATGAAGTGCTTTGAAAGGCTGGTCCTGGCTCACATCAACAGTATCCTCCTGGAAACCCTAGACCCACTCCAATTCGCATAGCGCCCCAACAGATCCACAGATGACGCAATCACAGTCGCACGACACACTGCCCTTTCCCACCTGTACAAAAGGAACACCAGAATGCTGTTCATTGACTACAGCTCAGTGCTCAACACCATAGTGCCCATGACGCTCATCACTGGGGTGGCAAGTAGCCTAGTGGTCAGCGTTGGACTATTAACTGAAAGGTTGCAAGATCGAATCCACGAGCTGACAAGGTAAAAATCTGTCATTCTGCCCCTGAGCAAGGCAGTTAACCCACTGTTCCTAGGCCGTCATTGAATATAAGAATTTGTTGTTAACGTACTAGCCTAGTTAAATAAAGGTAAAAATAATGTAAATTTAAAAAATCACTAAGCTAAGGATCCTGGGACTAAACACCTCCCTCTGCAACTGGATCCTGGACTTCCTGATGGGCCACCCCTGGGTGGTAAGGGTAGGTCTGCCATGCTGATCCTCAACAATGGGGCCCCTCAGAGGTGTGTACTTAGTCCCCTCCTCTACTCCCTGTCCACCCACGCTGCGTGGACAAACACGACTCCAACACCATAATTAAGTTTGCTGACGACAGCCTATAGGGAGGAGGTCAAAGGTCTGGCAGTGTGGTGCCAGGGCAACAACTTCTCCCTCAATGTGAGCAAGAGAAAGGAGCTGATCGTGGACTACAGGAAAAGGTGGGCCGAACAGGCCCCCATTAACATCGACGGGGCTGTAGTGGATCGGGTTGAGAGTTTCAAGTTCCTTGGTGTCCACATCACCAATGAACTATCATGGTCCAAACACACCAAGACAGTCGTGAAGAGGGAACGACAGCACCTTTTCCCCCTCAGGAGACTGAAAAGATTTGGCATGGGTCCCCAGAACCTCAAAAAGTTCTACAGCTGCACCATCGAGTGCATCCTGACCGGTTGGATCACCGCCTGGTATGGCGACTGCTTGGCATATGACCGTAACGCGCAACGGAGGGTACTGCATACGGCCCAGTACATCACTGAGGAGAAGCCTCCTGCCATTCAAGACCTATATAATAGGCCAAGTCATAGACTGTTTTCTCTGCTACCGCACGACAAGTGGTGCAGGAGCGCCAAGTCTACCTGCCGCCCCGTAGTCCCCATAAAAAATATGACCGCACCTCTCAGCATGTGGAGTTGACTAAAATGATATTACTTGATGGTTTGTATAGATTAAATTATCCTAAAACATAATTTGTTAAGATATGGGAAATTAAATGATAATGGGGGTCAATATTAAGGTTAAGTACAGTAGATATGATAGTCATTCTTTGACTGAACAGTCCAATACATACATTTTACTGTACCCTATCACTCTTACAGGGTTGAGATTATCTTATGGTCTCTGGGGTCAGATACCAAGACAAATTTAATATCAAGCAGAAAAAGGGTTGACTTCCATTCTGATCTACTCTTTTACAGAGTGATGCCGTTTGTTCTCCTGCCTTTCAAATGAATTCCTGCATGTTTTACTAGAGAGGACTCTGACCTTCAGTAAAAATTGGCAGTAAAATAACAGCACTTGGGTTGCTCCAGAGACTCTATAAGTCATGTGTAGTACCCATAATTTGGAGCTGTGGGGTATAATCAGCAACAGATGATTTGTACTGGCCACCGGCTCACTGAAAATAGATCTTGGGTCTCAGTTGTTCACAAACGGGCCTAAGCAAATATTTGACCAGGTTTCTGTTTACCTTAAAGCTCTCTATATGTGTGTGGAACTGGAGGTAGACCGTAAAAGCAGCTGAAAATACCACCAGCATGCGTCCCATGGCCAAGTCTCCTCCGCTCCTCAGCACAAAATGGACGTTAATGTCCTTAACCATTTATTGTCCCACTTCCTTGCGTCCTTTTTTATTGCCATTGTGCTAGATCAATGGTTCCCAAACTTTTTATAGTCCATTACTCCTTCAAACATTCAACCTCCAACTGCGTACCCCTTCTAGCACCTGGGTCAGCGTACTCTCAAATGTTGTTTTTTTGCCATCATTGTAAGCCTGCCACACACACACTATACAAAACATGTATTAAACATAAGAATGAGTGTGAGTTTTTGTCACAACCCGGCTCATGGGAAGTGACAAAGAGCTCTTATAGGACCAGGGCACAAATAATAATATAATAATAATCAATAATTTTGCTCTTTATTTAACCATCTTACATATAAAACCTTATTTATTAAATGAAAGTTGTGAATAACTCACCACAGGTTAATGAGAAGGGTGTGCTTGAAAGGATGCTCAGAACTCTGCAATGTTGGGTTGTATTGGAGAGAGTCTCAGTCTAAAATCATTTTCCACACACAATCTGTGCCTGTATTTAGTTTTCATGCTAGTGAGGGCCGAGAATCCACTCTCACATAGGTATGTGGTTGCAAAGGGCATCAGTCTTAACAGCTTGATTTGCCAAGGCAGAATACTCTGAGCTCAGGCCAATCCAGAAATCTGTCAGTGGCTTCTGATTAAATGTAATTTTCACAGAACCGCTTGTTGCAATTTCGATGAGGCTCTCTTGTACAAATATCGGTAAGTGGACTGTAGGCAGGGCATGAAAGGGATAATGAATCCAGTTGTTTGTGTCATCCGTTTCAGGAAAGTACCTGCGTAATTGCGCACTCAACTCACTCAGGTGCTTCGCTATATCACATTTGACATTGTCCGTAAGCTTGAGTTTATTTGCACACAAGAAATCATACCATGATGGAAAGATCTGCGTGTTTTCCTTGTTAACACAGACAGAGAAGAGCTCCAACTTCTTTATCCTAACCTCAATTTTGTCCCGCACATTGAATATAGTTGCGGAGAGTCCCTGTAATCCTAGATTCAGATTTCAGGCGAGAAAAAACATCACCCAGATAGGCTAGTCGTGTGAGAAACACATCATCATGCAAGCGGTCGAGACAAGTGAAAATGATGGTCAATAATGAAAACTTTAAGCTTGTCTCTCTCAAAAAAAAAACATGTCAATACTTTGCCCCTTGATAACCAGCGCACTTCTGTATGTTGTAAAAGCGTTACATGGTCGCTGCCCATATCATTGCATAGTGCAGAAAATAGACGAGAGTTCAGGGACCTTGCTTTAACAAAGTTAACCATTTTCACTGTCGTGTCAAAAACTTATTTTAAGCTGTCAGGCATTCCCTTGGCAGCAAGAGCCTCTTGTGGATGCTGCAATGTACCCAAGTGGCATCAAGAGCAACTGCTTGCACGCGCGTTACCACTCCACTATGTCTCCCTCTCATGGCTTTGGCGCCATCAGTACAGATACCGACACATCTTGACCACCAAAGTCCATTTGATGTCACAAAGCTGTCCATTCTTTAAAATATCCTCTCCTGTTGTCCTGGTTTCCAGTGGATTGCAGAAGAGGATGTCTTCCTTAATTGACCCCTCATAAACGTAACGGACATATACCAGGAGCTGTGCCAGACCCGCCACATCTGTTGACTCATCCAGCTGTAATGCATATAATTAATTGGCTTGTATGCGAAGCATAAAACATCTCCTGCCATGTCACTGATGTGTCGTGAAACAGTGTTGTTTGACGAAGGTATTGTCTGTCTAGTTCTTTTTGCCTTTTCCCCCAGCATTATCCCAGCCATATCCGTAAAAGCAGGAAGAATTAATTCCTCCACAATAGTATGGGGCTTGCCTGTCCTAGCCACTCGGTAGCTCACCATATAAGACGCTTCTAGACCCTTCTTATTAATGGTATCTATTGCTTTTATACATGTCTTACTCAAAAGTTGTCTTAATTCTCACTCAAAAACTCCTGTGGCTTATTTTCAAATTGGCATGTTTTGTTTCTAAATGTCTGCACAAGAGTGAAGGTTTCATTGAGTTGTGAGATAGTACTTTTGCAGATATAACACACTGTGGCTGAGGAAAGGCACTACTCACAATATAAGTGAACCCCAAATCAATGTAGTTCTCATTATATTTGCACCTCTTCGATGGCCCAATGTCCCTGTCTGATGTTCAGTGCTTTCCCGGGTAAGGGGGCAGTAGATCTTCACAACTGTCAGTGTCCATGCTAGCTGGGCTAACAACAAATGTAGAATTACTGATGCTAGCATTGGATGTGCTCATGGAAGCAGAAAAACTTGTGTCGTTGTCAGGTGCAGGTGTAGTACTGCTGGTAGTAGCAGTACTACCAGTAGAGCTTGTATGTGTCTCGATGTACGCAGGCCTTACTAAATGGACTGTTTGAAAATGTGAAGATTCTTTGGTATTTAAAAAAAAAAAAGTTTTTTAAATGGGAATAACATTTTTATTTGGCGTACCCCCGACTGCATTGGGAATACCTGGAGATGATCTCCGGTGTCTATCTAATAGTCTAAATCTTTTTCTAATATGTTCTTTCCCTGTATGTCTCTCTTTCTCACACAGTGCCGTCCCTCCAAGGGCAGAAAGCGAGGGTTTTGCTGGTGTGTCGATAAGTATGGGCAGCCATTGCCAGGTTTCAACGGGAAGGAGAGAGGAGACGCTCAGTGCTACAACTCAGAGAGCCAATAAGACAAGAGCAGCGAGAAAGAGCCAGAGAGAGAGAGAGAGAGAGAGAGAGAGAGAGAGGGGGTGAGAGAAAGAAAAAGGACCCATGAATACACAGAGAAACTGAGGATATCGGGATTCAAAAGATTCCAAAATGGCTGGACCTGGACATTTGTTGACTAGCATTGATGACTCTTTGGCCCATGGGACCTTATGGAGGGCAGAGCAGGGGGAGTGGCTTGAGAAGAAGACAGGACTCATCCAATCACACTCCTTGTGTCCAGCAAACTCCCTCCTATGCTATGTGCTGCTCCTATGTACTGTAAACAGTGTGTGGATGGATTCTCCATAGACTGAAAGGGCAGACCAGACTTGGTATATGTAACTCTAAGGACACATGAGATGTAATCATTCATTCCATAGCACAGGGCTAGCTTTGATGATTACAGACTTGACGACAGAGGATCATATACAGTGCTCGTCTCGACCCTCAACTAGAGGCGTACACCAACGCACAGCTAGGTGGCACTATACTCATGTGTGTGCGTGTTTGTATGGCTGCATGGTATGATTATATTTGTATGTGTGTGGTTCTGTATATTTGATATGTTACTGTATGTATTTGTTTAAGTGTGTGTGTTTGTATGTGTCTGTGTGTACAATACAAGAGTGTCTCTGTCTATCCGTGTAACCGTATGCTATGGGGTGCTGGTGTGCGACCACCCTGTGGCACAGTTCAATGTCATAAAATGCTTTCCCACTTTGTGCCGGAGGGTACATAACTCAGATTTTAGTCCATTCAGTATCTCTCTTGTGGGATCACTGTCGTCTCCTCAGGACCCTTTAAGGGAGTTGACTATAAAGCTTGGATGTTGTTCTCATCTTTCCTTTGCAACTCATATACACTGTGTACCAAACTTTAGGAATAGCTGCTCGTTCCATGGTGTGGACTGACCAGGTGAATCCAGGTGAAAGCTATGATCCCTTATTGATGTTACTTGTTAAATCCACTTCCATCAGTGTAGATGAAGGGGAGGAGATGGGTTAAAGAAGGATTTTTTAGTCTGGAGACAATTGAGACAAAATAAAATAAAATAAAATTGTATTAGTCACATGCGCCGAATACAGCAGTGAAATGCTTACTTACAAGCCCTAACCAACAATACAGTTTAAAATAAATAAAAGTAACAAGTAATAAAAGAGCAGCAGTAAAATAGCGATAGTGACACTATATACAGTGGGGTACCGGTACAGTATCTATGTGCGGGGGGGACTGGTTTAGGTGAGGCAATATGTACATGTACGTAGAGTTATTAAAGTGACTATGCATAGATTATAACAACAGAGAGTAGCAGCAGTATAAAAGGGGGGGCAATGCAAATAGTCTGGGTGTCCATTTTATTAGATATTCAGGAGTCTCATGGCTAGGGGGTAGAACCTGTTTAGAAGCCTCTTTGACCACTTTTAGGACCTTCCTCTGACACCGCCTGGTATAGAGGTCCTGAATGGCAGGAAGCTTGGCCCCAGTGATGTGCAGGGCCATACGCACTACCCTCTGTAGAGCCTTGCGGTTGGAGGCCGAGCAGTTGCCATACCAGGCAGTGATTCAACCAGTCAGGATGCTCTCGATGGTGCAGCTGTAGAACCTTTTGAGGATCTGAGTACCCATGCCGAATCTTTTCAGTCTCCTGAGGGGGAATAGGTTTTGTCGTGCCCTCTTCACGTCTGTTTTGGGTTGCTTGGACCATGTTACTTTATTGGTGATGTGGACACCAAGGAACTTGAAGCTCTGAACCTGCTCCACTACAGCCCAGTCCATGAGAATGGGGGCGTGTTTGGCCCGCCTTTCCTGTAGTCCACGATCAGCTCCTTTGTCTTGGCTACGTTGAGGGATAGGTTGTTATTCTGGCACCACACGGTCAGGTCTCTGACCTCTCCCTATAGGCTGTCTCGTCATTGTCTGTGATCAGGCCTACCACTGTTGTGTCATCTGCAAACTTAATGATGGTGTTGGAGTCATGCCTGGCCATGCAGTCATGAGTGAACAGGGAGTACAGGAGGGGACTGAGCACGCATTGAGGATAAGCATGGCGGATGTGTAGTTGCCTACCCTTATCACCTGGGCGGCCCGTCAGGAAGACCAGGATCCAGTTGCAGAGGGAGGTGTTTAGTCCCAGGGTCCTTAGCTTATTGATGAGCTTTGGGGGCACTATGGTGTTGAACGCTGAGCTGTAGTCAATGAATAGCATTCTCACATAGGTGTTCCTTTTGTCCAGGTGGGCAAGGGTATTGTGGAGTCCAATAGAGATCATCTGTGAATCTGTTAGGGCAGTTTGCAAATTGGAGTGGGTCTAGGGTTTCTAGATAATGGTGTTGATTTGAGCCATGACCAGCCTTTCAAAGCACTTCATGGCTACAGATGTGAGTGCTACGGGTTGGCAATCATTTAGGCAGGTTACCTTAGTTTTCTTGGGCACAAGGACTATGGTGGTCTGCTTAAAACATGTTGTTATTACAGACTCAGACAGGGAGAGGTTGAAAATGTCAGTGAAGACACTTGCCTTATGAATGTTGACCTGTTTAAAGGTCTTACTCACATTTGCTGCGGAGAGCGTGCTCACACAGTCTTCCGGAACAGCTGGTATTCTCATGCATGTTTAGTGTTATTTGCCTCGAAGTGAGCATAGAAGTAGTTTAGCTCGTCTGGTAGGCTGTGTCACTGGGCAGCTCTCGGCTGTGCCTCCCTTTGTAGTCTGTAATGGTTTGCAAGCCCTGCCACATCCGACAAGTGTCAGAGCCGGTGTAGTACGATTCGATCTTAGTCCTGTATTGACGCTTTGCCTGTTTGATGGTTCGTCGGAGGGGATAGCGGGATTTCTTAAAAGCTTCCAGGTTAGAGTCCCGCTCCTTGAAAATGGCAGCTTTAGTCTTTAGCTCAGTGTGGATGTTGCCTGTAATCCAAGACTTCTGGTTGTGGTATGTACGGTCAGTCACTGTGGGGACGACGGTCACTGTGGGGACGATGTCATCGATGCACTTATTGATGAAGCCAATGATTGATGTGGTGTACTCCTCAATGACATCGGAGGAATCCCAGAACATATTCCAGTCTGTACTAGAAAAACAGTCATGTAGCTTAGCATCTGCTTCATCTGATCACTTTTTTATAGATCGAGTCACTGGTGCTTCCTGCTTGAATTTTTGCTTGTAAACAGGAATCAGGAGTATAGAATTATGTTCAGATTTGCCAAATGGAGGGTGATGGAGAGCTTTGTATGTGTCTCTGTGTGTGGAGTAAAGGTGGTCCAGAGTATGTTTCCCTCTGGTTGCACATTTAACATGCTGATAGAAATTTGGTAAGACGGATTTAGGTTTCCCTGCATTAAATTTCGGGTTTGCTTATGGCGAAATACATCTCATGTGGTGCGGTCTTAGTGCCAGCATCAGTCTGTGGTGGTATGTGGACAGCAACGAAAAATACAGATGAAAACTCTCTAGGTAGATAATGGGGTCTACAGCTTATCATGAGATACTTTACCACAGGCGAGCAAAACCTCGAGACTTCCTTAGATATCGTGCAGCAGCTGTTATTTACAAAAATTCATAGTCCGCCGCCCCTTGTCTTACCAGATGCCGCTGTTCTATCCGCATAGGTCGCCAATTTTATTTTCTAAAGATTGCACATTTGCTAGCAGAATGGAAGGAAGTGGGGGTTTATTCGATCACCCACGAATTCTCAGAAGGCAGCCTGCCCTCTGGCCCCTTTTTCTCCACCTTCTCTTCACGCAAATGACGGGGATCTGGGCCTGTTCTCGGGAAAGCAGTATATCATTCACATCGGGCTTGTCGGACTCGTTTAATGGAAAAAAAGATTCTGCCAGTCCGTTGGAGTAATCGCAGTTTTGATGCCCAGAAGAGATTTTCGGTCATAAGAGACGGTAGCAGCAACATTATGTACAAAATGAGTAAAAAAATTAGTTACAAACAATGCAAAGAAAATAACAAAAACACAATTGGTTAGGAATACGTAAAACGTCAGCCTTGTTGTCCGGCACCATCTTGTCAATGCCAACCCTCTTGCCACATGGGTTGTGTAAGTGTTCATTCAGAGGATGAATGGGCAAGACAAAATATTTAAGTGCCTTTGAACGGGGTATGGTAGTAGGTGCCAGGCGCACCGTTTTGAATGGGAGTTTCATGCTCAACAGTTTCCTTGTGTATCAAGAATTGTCTACCAGCCAAAGGACATCCAGCTGACTTATCACAGCTGTGGGAAGCATTGGAGACAACAGGGGCCAGCATCCCTGTGGAACACTTTCGACACCTTGTCGAGTCCATGCCCTGACGAATTGAGGTTGTTCTGAGGACAAAAGGTGGTGCAACTAAATATTAGGAAGGTATTCCTAATGTTTAGTACACTATCTAAGTACATTCCCTACACATCTACCAGTGGAACATATTTTTGTTGGATTTCAATGTACAGAGAGAGGGGAGGGACATTCCCCACAGTCAATGGTGTGGTCGTTCTTCCTCCTCTTTGTCAGTTTGCATAAGCTGGTTACTGGGATAAAGTCTTTCACGACTGTGTGCGTGTGTATTTGTGTGCGTGTGTGTGCCCACATGTTTTTGAGCCTGTTCTTCTGTTTTTAAGAAACACATTTTCACCATTTAGTTGTGTCTAGGTTCAAGGCCAATATGCTGTATACAAATAAATGCATTAAAGCTGACGCCAGCTTCTATTGCTATGTGATTTATATTTGTGTGTTGTCTGAATTTCTAAATGTCCATGATTGTTATTAATGAAGCTGAGATTCTGAATAGTTTTTTTTTACAAATTAACTTGATGATAACCCTCAATTTTGCCACTAGAGATTCTGTTGAGGATGAATCTTTGTTAGAGGAAGTTGGAGATATTAGCATGTTGCTAGCTCTGGAAGGGTTTTTGGTTCAAACAAGGGATATGTCCAAAATGTTACCCTATTCAGTATGCAGTGTTCCACTATTGACCAGGTCTATAGTAGCACACTATAGATAATATGGTACTATTCTAGACTCAGGATCTTGAACACTATCTTGTAAGTTTTTTATAATAATTTGTTGAGAAAGAACTGTTCTCCTTGCCTTGGGGTTAAAGCCAGGGGATATATAAGGACCTCTGGTATATGGCAGAGTGATTTTGTACATTTCCTCACTTCAAATAAATACTTAATTTTATGAAGTTATTGGCATTGTTGTCTTCATTCAACTCTCTCCACATTTGCCGTATCCTCACTTGTCCTATGTTACCGAAACATGTACACAATAACCATTGAGGTTAACATGTTTAATGAAAGCACAGAATTACAACAGAGTAACTAACATAGCAAAAAAAAGATTGCCGTTTTGAAACTGACGTAAAAGTGCAGTAACTGCAGACAGCAGTAGTATTTTGGACGAAGTAATTGCAGAATGACTGCAGTGTACTGCACTTTACCTGCAGTTACACTGCAAACTTACTGCAATTATTTAGGGGAGGCTATACAGGGGAGATTTAGGGGGAGGCTAGGGATTTAGGGGAGGCTATATTTATTAAGGGAGGCTATACATGATTTGTAAAAAAGCAAACAAAAATTATTTGCAGCATATCTCGTGACATAAACTCAGCAAAAAAAGAAACAGCTCTTTTTCAGGAACCTGTCTTTCAAAGATAATTTGTAAAAATCAAAATACTTCATTCATCTTCATTGTAAAGGGTTTAAACACTGTTTCCCATGCTTGTTCAACGAACCATAAACAGTTCATGAACATGCACCTGTGGAACCGTCGTTAAGACACTAACAGCTTACAGACGGTAGGCAATTAAGGTCACAGTTATGAACACATAGGACACTAATGAGGCCTTTCTACTGACTCTGATAAACACCAAAACAAAGATGCCCAGGGTCCCTGCTCATCTGCGTAGGTGTGCCTTAGGCATGGTGCAAGGAGGCATGAGGACTGCAGATGTGGCCAGGGCAATAAATTGCAATGTCTGTACTGTGAGACGCCTAAGACAGTGCTACAGGGAGACAGGACGGAGAGCTGATTGTCCTCACAGTGGCAGACCACATGTAACAACACCTGCACAGGATTGGTACATCTGAACAGCACACCTGCGGGACAGGTACAGGATGGTAACAACAACTACAGGAACACCAGGAACGCACAATCCCTCCATCAGTGCTCAGACATCATCGGACTAAGCTTGTTGTCATTGCAGGCAATCTCAACGCTGTACATTACAGGGAAGACATCCTCCTCCCTCATGTGGTACCCTTCCTGCAGACTCATCCTGACATGACCCTCCAGCATGACAATGCCACCAGCCATAAGGCTCGGTCTGTGCGTGATTTCCTGCAAGACAGGAAAGTCAGTGTTCTGCCATTGCCAGTGAAGAGCCCAGATCTCAATCCCATTGAGCACATCTGGGACCTGTTGGATCGGAGGGTGAGGGCTAGGGCCATTCTCCCCAGAAATGTCCGGGAACTTGCAGGTGCCTTGGTGGAAGAGCGGGGTAACATCTCACAGCAAGAACTGGCAAATCCGGTGCAGTCAATGAGGAGGAGATGTACTGCAGTACTTAATGCAGCTGGTGGCTGCATTAATGCAGATACTGACTGTTACTTTTTTCTGTTAGTTACATGTCTGTGGAACTTGATCAGTTTATGTCTCAGTTGTTGCATCTTGTTACGTTCATACAAATATTTCCACATGTTAAGTTTGCTGAAAAAATTCGCAGTTGACACTGAGAGGACGTTTCTTTTTTTTGCGTTTATTTCTGACTCACTGTCAGGAACAGGGGCTTGACATATAATAAATAGACATTTAATCATGGCATCAAATGAAACAAAAGAGATAAGACGTAATTTCAGACAAACAAAACAATGACTTTACATGAGGAGTCTGTGTATGGGCCGACGAGTGTCACAACAAACCTCTGCTAAACCAGAAGGCCTGCACAGACCAGTAGAGGTAGATAAAGACTAAACAGTGGCTTGGATGAGCAGTGACATGTTTGTGCCTGGCCAGCAGATGCATACTTGTGGCACTTTAAGTATTTCCCCGATGCCCATTGAGGAAATATCAATGAGACTACATTCCGACACTGTCAACATGTTGACTGAATGAATGGATATGTTGTTTCATTTACAGAGCACAAGTCCACTGGGTTGAATGAATCAAAAACAGATTCTGAAGACCCTGAACTGGGTTTGGCAGAGCTGGAGACCTGTGGTCTTCAGAGATGGCGTTATTTAGTCAGAAACACAAATGTATACACTGTTGCCCTATTTACAATCAGAAAATAGACAAACATATAAATAATCTAAAAATTACAAATGGTTCATACTAGGAAGCACATACACGTTTTGAATAAATAAGGCGTGATACGTCATGTAAATAAATTAAGAGTAATTTCTATTTTTTTTTAAATAAAATGTTATGTTGTGTGCTCATGTGAATCAGAGTGTTTTTGTACGGATTTGTAGAAAGAAAGTCAGTACATTTGGTGGATGTTGATGTGTGTAGGTATGTGTTAAGTAGTGTTTAAGATGAATAAAAAATGACACAGTATATGTCCATACCCGTGTGTCCACTGTGTTTGCGTACGTGCAGGGGTATGTGAGTGTGAGTGTGTGTTTGTGCAAGTGCTTGTATGTGCCCGATTATATGCATACTGTAAATGTATGTCGGAGCGTCCATGCTTTAGTGAGTGAGCTCCTGCTGACACTCTGAGTCTCCTAGTAGGTCATTTGACCCCGGGATCTTCTTCCCATTCCAGGAGGAAACACACCAACACCTGGCAGGGGGTCCCACCAGAGATGACTCACACTAAAACAAAATAGAAGAGGGGGGAAAAGAGAGAGAAAGATGTTAAACGACATGGATCAACTTAAGTACATTGCTATTTTTGATTGAACTCTCAACTAGGAACCAGAGTCTTCCTGATCAGATCACCTGGCCCTACTATCAACCACCAACGAGCAAATGCTCTTGCTAAACACACCAACCCCTCTCTATCGAGGCAGCTCCAGAAGTAGACACATAGGCTGCTTACCTGCTTAGCCTTGTGGAAGCCATGTTTGTCACAGTTGGGGAGGTAGAAGGTGGTGAACTTCTCTCCTAGTTCCTGCTGAGAGCTGGCTATCCTGTCGAGCGCTGCATGCAGCTCAATGTGGCAGGGCCCCTAGCGGTAGGACAGAGAGAGGGCAATGAACATCTAACACATATAATACACACAGAAATATGGACACAGAATACATATGAAATAAGTAGTTATATCTGACTGAAACAGATTAAATCACCACGTGATTGAATTCAAAGCTAATTTAATCTCAAGAGAATAACACTTTCCCATTGAGGCTTGGTGGTTTTTGTTAAAATGGCAACAGCTTCCTCTGGTGGCTAGGAGCAAAATTGACCTGAACTGTAAGTCAGGTTTTAGAGGCCCTTTGCTGCATTAAGCTAAAGGTAAAGAAGAAGAAAGTAAGTCAAGGCCGTATAAAGCATCTGATTTAGGATCAGTTCAGCCTTCTTAGATCACAATTAATAATATTACATGGAGAGGGGGAGACCTGATCCTAGATCAAAACTCCTACTCTGAGAAGTTGTATACAATAGTCCCCAGTGGTATGTTGTGCCCACCTGTTCCACCATTACAGTCCGATGACCTAGCGACCTAACTCTAACAGTAAGTCACCTAACTAACTCTAACAGAAAGTCAGATTGAATACTGTGCGTACCTGTTTCACCAGTTTCTTGCGGATGGCATTGACCTTGGCCTTGATGCTCTCCTGATCCCCCTCATCTCTGGGGTCAAAGGGGGTGTTAAGTCCCAGGAGGTAGGGCAGGGAGCTGTGGTCTGTCAACCACTCTACTTCCTCTGTGGATTAGAGAGAGAACTGAGTGGGTAAGTATAGAATTTTTAGCATTAGTTCACATTATATATTTTGTATTATGTTGTCAAAAAAAGTTTAATTTGTAGATTGGAAAGAAGGAAGGAAGTTATCTTTACTCATTGTGTATTTATTCCTTGTGTTATTAACTTTCTATAATTTTTCTATTTTTCTCTCTGAATTGTTGGGAAGTAAGCATTAAGTAAGTAAGTAAGCATTTCACTGTTAGTCTACACCTGTTGATTATGAAGCATGTGAATTATTTATTTATTTTTAATCAATTAATCAATTATTTAAAAACTAAAACACAACAACAGAAAGCTGAGTCTACCTTGTCCCTCGTCCTCGGTGCAGATAGCCTGTCCCCTGGTGAGAGAGTAGAGAGGTCTGGGGTCTCCAGATCTAGGGCTGCATTTTAACCCCTCAGCACAGTGGGCCGTGTACACCCCACAGGAGGCCCCCTTCGCCAGAGCACATGCTAAGCAGCAGCCACATCCCGGCTCCCTTAGAACCTGCTTACAGTCTGGGGAGATTGCCGGGCATTCATCTAGTTTCTCCTGGGTACAGGGGGCACAGCGGATAGGCTCTGGACCCACCACGGGGGAAGACAGGGCCAGAGAGGCCAGGAAGGACAATGGCACCGCTGCCAACAGGGTCAACTTCTCATATAATCCAAGCATCTTGAATCTGAAATCTTCAGGTGTAGGAAGAATCTGCAAGTATTGTTCTTGCTTAGTTTTCGAGTTCTTTTGACTAGCACAATATACTGTAGATAGGTAGTTCTAGGTTTCCTTCTATCCTTCTGCACTGAATTCTCCAAACAGAAGAGCTGCAGTATTTATACAGAACTCTGACCCTCAGGGAGGTTAATGTTTGAACCAGTCACTCCAGATATTCAATATTTTGGACGGACAGAGCAGCAGCAGCAGCTGTATTGGGTTGGAGGGTGGATGGATGGGTGGTTGACCTCTGGTAGAGTGCGTAGATCTGAACTGAGGTTCACTGGAGCTGCCTGCCTGCCCTGTCGTCAATATTTACTCTGGGACGCGGAGTACAGTAATTGTACAAGGTGATGTTGGAAAACATATGTGTGTGTGTGTGTGTGTGTGTGTGTGTGTGTGTGTGTGTGTGTGTGTGTGTGTGTGTGTGTGTGTGTGTGTGTGTGTGTGTGTGTGTGTGTGTGTGTGTGTGTGTGTGTTTTGACCCATAGACGGTTATTTGTGGTCTTATCTTATGACCTGTATCATAATGAAGATGCAAGAATATATTTAAGAAGCGTATCTATTGACATGTAATGACAAATACATACTGTATGATGTGGTAGACAAACTAATGAGGGATTGATGATGTTGTGCATTGAGATTCATTCATGATAGGGTCAGAAGTTATAGGTAAGTCATGAACTGGCTATGACTTGATTCTATTTTACTTAAACATATTTGTTGGTCAGTCCATGTGGATGAAATAGGGGTCATCTGTGGGTCACATAAACACGATCATCCTCTCAATTGCATAACCATGCAACCATAACATGTTTGTCTGGAGAAAGCCTTTTGTAAATGGTCATTTCCTGGTGAAGTATTAGTTCATCACACTTTATCTAAGGTAAACACTGAACACCCCTTCCCCATACCTCGATACACACATGCACACACACTTCCTCTCTCTCTCTCTCTCTCTCTCTCTCCCTCTATGAGATACCCCATGCTTCTCGTCACGTGATGAAGCATGGTGACTTTGTGTAATTATTGAACTATTGGTCAGTGTGTCACGTCACACCAACTGAAGCTACCATGTCATATGTAGATGTTGACAAACACAATAGGTTGGTTAGGAGTGTCACCTGTTCTCAGTGTCCTAATTCATGGTCATGAATCAACATTATTTTTTGTGAATTGGTGACACAGACTTTTTTGTCTTGCAATGTTGCATGTGCCCTTTTCAAGTCTACTCAACAACCAGCTCATATGTTGTAGCCTCCTCAATGCATAAGATTCACCAGACGTTGTGGGAAAGGATCATCCTAGGAGGATAAATTGAAAAAAGTATCATGGACAGATTATCAAAATGTGTGTTTAATCACTGTAATTGAATTATTCAATCTTTATAAACACATTTACTGTCTGGAGGGAAATGTACATTTGATATATTTTGTTTGTCCAGACCATCATGACTACAGGCTTATTATTGGTACTTAGTGCAGTTGGCACCTTTCTCCGTCCTCTAGCCCCTCTTTTCTTCTGTGGTGGGGGTAGCTCGTCCTTCCCTCTCCTCTTCTGTGGTCGTTGTGGTGTAGTTGGTTGCTCTTCATCTGACGATCTGACGATGACCAGGAGTCTCCTCCTTGTGCAATGTGTTTGTTTCCCTCTCCTGTTGATGGGTAGCTGAGACTGGAATAAATTGAAATACTTGCACCAAACGTCGACAAAAAATATAAAGTGAGAAGAGGGCTGGGGACAGCAGCCTACTTTCCTCTACTTCGAGCTGAGCTCCATCCTCTTCCCCTTTAGCCTCTCTGTTTCCCAGGGAGGATGAACCCTGGTCGGGTCTCCTCATCCCAGACGTCCCCTGTTGTCTGAGTAGGAGTTGGATATGGTAGGCCTACAGAGAGATAGTTGATCTCCACCTGTGCAGCACTACTTTGATCCAGAGAACTGGAGTCCCGACAAGGCCTCCACACCTGAAGACTCTTCCTCTTCATCCTCCTCCTCCTCTTCTTCCTGGATAGGTTCCAGCAGCTGTATCATTCGTTTTTCATGAGCTGATTAGTTTTAGCAAATAGATAATGTGAACCTGATGAACTGAACAGGGCTATATATAATACACTGCTCAAAAAAATAAAGGGAACACTAAAATAACACATCCTAGATCTGAATGAATGAAATATTCTTATTAAATACTTTTTTCTTTACATAGCTGAATGTGCTGACAACAAAATCACACAAAAATTATCAATGGAAATCAAATTTATCAACCCATGGAGGTCTGGATTTGGAGTCACACTCAAAATTAAAGTGGAAAACCACACTACAGGCTGATCCAACTTTGATGTAATGTCCTTAAAACAAGTCAAAATGAGGCTCAGTAGTGTGTGTGGCCTCCACGTGCCTGTATGACCTCCCTACAACGCCTGGGCATGCTCCTGATGAGGTGGCGGATGGTCTCCTGAGGGATCTCCTCCCAGACCTGGACTAAAGCATCCGCCAACTCCTGGACAGTCTGTGGTGCAACGTGGCGTTGGTGGTTGAAGCGAGACATGATGTCCCAGATGTGCTCAATTGGATTCAAGTCTGGGGAACGGGCGGGCCAGTCCATAGCATCAATGCCTTTAGGACCAGCAAATATTAGAATCTCATTATCTTAATGAACCTAAAATAATCTATTTTGGTTCAAATGTAAAATGTTTGATCATTTAGCAGACGATCTTATCCAGAGCGACTTACAGGAGCAATTACGGTTAAATGTCTTGCTCAAGGGCACATAAACAGATTTTATTTCCTAGTCGGGTTGGGGTTTTGAACCAACAAGCTTTCGGTTACTGGCCCAATGTTCCTAATCGCTAGGCTACCTGACGCAAATATTCAACAGCCACTGTCAATGCTACCCAGTTACTTACAGTATGTAGCCAGTGTTTTTACCTCGGGAATCCTACAGGCACAGATCCATATAAGCAGAGCTGTGAGTGACTGACACACAACTGGATTACCTAATGATGTCGATAGTATTATCAACTACGGTTAGAGTAATCCCCGAAAGGCTAGTCATCCTCCAATATAACAGAACACCACAACAGACTGGGTAAACCAGGGAGTACTGTTGAGCAGGCCAGGCCAGCTCTGTATTGACTTAACTGTTATACTGATTAAGCCCCTGGAAAACCACAAAACACTGGGAAAACATTGGAAAGCATTGGCCGCCACTCAACATTTGGGATATTTCTAGGTTTATCTGTGGAAAGTAACACAGACTCAGTAAATTTGCCATTGGCAGTGACTTTGGGAAGCTGAAGCTTTGCAGGGAAGTTGTTATTGTAAGAACCATGTTGGTTCAAAGGTTAACAAATGGAGCTGGAAAACCCCATTGAACACAAACACTGAGTATACAAAACATAAAAACATTTGCTATTTCCATGACATAGACTGACCAGTTGAATCCAGGTGAAGGCTATGATCCCTTATTGATGTCCCTTGTTAAATCCACTTGAATTAGTGTAGATGGAGGGGAGGAGACAGGTTAAAGAAGGATTTTTAAGCATTCAGACAATTGAGACATGGAGTGTGTCAGTGGTTGAATGGGCAAGACAAAAGATTTAAGTGCCTTTGAATGGGGTATGGTGGTATGTTAGATGCACAGGTTTGTGAATGGACACACTGAACTGCAACACTACTGGGTTTTTCACACACAGTTTCCCGTGTGTATCAAGAATGGTCCACCACCCAAAGGACATCCAGCCAACTTTACACAACTGTGGGAGGCATTGGACTCAACAGGGGCCAGCATCCCTGTGGAGTGCTTTCGACACCTTGTAGAGTCCATGCCTCAACGAATTGAGGCTGTTCTGAAGACAAGGGGAGGGGGGGGGGGGGGGGGGGGGGGATGCAACTCAATATTAGGAAGGTGATTTGAGGATTCCTTTTTCCGGGAGAAAAATAACATACTTAACGAGGACTAACCTCATCAAGAACATGACTCGGCATCCCAGGGCGCCAGCATTCCAGAATCTTCACCTAATTCCTCATTTCATTCCTACACACACACACACATTACATCAAGAAACTTAAGATTGGAGTCTTCAGATCATGTATTTTGTACATCAATAATGTGTTTATTACAAAATCTGAGACAACTGTACAAGATACGTTGTTTATAGCCGTAGTAATCTATTTACAAAAGTACCACTGTCTGTGTATCAAAGTGATCAGCTAAAAAGGCATGTTTCAATCACTGTAAGCTTTCATAGAAGTAAGGCAAAATACTTGAAACTGGATGTACATATTTGCAGATCAAGTGAAATTCGTCACCTACTGTATCTGTCTAATGGCCAGGCTTAATCTACGGTATGGGAGCTGGAAACTGTGATTCTACAGCTCCTACCCTACGTAGGTTGCTAAGTCTGTACTTATTTGCAGAATACTGATTTTGTGTGTGTGTGTGTGTGTGTGTGTGTGTGTGTGTGTGTGTGTGTGTGTGTGTGTGTGTGTGTGTGTGTGTGTGATGTGCGCAGGAGTGCATGTCTGTGTGTGTGTGGGTTTGTTTAAAAGCATGTGTGGAGGTGCGAGCATGTGTATGTCGCTGGATGTGTGTGTGTGTAAGACATACAGAACGTGTGTAAACTTACCGTTCACACTAACGCGGCCGCACCAGGTTTGGCATTCACTAGAGTTCTATAGCGCACGTCAGTCGGACTCAGGGATAAGGGCATCCTTATCGCTCTGTGGGTCAAAGCCAATGTACCTTACCCAATACCTCTCGTACCGACCTCACTTTCAAAGCCTGCTGCATGTGTAGCCGACACAGGACACACACTCCCACACATAATCCTTATCAGAACAGAGCAATGGACGAATAACAAGCCTTGATCAATACACGAGCTCAACAAGGTCACAGAAGCAAACAAAGGGTGTGTATTTCTCCCGGCTGCCTACATTAGAAATAATACTATGTTACTTACCCTCATCCGATACATGTTTGTTTGGATCCATGAGACGTAAAAAATGTCATATGCAGTAAACCATATATCCTGCCTATTGAGTGTTTCAGATTTGTTTTGCCTGAATTACTTTTTCCGTCGTTGCTCTAGAAATCCAGAGACCTAGATGGCATTTGTGCTCCTGTTGTGGAGGACGATGTACTAAACCACAGGATCTTAAAGGAGCTCATAGCTTTGGTTTGCGCTCGATGGGGAACCAGACCAGTCAATCTATCCTAGCAATGTGAGCAGCACTAACAGTTCATGAACTGCCGAAAACCTTTCAAAAGCCTTTTGAGATTTTGAGAACTCTTTGAATGTAAAAAAACGTATTTGTGCTAATTCGTTTAAGATTTAAGAACACCCACATGCATACACACATATAAATATCTGTGTAGAAATACACACTTGCATGCATACCATACGTACAGTACACAGATTGTATTTACACTGTGAAGGATGGAATGTATCCTTGGCATAATCAGAAGAAGACATAGAAAAGTATTAATAACATGATCAGTCCTCTTATATGTGGATAATACTGGGTTGTGTGTGCATGACCCCTTTTTTGGACTGTGCACACACAGAGGGACGACACACTGTCACCTGGCTGCCACCCTTAAGTCATCAGGAGCATGGTGTTCCAATCCTGGAAGCTGGAATTCTTCAGTTGATTGTATGTGGTTCCAAATGGTGGCAAGTCACAACAACTGTCACAAAAACTTACACAAACCCAACCAAGTCTGCAGGTTGATTGCAATCGGGATTTTATACTTGGTGTGATTGTCCAGATATCCAATCTGACCATCCTCAGAACCAGGTAGCTCCTGGAGGAGCATCCCTCCATTGATCCATTGTGCAGTGGACTGTCCCAGTATCCCAGTGTACCAGTTACCCACAGGAGACCTTGGTTCATTCTGTAGTGGGACCCTCAGTGGATCTAGTCCTGATGGATGTTATAGCCCAGGACCCTGGAGCTCAAGGTTACAATAGTGCAGCGCTTCTTCTCTCCACCTACCTACACAGCCACTCCTGCCACATCTACCTCTGTCTCCTCTTCTTCCTCCTCCTCTCCCAGAGTAGGCACATAGTGCGAGGGTAAGCATTGCGTGGGGTGGACGTTGACACTGGGGCTAGAGCTGCTGTTACCCATGCCACCGAGGCTAACCATGCTAGCCCGGACGGTGAAGCTGGCGACAGAGTTGACGCTGCCCAGTTTGGTGGGAACGCTGGCCTTTCCGCAGGAGTGTGCACGGCGGTTCAGGCTGGCAGAGCGCACCACGGAGGACGTGGGGGCACAGCCAGTGCTGTGGACCTTGCCCTCCAGGAAGTATGTGAGCATCTCACCCTTACCCTTCACGCTGACCTTGCCCCGGCACACCAGGTCATAGTTATCCCCCAGGATCCGGTACACATCCTCTGTTACCTTGGGGAGGGAGGGAGGTAGAGAGAGAGAGAGAAAGAGAGGTAGAGGTAGAGAGAGAGAGAGAGAGAGAGAGAGAGAGAGAGAGAGAGAGAGAGAGAGAGAGAGAGAGGTAGAGAGAGAGAGAGAGAGACAGGGAGAGAGAGAGAGAGAGAGGTAGGTAGGTAGAGAGAGAGAGGTAGAGAGAGAGAGAGAGAGAGGTAGGTAGAGAGAGAGAGAGAGGTAGAGAGGTAGGGAGAGAGAGAGAGAGAGAGACAGGGAGAGAGAGAGAGAGAGAGAGAGAGAGAGAGAGAGAGAGAGAGAGAGAGAGGTAGAGAGGTAGAGAGGTAGAGAGAGAGAGAGGTAGAGAGGTAGAGAGGTAGAGAGAGAGGTAGAGAGGTAGAGAGGTAGAGAGAGAGGTAGAGAGAGAGAGGTAGAGAGGTAGAGAGAGAGAGAGGTAGAGAGAGAGAGAGAGGTAGAGAGAGAGAGGTAGAGAGAGAGAGAGAGATTATACCACTGTCATACAATGAGATTTACTCTAGGCCAATCAACAGGCCTCAATCATAACACATTATTTAATACAGTACACATGGCACGTGCACAGATAGGGCTCAACCAGTACACAGACACATGCAGAGATAGGGCTCAACCAGTACACAGACACATGCAGAGATAGGGCTCAACCAGTACACAGGCACAGATAGGGCTCAACCAGTACACAGGCACATGCACAGATAGGGCTCAACCAGTACACAGGCACATGCACAGATAGGGCTTAACCAGTGCCTGAGCACTTGCCCGCCTTTGATAAAGTGCCCTAACAGCTCTGTGGTCTTTTAATTTTTGTTTTAATTTTGAATGTAACAAATTAAACATCAAACTATCTGATTTTATAAGCTCTTAAATCTCAGAAAATACCCTCTCCCCTGCCTTCCCGCTCAGAGCACACTCCTCTGACTTGCATGCGTGGCCACTGGCTGCGGGCACTGGGTGGGGAGACATGAATAGGCCAACTGGTAGGAGGCTACTGGTAGGTAGGAGGCTACTTTTGAGTTGGATCTGTCATTCGTGTCTCTCACTGTTATGGACAAAGAATGGGGCAATCTGACTGCTTGTTAGTAAGAGGCAGATGTCAGCAGCATAACAAACTCAAATCAAGTAAAAACAAGTTTGTTCCAACAGCCTATCTAATTAGTTAGCATATTTAGCCTACACTAGCATTTTTTTTAACCTTTATTTAACTAGGCAAGTCAATGACGGCCTACGAACAGTGGGTTAACTGCCTTGTTCAGGGGCAGAACCACAGATTTTTACCTTGTCTGGTCGGGGATTCGATCTTGCAACTTTTCGGTTACAAGTCCAACGCTCTAACCACTAGGCTACCAGCTGCCCCATTCTCATTCTCTCTGGTCAGCTGATAGCCACTCTTCTCCCCATGTCAATCATCTCATGTCATCTCTTGGCCTAGGAGTCAGTGTCACTAGCTTGCCTACAATATGTGATGAGTGAGTGTGTTGTTGCAGGAAATATATAGGCCTATGAATGTTGACATTTTGCCTACAAATGCAGTCGGTATGTTTGTGCACAGCCCTGACACTACCTGTATCTTGCCAGGTACTCCGGTGCTGTCCATGCGGCTGGCCACGTTCACTGTGTTCCCCCAGATATCATACTGAGGCCTCCTGGCCCCGATCACCCCTGCCACCACCGGACCCACGTTGATACCCACTCTCAAGACAAAGTCGTTGTATGACTGGTAGTTGATTTCATCCAGTACATCGAACATCTCAATAGCATAGTCTGCCACTGTGCTCAGGTGATCATAGACAGATCTTTTGTCCTATAGAAGGGAGCAAGGACGTAAACAAAGGTTACATTTAATTATCACATTCATTCATTGTCCTCGTTATATTCATATATATTTTTATTTATTTAACAAACACACTCAAGACCGCACCACAAACACACACACTTGCCTTTGTTCCGATGGTGGGGACTAGACCCACAGCAGCCATATAGGTGCTGCCTATGGTTTTGATCTTCTCTATGTCCTTATAGCATTCTTTATCCATGAGCTGAGGAAAAATTAGATTTACACCTACACACAGGAGAAGGCAACAAATAATGTTAATATCCCAGTAAACTGTAGCAGCCAACATCCTCACCTCGTCAAAATCAGCGATGATTTCATTGAGTAGTCTCAGACACTCCACTCCCATGTTGTTCCCATCCAGCTCAATGTAGAAGTCATTGAAGTTGGGGATGGAAGCAAACAGCACTCCGACTTGGGCATAGGACTGGTAATACAGATCCTATAGAAAAACACATAGCCAACCTTAGTCACTAGGCCAAATAGATGTACTGTGTATTGAACAAAAATATAAAATCAACATGTAAAGTGTTGGTTCCATGGTACATGAGCTGAAATAAAATATCCCAGAAAGTTTCCATACGCACAGAAATCTTATTTCTCTAAAACGTTGGGCACAAATTTGTCTACATCGCTGTTAGTGAGCATTTCTCCTTTGCCAAGATAATTCAAGCCATTTGGTGGGGAAAAACTGATTTTGGTTGGCTGTGCCTGGCTTCCCAGTAGGTGGGCCTGGCTCCCAAGTGGGCTGCGCCCCTGACCAGTCATGTGAAATCCATACATTAGGGCCTAAGAAATGTATTTCAAATGACTGATTTCCATATAAGAACTGTAACTCAGTAAAATTGTTGAAATCGTTGCATGTTGTATTTATTTTGTTCAGTATACAGTGCTTTCGGAAAGTATTCAGACCCCTTGACTTTTTCCACATTTTGTTACGTTACAGACTTGATTAAATAAAAATATTTCCTCAGCAATCTACTCACAATAACCCATAATGACAAAGAGAAAACAGGTTCTTAGAAATGTTGCTAATAAAAAATTATACAAAACAGAAAGAGCTTATTTACATAAGTATTCAGACCCTTTGCTATGAGACTCAAAATTGAACTCAGGTGCATCCTGTTTCCATTGATCATCCTTGAGATGTTTCTACAACTTGATTGGAGTCCACCTGTGGTAAATTCAATTGATTGGACATGATTTGGAAAAGCACACACCTGTCAATATAAGGTCCCACAGATGACAATGCATGTCAGAGCAAAAACCAGGCAATGAGGTAGAAGGAATTTTCCCTAGACATCCAAGATTGGATTGTGCTGAGGCACAGATCTGGCGAAGGGTACCAAAAACTGTCTGCAGCATTGAAGGTCCCCAAGAACACAATGGCCTCCATAATTCCTAAATGGAAGAAGTTTGGAACCACCAAGACTCTTCCTAGAGCTGGCCGCCTGGCCAAATTGAGCAATCGGTGGAAAAGGGCCTTGGTCAGGGTGGTAACGATGAACCTGATGGTCACTCTGACAGAGCTCCAGAGTTCCTCTGTGGAGATGGGAGAACCTTCCAGAAGGACACCCATCTCAGCAGCACTCTACCAATCAGGCCTTTATGGTAGAGTGGCCAGATGGAAGCCACATGACAGTCCGCTTGGAATTTGCCAAAAGGCACCTAAAGGACTCTCAGACCACGAGAAACAAGATTCTCTGTTCTGATGAATCCAAGAACTCATTGGCCTGAATGCCAAGCCTCGCGCGTGGTATAAAGTACTTAAGTAAAAATACCTTACTATTTATATTTTTTACAACATTTACTTTCACTTCACTACTTTCCAAAAGAAAATTATGTAGTTTTTACTCCATTCATTTTTCCTGGCACCCAAAGTACTCGCAGGACAGGAAATGGCCCATTTCACACACTTATCAAGAGAATATCCGTGGGCATCCCTACTGCCTCTGATCTGGCAGACTCATTAAACACAAATGCTTCATTTGAGTGTCTGAGTGTTGGAGAGTGCACATGGCTATCTGTAAATGCTGTCTGGTTTGCTTAATATAAGCACATTGAAATTATTTATACATTCACTTTTGATGCTTAAGTATATTTAAAACCAAATACTTTTAGACTTTTTCTCAAGGAATATTTTACTGGGTGACTTTCACTTGAGTAATTTCTATTAAGTTATCTTTACTTTTACTCAAGTATGACCATTGTGTACTTTTCCCACCTCTGGCGTCACGTCTGGAGGAAACCTGGCACCATCCCTACGGTGAAGCATGGTGGTGGCAGCATCATGCTGTGGGGACATTTTTCAGCAGCTGGGACTGGGAGACTAGTTAGGATTGAGTTAAAGATGAACAGAACAAAGTACAGAGAGATCTTTGATGAAAACCTGCTCCAGAGCACTCAGGACCTCAGACTGGGGCGAAGGTTCACCTTCCACAGAACAACAACCCTAAGCACACAACCAAGACAGCGCAGGAATGGCTTCGGGGCAAGTCTCTGAATGTCCTTGAGTGGCCCAGCCAGAGCCCGGACTTGAACCCGATTGAACATCTCTGGAGAGACCTGAAAATAGCTGTGCAGTGATGCTCCCTATCCAACCTGACAGAGCTTGAGAGGATCTGCAGAGAAGAATGGGAGTAACTCCTCATATACAGGTGTGCCAAGCTTTAAGCATCATAACAAAGAAGACTCTAGGCTGTAATCACTGCCAAACAAACTTCAACAAAGTACTGAGTAAAGGGTGTAAAGACTGATATTTCCAGGTTTACTTTTCTTTTTTTTAAAGCAAAACATTACCCACCAAAAAATGTGCTTTGTCATTATGAGGTATTGTGTGTAGATTGATGAGGGAAAAAAACAATTTAATACATTTTTGAATAAGGCTGTAACGTAACAAAATGTGGAAAAAGTCAAAGAATCTGAATACTTTCCGAAGGCTCTGTATATGGCAAGGTACTATTGATCCTTTGAAGGAAAGGTAATATCCTTTATGAAACAACACTGTTTGTGTCTGACTGCCTGCCTGCCTGCCTCTGTCTGTCTGTCTATCTGTCCGTCTGTCCGTCTATGTAGGACACACCATGTTTCTGGGGTTGGACAGGAGGAAGTGTTGAGCCACATGAGCAGGAAGCAGGTTGAAGAGAATCCTCCTGTTGTCCAGCTTGACCTTCTCCATGCCGTCCCGCTCCTCCTCTGCCTGACAACACACAAAAACACACACACATCAACTTGAATAAAATAATTCTCCCCAAAGTACAACTCAAGCCTGCAGTTCAAAGCTCATACCACAAGGTGTCAGTATAAGCTCTAAATGTACACCAGGACTGAGGCACCATGTTAGCCTGACATTGTGGACAATGAGCATTTGGTAGAATCAATAGTTAAAGGTCCAAACCTAAAGCCAAACCGTACTAGACACTATAACTGTCCTACCAGCCAAGTGGCCCTATTGTACCAAACCATCAGTGACTTGGCCTGACCTATCCTTACCAACCATGCCAATATCACCCGTGTCCTATCTGTGGTTACAACATTCTGTGAACTTCCAATAAATTCCCTGTTTTTCCATAAATCCTGGATGGAAGATTCCTGATTTCCTGCTTATTCCCCGTTGATTCCTTGTTCCTCCAACCGGAATATGGAGAAAACATATTTGTTGCTAGGCAGGAAGTTAAGTGATGTCACGGTCTGACCTTTATTTCCTTTGTTCTTGTCTTTATTTAGTATGGTCAGGGCGTGAGTTGGGGTGGGCAGTCTATGTTTGTTTATCTATGTTTTTCAATTTTCTGTGTTTGGCCTGATATGGTTCTCAATCAGAGGCAGGTGTTAGTCATTGTCTCTGATTGGGAACCATATTTAGGTAGCCTGTTTTGTGTTGGGTTTTGTGGGTGGTTGTTTTCTGTCATTGTGTGTCTGCACCAGACAGTACTGTTTCGGTTTTTCACATTTGTTGTTTTTTGTATTTTGAGTGTTCACCTTCATTAAACAAGATGAACAATTACCACGCTGCACCTTGTTCCTCTTCTTCTCCTCTAGACGACAACCGTTACAGATGTGTGTAATGAAACTGTTCCTTCTCCCTTCATGTGACCTGACCTGGGCCCACATTCCTCACAAATCCACAGCTATCCACCCTTATCAGTGACTGTAACCATGTGATTGCCTTTTCCCTTAGTAACCCTCCAGGCCCATATTTCTTATCCAACCTCCATTGACCCCACCACATACATTCCTCATACATGTAACCATTACCCTCTACTATAGCAAGTATTTCAAACTCTAACCCAACACAACCAGGCCAATATCAGCCCCTTGTCCTATCGTAAACAACCGTGCCAATATCAGCACTGTCCTATCGTAACCAACAATGCCAATATCAGCCATCACCATGCTAGCATCTGCCAGCAGCTTTAACAGCCACTTGGCAGCCAAAAGCCTCAAAATAGGACTTGGCATGATATGGTCACAACAGAAGGTCGGATGATGAGTAAAGGTGTTCATCAGCTAGCTAGATCTATGCATAGGACAACAGCCCACACAGATACACAGACACACACAGTAACACACAGTCACACACACACCTGTGTGGCCCAAAGGAAGTCCAGTCGTAGTTTGAGGTCCAGCTGTCTGGAGTGGAGGGCCAGGGCACTGGTGAACAGCAGCAGGGACAGGATGGGCTCATAGCCCTGGATCTGGAGATTAGACCCTCCGCTGTGGGACAAACCAACAGAGACATCAGCAACAATCTTCAAAAAGACTACCTCATCATTCATTAAAAGGGAGAGTTGAGGTATATGGAAAGAGCCCCCCCCCCCCCCCACAGAGATATTTTTAGATTAGATTTGATTCAACTTTATTGTCATTGAATAATACAGTACAACGAAATGCAGTTAGCATCTGACCAGAAGTGCAAATAACTGAGTACAAAAAATGTACAAGTGAAACAATTAAGTAGAATGGCAAGTGCAAGGAGGCATGCAACTGAAATGCAGGGATAGCAGCAATGAGGTTACCGAGGTAGGCATGTACATGTACAACTGAATAATGTCCTTAATCAGACTTTGCAAAGCAGTAGAGTCCAGTAAAGAGTGCAAGGAGAGTAGTGCAACAAGGTCCCTGAGAGGCAGTACTAAGTGGTGGGCGGGTGGATATGGCTAGTGCCGTGCCACAGAGTTCAGCAGGGTTAAAGTAGCTGGAAAGAAACTGTTCTTGAGCCTGCTAGTGCGGAAACGTAGAGACCTGTACCCCCTGCCTGATGATAGGAGGGAAAACAGTTTGTGGCATGGATGTGAAGGGTCCCTGATGATGCTGCTGCGCGCCCTACGCAGACACCGCTTCCGCTGAAGGTCTACGATGGCAGGGAGCTGGGCACCAGTGATGTGCTGGGCGGTTTTCACCACCTGTTGCACGACCTTCCGGTCGGCCACAGAGCTTCCGCCAAACCACACTGTGGCGCAGTTAGTCAGAATGCTCTCAACCGTGCAGCGGTAAAAGTTCACCAGGATCTTGGGAGACAGGTGGGCCTTCTTCAGCCTCCTCAAACAGTACAGTGGCTGCTGCGCCTTTTTGACCAGGGTTGAGGTGTTCAGGGTCTAGGAAAGCTCCTCGGAGATGTAGACACCCAGGAACTTGACGCTGGGCACACGCTCCACCTCAATGCCATCAATGAGAACTGGGGCGTGGCTGCAGCTTTTAGACTTCCTGTAATTCACAATGAGCTCCTTGGTTTTCTTTGCATTGAGGACCAGGTTGTTGTCAGAGCACCATGCAGCCAGGTGTTTGACCTCCTCCCTGTAGGCTGACTCGTCATTGTCACTGATCAGGCCTACCACCGTGGTGTCATCTGCGAACTTGATGATGGTGTTGGAACCGTGTACAGGAACGCAGTCGTAGGTGAAGAGGGAGTACAGGAGGGGGCTCAGCACGCAGCCCTGTGGCACACCGGTGTTCAGGTTCAGGTTTGAGGAGGTGAAATTGTCTAACCTGACAGACTGGGGTCTGTTGGTCAGGAAGTCCAAAGTCCAGTTACAGAGAGAGAGGCTGATCCCTAGGTCATGGAGTTTGGTGACCAGCCTAGAGGGAATGACCGTATTGAATAATGAGCTAAAGTCTATGAACAGCATTCTCACATAGGTGTTGGTTTTGGCCAGGTGAGTCAGGACAGAGTGTAAAGCTGTGGAGATGGCGTCCTCTGTAGACCTGTTCAGTGCATACAGTGAATTCGGAAAGTATTCAGACACCTCTACTTTTTCAACAATTTGTAACGTTACAGACTTATTCTGAAATGGATTAAATCGTTTCCCCCCCTCATCAATCTAGACACAACACCCAATAATGACATAGTAAAAACGAGTCCAAAAAATCCAATCTTGGTTTCATCAGACCAGAGAATACTGTTTCTTATGGTCTGAGAGTCCTTTAGGTGCCTTTTACTGAGGAGTGGCTTCCCTCTGGCCACTAACAAAAAGGCCTGATTGGTGGAGTTGGAGATGGTTGTCCTTCTGGAAGGTTCTCCCATCTCCACAGAGGAACTCTGAAGCTTTGTCAGAGTAATCATCGGTTTCTTGGTCATCTCCCTGACCAAGGCCTTTCTCCCCCAATTGCTCAATTTGGCTGGGCTGCCAGCTCTAGGAAGAGTCTTGGTGGTTCCAAACTTCTTCTATTTAAGAATGATGGAGGCCACTTTGTTCTTGGGGGATCTTCAATGCTGCAGACAGTTTTTGATACCCTTCCCGAGACCTGTGCCTCGACACAATCCTGTCTTGGAGCTCTATGGACAATTCCTTCGACCTCATGGCTTGGTTTTTGCTCTGACATGCACTGTCAACTGTGGGACCTTATATAGGCGGGTGTGTACCTTTCCAAATCATGTCCAATCAATTGAATTTACCACAGGTGGACTCCAATCAAGTTGTAAAAACATCTCAAGGATGATCAATGGAAACAGGATGCATTTGAGCTCAATTTTGAGTCACATAGCAAAAGGGTCTGAATACTTACGTAAATAAGGTATTTATGCAAACATTTCTACAAAACAGTTTTCTCTTTGTCATTATGGGGTATTGTGTGGAGATTGTTTTCTAAATCCATATTAGAATATGGCTGTAATGTAAAACAAAAAGTGGAAAAAGTCAAAGTGTCTGAATACTTTCTGAATGCACTGTACATGTAACTGTATGGAACCCCACCAACAGAAATCTTAGCAATATAAGTCATACACAGTAGGACTGTACCACATCATTAATTAATAGTGAAAGTGGGGAGATGTGGATCGACGCGCCCCCCCACTGTGGGAACAAACTAACATAGATGTCAGCAACATAATACAGTAGGACTGTACCACATCATTAATAAAAGGGGGAGTGGGGGACCACATATATACAGTGGGGACTACAACTTCACAGGGTAGACGTGGAGGGACAGGGACCCCCCACTTTGTGAGAACCAAATTTGATGTCAGCAACATACATTAGGTCTGGACCACTACACAAACAATTAAGGGGGTGGCCTGTGGATGAAACCACCAGTGAGAACCAACAGTGATATCATCAACTGTACCATGTCAGCCACAACCGCAGGAAAACCCAGACAGGGTGACTTAAACCAGCAGTGATGTAAACACCATTCACTCAGCACAGATATAGTATTTACGGATAATAAGACCCCTTTGGAGAACAACAAGTAGTTTTCCATCTCAATGATATCAGAGTATTCCAGTGTTATACAGTAAGCCGGGGTTCCCCAACCGGCGGCCCCCAAGTTTTTATTTGTTCAGGTTTTCTGAACAAGAGTTTTATTGTTGGAAATCCTTTCCAAAGTATTGCCACACATAATAGAGAGATACTGCATGGGAATACTTTGCCCAGATTTCCTGAATTAAAATCCCTTGGAGCTGATTTGCTGGTGTTTTCACAGTCTTTCATGTCCAACAATAATGTGATTGTATACAAATGTAAGCAAGGTTTGAAATTGTTATGTTTTAGTCAAATATTATTATCTGTTTGGGCTTCTTGCGCTCAATTTGCAGCCTACAAATTATTTGTAATTATGTTCCAGCCCCTTGACCATCTGCTCAAGAAAGAAATTGCCCCGTGGCTGAATATAGTTGATGATTCATGCAGTAAGTGATCTGTTTGTATCGATACAATGGGTCTGTTCGCCGAGCTGCACTAGGTCCTGGGTACTGAGTAGGAGTAGCTAACATGCACGGCTGAATCAAGCAAAAGCCTACATTGTCAGCTCAGCCTTTTGGTATAGAGTTAATGAACATGTACTGTGTGTCTCCTCTTCAAACAGTTCCCATGTGAGAGTGCGCAGGTCGGGGACAAGCAAAGACTCCTCTCCTCCTACACACGTCCCCACAAAATGGAAATATCCCTATGACTGTGGTTCGCTTGTTCCCACTCCAAATCAAACCAAGAGGAAACCGTAGCTGACACTACTGTCATGTAAAATCAATCATGGCTTTAGATACGTGAGTGGCAGGGGGAGCAGAGTAAATCTGAGGACTATAGCTTCAGGACTGACAGTGGGAGGATGGTGGGTGTATTTGTCCATTCGTTTTTTCCCCTCTCGCCCTCCTGTGTTTGTGTCAGTGGAGGCAGCTGAGGGGATGACGGCTCATAATAATGGCTGGAATTGAGTGTATGGCTGGAATGGATTGAATGGCATGGTATCAAACATGTGTTTGATACCATTCCATTTATTCCATTAGAGTCATTATTAAGAGCCGTCCTCCCCTCAGCAGCCTCCACTGGTGTGTGTGCTTGTTTATATACATAATGTGTGTGTGTGTATTCTCCCTCACCCGGCGGTGTATGTGTGCCTGTGTGTGTGTATATATATGTATGTTCTGTCCTCTCTCTTACCCGGCGGTGCGTCTGAATCCGCTGAGCTCCAGCACGGTGACATACAGCACCCCCAGCAGGAGCAACAGGGCCATCTTTGGCATCCAGGAGACGCGCAGGAAGAGCGCCAGTGTCAGCGTGCCCACAATGCACGACAGGAAGGCGTAGCGGACGCCGTCGCACGGCAGCTCCATCATGGTGCGGTTGGCACCGTCGCTCGTGTCAATGATGACAATGGAACTGTTAGAGTGGTGGGCACTGCCCCACAGCCATGGCATGCAGCCCACCTGGCAGAGAAACAGAGGAGAGAATGGCAAAAACCCTCAAGCAGTAACTCAGAGGTTGGTTCTTTGCATATTTGATTTGCATGACATTTACATTTATGATTTCAAGTGTATTGCAATGAATATCATGAATATTGTTGTTTTAGTGCCTTGTTGTTAACCCTACTTACCACACAGGCCTGGGCTACAGCATAGATTAAGAGCACTATGAGAACACACAGAACGGTACGGATCTGAATGGTGAGGCAGCCTGGAAAACACTGAGAGAGAGAGAGAGAGAGAGAGAGAGAGAGAGAGAGAGAGAGAGAGAGAGAGAGAGAGAGAGAGAGAGAGAGAATAGACACAAAGAGAAACAGATTAAGGATGAAAAGGGAGGGAGAGTAGAAGAAGCTTACCACACAGAATTTGAATTTGAAAAGAATTATAACTTAATTTATGTAATATTAGCTGAGGGGTTGGGGAAGTTGGAAAAAGTCAATCTGTCAACTTCAACAAAAGCTGAAATTAATAGAATTAGCATTGAGTTTGAAGACAAACTGAGTGAACTTTGAAAAGTTTTCTGAAGGCCATTGACATCAATTTCATACGTAATATTACTTTCAACTACCGACTAAAATATTATTTCATATTTGCAGATATGCAGAAAAAGGTCATATTTGCTAAATTAACTAAATTATCAAAAGTGACTTATAGCTTGGGCCAAGAGTTTGACCTACCCATGGAAAATCACTTACAGCTAATCAACCCATCAGAAAAGTGATAAAATAATGTATATGTTGAAAGATACTGATAAAATAATTCCACTCTGAAACCTTATAACTGTATGAAATTGATTAGAATCATAAAATTATAATCTGATGATGTGTGTATTTTTAGTCAGAATTAGGTTAAACAATGTATCTGTATAGTGGAAAAACACAGACTGTCTGAGCAAGGTATAGCTTAGGATTTGAACTTGTATGTGTGTGCCGAAGAAAAAAAACGAGAACAGTTCAACTGTGTTTGGACCGACCTGGCTAGGCCTCTGAGGAACTTATGATAGCATAGGGAGTACTTCTTAAGGTTTCCCTAATCTCAGGGGAACGGAACTGTCGGCTGGGTAGTGATACACAGTGGTGAGAACTCTGGAGAAGGATAAAACTCACCTACTGTTTGTGTGTATGTATGTGCGTAGGATACCTACTGTTTGTGTGGAAGTATGTGCGCAGCTATAAAATTAATGTCTTTGTATTCAAGTCCTCATGAATAAACATTTTGACTATTGTAAGCTGAGAAATCTGTCTGTTTCATTTAAACCAGAATCTTACAAACTCTGGGTAGCAGACTCAGTAGATTATTTGAAGTTTATGAACATTGATAACAAAATTCTCATAACAAAAAGTGAGTGAATAACTAAAAGAACGACATGTTAAATCAGTTGGACCAAGGCATCAAGCAGGCATTTACCTGTAATTTTGTGACATGCAGATACATGATAGAAACTACTAGGAAACAGATGCAGAAGACCAGTAGGACCAGGACCACTGTTCCCCTGGTGACAGCAGCAGGAGAGAGGAGGAATAGGGAAAAGACAGGAGGAGGAGAAGAAGAAGAGGTAATGAGTTAGTGGACAGAGCCTGTGGAAGGCAACTCAAGAGGCAGCAGACCAAAAGAAAAGAGAGAGAGAGAGAGTGTACGTTGCTGTTAGATATCATACAGGGAAAGGAAAGAGAGAAAGAGACAGAGCTAGAAAAGCAGTGTGTCGCTGTCAGATATCATATACTAAAATGAGAGAGAGAGAGAGAGAGAGAGAGAGATAAAGAGAGCGATAAAGAGACAGGCACAGAGAAAGAGATAGAGGTACAGAATGTGATGCTCTCAGATATCCTATAATAATCTAGTACATACTGTGGTAGGATGAGAAGGTAGACAAGGCCGAACAAGGCAGCTAGAATTAGAGAGAGGACCACGGCGCTGGTGAAGTACTCATCATGGAGCTGGTGGTACTGGCAGAGCAACCAGAGAGAGGGATGTCTCAGATAAAATAATTATTAAAGCATCTTCTCAGTGCTACGTCTATCAAAACATCTGATTCAAAAGTCACTCGGCTGATTCAAAAGTCACTCCTTACGTTGCAATGTTTGCGTGTGTATGTCTGTGCATGTATGTTGTAAGTGTAGTATAGTTACTCACCCTCTGCTCGCGCTCAGAGCACTTATACATGAGTGTGAGGAGGTTGAGGTCAGCTGTGTCTGACTCTGTCTGCCTCGCCTCGATTAGACGACCAATGTAGCGGTTGACCCGTGTTCCCGGGCTGGCCTGGGTCACGTTAGCCGACATCGACGTCCGGTTCCGTAGCTTCTCTGGAGCCGTCCGCAGGGCCCTCCGCTGTGGCACAGAATTGTGGGAAACGGAATCCTGACTTAACTACGTTCAGAGGGTTTTATACCAGCTGTTCAAAACAATGGGTCACGGAGGAAATAGATTGCTGGGCCTCTACTGTCCACTGTTGGGTATCATTGTGGGTGAGAGAAAGTTTATACTTAACTACAAACACCAAAATTCACCATGGAGTAAGAAGAGGTGTGTTCTAACAGTTCTCAAATCTTTAAATGTGAGCAAGGGAAATCAAACAAAGTCAATTCTTGTGGTTGACTTCATATGAATTGATAAGGGGCATCAACATATTAAATGCTCATCTTCACACAACAAACAAAACATAAATGATTTCCTCTACAGTTATCATTGATTCTCTGACCCCAACTGAACCCCCTTGTCTTGATAGTTCTTTGGAAGTGTCATTATTGTACAGTAGGCTATGTGGAGCAGCAGAGCAAAAGCAGTGATTTGACACCAGAGAGAATGAGGACGTGTCCCAAATGGTGCTCTTCGTGGTGTTCTACTTTTGACTTGCAGTGTACTATATAGGGCACAGGGTGCCATTTGGGATATAGCCTGATTGAGTCTTCCTGGATGAAGGAAGAAAGCCAGTGAGCTGTACAGACTGATGCCCATCAGTGTCACAGCGTGAGAGACAGTGGGTAAGCGAGGAGCGGCTGAAAAGAGTGGCTTCATAATGGGGATGGGGGATGGGGGGGGGGGCGACAGAGCGAATGAGGACGGTTGAGGAAGGTTAACAAACACACACCCCGCTGACTTCATCCTCATCACCCCTCACTTTCTCTTGGTTGCTTTGGTGGCGTGTGTGCATTGATTACGCTAATGAGTGTTTCTGTGGCTGTGTTGTAAGCCTGTCTCTCACCCCTTTCCTCTGCCGTCGCCCTCTCACTTTCCCTCTAGTCTCTCTCTTTAGTCTCTCCATCTCCCACTCTGCATGTGACCCAATTGTTTGGAGATGGTCCGAGGAGCATTGGACACTCATCACATCATACACCCACGGCTGCTCCGAGCGCACTCATCCTTTCACTCCTTCCTCGTCTCCCATCTCCCACTCTCCCTCTCCCTCTCCCTCTCTCTCGGAGTTAATTTGTCATTTCCGACAGCCTGGAGAGAGTGTGTGTGTGTGGCCTGAATCTGAATATCTCAGTCTGTGTCGAGTATATTTGAACTTCACTCCAATCCCCTCTCTTTTGAAAGCTATGTTTACATGCTTTCATCCAGGGTTCTCACGAAGCATCAGAGCTCTATGACATATTATATAAATGTAACCACATAGAGATTCTTATGCCCTTTACGGAATGATTGTACTAAGTTTTATGTTTTTATCTGAAAGGGCGAGATTTCTTTTGGCTCTTATGCGCTGCATTACATCTCCTTTCCCACACACACCCACACAGACCTGAGTATCTGGATTTAAATATCCTGAGCCAGAGTTGAACTGAAGACAGACTTCAGGATATCTTTACAGGGACAGCAGGTCAAGGTAACACACTGACAATCAGCCATATTACCAAAGGAATTGAAAGTAAACTGATGAAGGTCAACAAAGTCTGGTTAGTTGGGAAGCACACATTGCACGCAGACAAGTACACGCACATGCATGCTCACACACACGTACACATGGATGTACACATGTACACACACATGTACTCACATGTATACACACACATACCTTCTCTCTCTGTCTCTATATTCCCTTACACAACACACACAAACTCACCCACACATAGACAACACACACAAACATACACACACAAACAGACACTCAAAGATCTTACCTTGTCACCGTCCTCACAGTTCATGGCATTTGAGAAGGGGATCTCAGCCTTGAACATCTTCCTACAGTGCATGAGCTGCACAAGCAAGTAGCAAACCGTCTTAAACTTCATCTTTTTGGCAGGCTTTATATCCGATAGAATCAATCCTGGGAATATCTGTCAACAAACAAGCAGTGAGAGCAGGGATTAGGATACACACTATGATACATACTTACAGGAAATGTACTGTAGATACACTTCATACGTTCACGGATAACTACGTTTTCATCTCAGATTACACAAACACATGCACACAAACACATGCACACAAACACTAACTCCCCCTACGGCGCCTCTTCTCGGTCTCTTCTCTTTGATGAAGTAGAGCTGTCGGCTCGTCTATCAAAAGGATTAACCGAGCATGTGTTTCAAATGGCACCCTATTTCCTATTTAGTGCACTACTTCAAAAGGAATTCTCTAAATAGAGAGCCATTTGGGACGTAACCTTAGTCAAGTGTCCCACATCTCACAGAGGAGGAGAGTAGAAGAGGGCTGGGCGGCTGAACGGCCCCCTGAGACAATAGTGACACTACTGTGAAGGTTCACACAAAGCTCTTACATAATCTGAAACCTGACGGACAACAACGCAACAACAAAAAAATCATACACTCATCTCTCCTTGCTTGTGGATTTATTAACCAACGTCTCGGCTTCAGAGCCTTGGTTGTTTATCTTCCGTTTTTCCGCACCTCACCAGAGTGTGCATTGTGCATTTCTTTACAGTGTACCAGATGAATAGCCAAGCAGCACTGCATAAATACACAGGCATCAGGAAGTTAGACCCCCTCTCCAGACCAAATAAAGTCTGCAGGGCAAGGGTAGGGTATGAGAAGGGGATAGCAGGAGAGGAGAGATGATTATGAACTGACACGGATGTAAGAATGCTGCTAGTGGCACATCTGTTGGAGATGTGAAGACTAGAAGGGGATGGGGCGGGGGGTCGTGTGTGTGTGTGTGTGTGTGTGTGTGTGTGTGTGTGTGTGTGTGTGTGTGTGTGTGTGTGTGTGTGTGTGTGTGTGTGTGTGTGTGTGTGTGTGTGTGTGTGTGTGTGTGTGTGTGTGTTGCTGCCACAGGCTGTTGACAAGACAGTGTCAGAGCTGAGGCCAAACATCAGGGAGACTGTAAGGGAGCCCATCGGATCTGAACAACCGTGACTGAGTGACAACTCAATGAAAAACATACCCAACACTTTCTACAATACACACAACATATTGAACATTGTAGGCCTACAGTAGTACAGGACTAAAATACTGTTCAGATCGATTAGGTTTCACCTTATGTTGAAAACGAAAGTTAATGAGAGGTTAGGTCTTTTTTAAATTTGGACTACATTTTACCAGGTAGTTCCTTTAAAATGTATTATCTGTCCGTTCTAGCAGTCAAACTATATCTGTCCACATACAGTATGACCAAGTTCATGTCCAGTACTATATATCAAAGTTACTTCAGCATAGACCAGCATAAATTTCAAGCTGGTCCATGCTGGTCTATGCTGGCCAGTGCAGGTCGGATGCTAGTCAAGCTGGCCTGACCAGAATGGTTTAGCTGGTCTTACCAGCATGGTCTAACTCAGGGGTCTCCAACAAGTAGAGTAGCTCGCCTACTGTATGAGTAATTCACCAATCGATTTTTAAAGTATACAGGACAAAATTCAAAAGGCACTGAGCAATCTTATTTGCAGGTGCATGGCAACAATTGAACAAGATGAAGGAAAAAGGAAACCGCACACTGCTCTTGATAGTATCATCGATATTTAATAAGCTTACGTATCGGCCACACGGCCTTCGTCAAGCTTATACATAGGCCGATACGTAAGCTTATTAAATATCGGTGATACTATCAAGAGCATTGTGCGGTTTCCTTTTTCCTTCAAAGTATACAGGACAAAAATATGAACACAGCAAGCAACAATTTCAAAGATGTTACTAAGTTACAGTTCATATAAAGAAATCAGTCAATTGAAATAAATAAATTAGGTCCTGATCTATAGATTTCACATGACTGGTCAGGGGCACAGCCATGGGTGGGGAGGCCCACCCACTGGGGAGCCAGGCCCAGCCAATCAGAATGAGTTTTTCACCATAAAAGGGATTTATTACAGATAGAAATTGTCCTTAGTTTCATCAGCTGTCCGGGTGGCTGGTCTAAGACGATCCCGCAGGTGAAGAAGCCAGATGTGGAGGTCCTGGGCTGGCGTGGTTACACGTGGTCTGTGGTTGTGAGGCCAGTTGGACATAATGCCAAATTCTCTATAAAGACGTTGGATGCGGCTTATGGTAGAGAAATTAACATTAAATGCTCCAGCAAACGTTCTGGTGACATTCCTGCAGTCAGCATGCCAATTGCACGCTCCTTGAGACATCAAAACTTGAGACATCTGTAGCATTTTGTTGTTTGACAAAACTGCACATTTTAGAGTAACCTTTTATTGTCCCCGGCATAAGGTCTTGGCAAAGGAGAAATGCTCACTAACAAGGATGTCAATAAATTTGTGCACAAAATGAGAGAAATACGCTTTTTGTGTGTATGAAACATTTCTGGGATCTTTGATTTCAGCTCATGAAACATGAGACCAACATTTTACACGTTGAGTTTACATTTTTGTTCAGTGTACATAAATGTTTTCATGTGTTCCATCGCAAACTGTGATAAACAGAAAAGCTTCCGGCTACTATCCAATTAAAGTCACATTGACATTATCCCACCCCGGGCTAGCCGCTATTCTATTTAAATGGCCAAATGTACCATAATATCTACCCATTCAATTCCAGCAATATTTCCCTTCTGTCTGTTTGGTGTGTGCGTTTGTCTACTCTGTATGTAACCAGTTAGCGTTGCTAATGTTAACCGTCTTTTGGGTAGTTAAAGACTTCGGGAAAGTAGGCTTACCTGACCACACCACATCATGATTATTTATTTGTATAAATTGAGTGGTGATTGTTTAGAAAACCCTGCCATGAAGCGCTGCAGCACTAGGCCTACCAGCAGAAACCACACATCCTCTCTTGTTGGATGCACAATTAAAGGGAAATTACACTCAAACGTCTAAAACATTTTTTCCCCCAGACCTCAAGAATTGTCTTCTGATGTGATTTAAGCATTGACATGGACTCAGAAGATCAATTTCCGTTGTTTGTCTATTAATATATGTAATATTGAATAAAAAACCCGAAACCAGGGTTTGTTTATGAACCTTTATTTTATCAGGCATGTTAATAGAAAACACATCTCTTTCACATCAAGGACCTGGGGGAAGAGTTGCAGGGTTGAGGAAAAGAGAAGAATGTGCCTATTTGAAAGATATGCCATAATCCAAACAGTCCAACTAAAAAATTATGTTTTTTTTATCTTTGTGTAGCATAAGATTGATTGATTGATTAATTAATCAATGTGCAGTTGTAGTCTGAAGTTTACATGCACCTTAGCCAAATACATTTAAACTCAGTTTTTCACAATTACTGACATTTAATCCTTGTAACAATTCCTGACATTTAATCCTTGTAAAAAAGAATGTGAAATGTCAGAATAATATTGGAGAGAATGATTTATTTCAGCTATTATTTCTTTCATCACATTCCCAGTGGGTGAGAGGTTTACATACACTCAATTAGTATTTGGTAGCATTGCCTTTAAATTGTTTAACTTGGATCAAACATTTCAGTTAGCCTTCCACAAGCTTCAATATATCCACATCATTTTCCTGCCTCATGCTGACATTATTTTGTGAAGTGCACCAGTCCCTCCTGCAGCAAAGCACCCACACAACATGATGCTGTCACCCCCATGCTTCACTGTTGGGATGGTGTTATTTGGCTTGCAAGCGTCCCCCTTTTTCCTCCAAACATAACGATGGTCATTATGGCCAAACAGTTCTATTTTTGTTTCATCAGACCAGAGGACATTTCTCCAAGAAGTACGATGTTTGTCCCCATGTTCAGTTGCAAATCCTAGTCTGGCTTTTTTATGGCGGTACTGGAGCAGTGGCTTCTTCCTTGCTGAGCGGCCTTTCAGGTTATGTTGATATTGGAATTGTTTTTCTGTGGATATAGATAATTTTATACCTGTTTCCTCCAGCATCTTCACAAGGTCCTTGGCCGTTGTTCTGGGATTGATTTGCACTTTTCGCACCCCAGTACGTTCATCTCTAGGAGACAGAACGCTTCTCTACCTGAGCGGTATGATGGCTGCTTGGTCCCATGGTGTTTACATTTGCATACTATTGTTTGTACAGATGAACGTGGTACCTTCAGGCGTTTGGAAATTGCTCCCAAGGATGAACCAGACTTGTGGAGGTCTACAATTTTTTGTCTGAGGTCTTGGCTGATTTCTTTTGATTTTACCATGATGTCAAGCAAAGAGGCACTGAGTTTGAAGGTAGGCCTTGAAATACATCCATAGGTACACCTCCAATTGACTCAAATGATGTCAATTAGCCTATCAGAAGCTTCTAAAGCCATGACATAATTTTCTGGAATTTTCCAAGCTGTTTAAAGGCACAGTCAACTTGGTGTATGTAAACTTCTGACCCACTGGAATTGTGATACGGTGAATTATAAGTGAAATAATCTGTCTGTAAACAATTGTTGGAAAAATTACTTGTGTCATGCACAAAGTAACCGACTTTCCAAAACTATAGTTTGTTAACAAGAAATTTGTGGAGTGGTTGAAAAACAAGTTTTAATGACTCCAACCTAAGTGTATGTAAAGTCCGACTACAATAATGACGGGCGTAGTTTGAGAGACTAGCAAAATCTTATGACTTGGGAGTCAACCTCGCTTGGGATTTGAACTCACAACCTCTTGGTTTCAACAACCTGAATTTTCTGCTCCGCCACTGGTTCTGTGGGTATCATAAAGATTGTTAAAAGATTAGAACCGATAGACATTCTGTAATTTGTCCCTGGTAGGCCAGAGATCATCAACTAGATTCAGACTTGGGACGATTATTTTTTAAGCAGATGGTCAGTGTTCCAGAACATAATTATAAATGATTTGTAGACTGCAAATTGACAGCAAGAAACAGATATAATATTTGACTACAACAATCTTTTCAAACCTTGCTTACATTTGTATATGATCTCATACTGTATATCTCTATTATGCGTGGGAATACTTTGGAACAGAGTTCCAAAATGTAAATCAGTTGGAGCTGATTTGCTGTTGTCTCTTATGTCCAACCATCAAAAAATGTGATTAAAAAAACAAATTTGCTCAGAAAACATGACAGTCCAAATAAAATCACCGACGGGCCAAATCCGGCTCCCGGACCGCCAGTTGGGGAACCCTGCTGTATAGGAACCCTTTGAGTCCCATTTCGAACCATCTCTTGAAGAACCCTCTAATTCCAGGAAGAACCAATGACAGGTTCTACAGTTATACTTATAGGATACTTCAGATGTGCTTATTACACACGCTGTTAAAAATGACCTGCAATTTCACAGTAAGTTACTAGCTAATGAGTTGCAGTACAAAAAGTATTTTTACAGTTAAATTAAGGTCTCATTGGGCCTCCCGGGTGGCGCAGTAGTCTAGGGCACTGCATCGTAGTGCTAACTGCGCCACCAGAGTCTCTGGGTTCGCCCCCAGGCTCTGTCGCAGCCGGCCGCGACCGGGAGGTCCGTGGGGCGACGCACAATTGGGCTAGCGTCGTCCGGGTTAGGGAGGGTTTGGCCGGTAGGGATTTCCTTGTCTCATCGCGCTCCAGCGACTCCTGTGGCGGGCTGGGCGCAGTGCGCGCTAACCAAGGGGGCCAGGTGCACGGTGTTTCCTCCGACATATTGGTGCGGCTGGCTTCCGGGTTGGAGGCGCGCTGTGTTAAAGAAGCAGTGCGGCTTGGTTGGGTTGTGCCTCGGAGGACGCATGGCTTTCGACCTTCGTCTCTCCCGAGCACGGACGGGAGTTGTAGCGATGAGACAAGATAGTAATTACTAGCGATTGGATACCACGAAAATTGGGGAGAAAAGGGGATACTTTTTTTTTTTTTATTAAAATAAAAAAATTAAGGTCTCATTGTTGAAAAATGACTTTTTTATCTTACTTTCACTGAACTTTGAAATGTAGGTATTTAGCAGATGCTATGGCAGGTGTAGCGAAATGCTTGTGTTCCTAGCTCCAACAGTGCAAGAGTATCTAACAATTCACAGCAATACACACAAATCTAAAAGTAAAATAATGGAATATATAAGGAATATATAAATATTAGATCAAGCAATGTCGGAAGTGGTTTTGACTGAAATACAGTAGAATAGAATACAGAACATACATATAAGATGAGTAAAGGAGTATGTAAACATTAAAGTGACTAGTTTCCGGTGTAGTGACTAGTGTTCCATTATTAAAGTGGCCAGTGGTTCCAAGTATATTTAAACTCAGCAAAAAAAAAGAAACATCCTCTCACTGTCAACTGCGTATATCTTCAGCAAACTTAACATGTGTAAATATTTGTATGAACATAACAAGATTCAACAACTGAGACATAAACTGAACAAGTTCCACAGACATGTGACTAACAAAAATTGAACAATGTGTCCCTCAACAAAGGGGGGGGGGGGGGTCAAAATCAAAAGTAACAGTCAGTATCTGGTGTGGCAATCAGCTGCATTAAGTACTGCAGTGCATCTCCTCTTCATGGACTGCACCAGATGTGCCTGTTCTTGCTGTGAGATGTTACCCCACTCTTCCACCAAGACACCTGCAAGTTCCCGGACATTTCTGGGGGGGAATGGCCCTAGCCCTCACCCCTCACCCTCCGATCCAACAGGTCCCAGACGTCCTCAATGGGATTGAGATCCGGGCTCGTCGCTGGCCATGGCAAAACACTGACATTCCTGTCTTGCAGGTAATCACGCACAAAACGAGCAGTATGGCTGGTGGCATTGTCATGCTGGAGGGTCATGTCAGGATGAGCCTGCAGGAAGGGTACCACATGAGGGAGGAGGATGTCTTCACTGTAACGCACAGCATTGAGATTGTCTGCAATGACAACAACCTCCGTCCGATGATGCACCGCCCCAGACCATGATGGACCCTCCACCTCCAAATCGATCCCGCTGCAGAGTACAGGCCTCGGTGTAATGCTCATTCCTTCGACGATAAACGCGAATCCGACCATCACCCCTGGTGCGACAAAACCGCGACTCGTCAGTGAAGAGCACTTTTTGCCAGTCCTGTCTGGTCCAGCGACACTGGGTTTGTGCCCATAGGCAATGTTGTTGCTGGTGATGTCTGGTGAGGACCTGCCTTACAACATGCCTACAAGCCCTCAGTCCAGCCTCTCTCAGCCTATTGCGGACAGTCTGAGCACTGATGGAGGGATTGTGCGTTCCTGGTGTAACCCGGGCAGATGATTTTGCCATCCTGTAGGTGTGATGTTCGGATGTACCGCTCCTGTGCAGGTGTTGTTACACGTGGTCTGCCACTGTGATGACGAGCAGCTGTCCGTCCTGTCTCCCTGCAGCGCTGTCTTAGGCATCTCACAGTACGGACATTGCAATTTCTTTCCCTGGCTACATCTGCAGTCCTCATGCCTCCTTGCAGCATGCCTAAGGCACGTTCACATAGATCAGCAGGGACCATGGGCATCTTTCTTTGGTGTTTTTCAGAGTCAGCAGAAAGGCCTCTTTGGTGTTCTAAGTTTTCATAACTGTGACCTTAATTGCCTACCGTCTGTAAGCTGTTAGTGTCTTCACGACCGTTCCACAGGTGCATGTTCATTAATTGTTTATGTTTCATTGAACAAGCATGGAAAACAGTGATAAACCCTTTACAATGAAGATCTGTAAAGATATTAGGATTTTTACAAATTATCTTTGAAAGACAGGGTCCTGAAAAAGGGATGTTTCTTTTTTTGCTGAGTTTATATAAAGGCATCAGCCTCTAAGGTGCAGGGTTGAGTAACCGGGTGGTAGCCGACTAGTGATGGCTATTTAACAGTCTGATAGAAGCTGTTTTTCAGTCTCTCGGTCCCTGCTTTGATGCACCTATACTGACCTCGCCTTCTGAATGACAGCGCGGTGAACAGGCCGTGGCTCGGGTGGTTGATGTCCGTGATATTCTTTTTGGCTTTCCTGTGAAGGCCATTGGGGGCAATGTGCTGGTGTGGGATCATTAGCATATTTGGGGGCATGGTCTAAAATATGTTGTATTTGTGCCAACCATTAGTGGAAGTGTTGTACTAGTTTAAGTGGTTTCATTGTTATGTTAAGCATCTCATTTTCCACTCCAAATTCTACAATCAAGAGCTGCACTGTTAAGATGTTACTGTGGATTTTCCATGGTCATCGGGAAGTTCATGTTCAATAATTTACTGTCAGCTTGCTGCGAGTAGTTTTTATAAAATTCACAATAACTGACTGTGGCTGATGTCTGTCACGCTCACTGACCTGACAGAAAGATCAGTTAGTTGCCAACCAAGAGGTTGAGGCCAGGTGAGGCTGGAGCCCAAGTGTGCTCACCACAAAGGAAGCTTAGTAGTTGTTATAAGCTATCTGTAACGGCAGTCTAACTCATCCTCCTCCTCAGACGAGGAGAGGCGAGAAGGATCGGAGGACCAATGTGCAGCGTGGTAAGTTTCCATAATTTAAAACTTCTTATGGCTGCAAGGCAAAGTGTTGAGTAGCCAGTGAAATCGTGCCCATTTCAAACGGCCTCCTACTCAAATCTTGCTCGTACAATATGAATATTATTATTCTTTTTGGATAGAAAACACTTTCTAGTTTCTAAAAGAGTTGGAATTATTTCTCTGAGTGAAACAGAAGTCCTTCTGCAGGACTTTTCCTGACCAGGAAGTGAAATGTCAGAAATCGATGCTCTTTTCAACTTGATGCCTATACATGGTCTTAACACTTAGGAGTCTGCTGACACTCTATACGCCTTCCTATTGGTGTAAAGAGGATGTCAGAGAAGAAATTTTTGTGCTCCTCTTGGTCTGTGGTGGAAAAAAACCTATTTCTTTGACGTGACCGTCCACTTCCGGTACTCTGAAGGAAGTGGGATTGACTTCTGTTTTGCCTTGGTAACGAACGGCTAATGTCTCCGGCTCAATTTTTTTTTGATACATGTGACCATATCATCGTAATGTATGTTTTTTCAATATAGTTTAATCAGATTATTGAAACTTTATTCGGGAGTTTTGCCGTGTTCCGTCCTCTGACTGTGTTTACGTTGGAGAAATTTATGCCACTCGGCTAGTGCCAATGCTAATTGAAGAGGGAAATTTGCCATTCTAAATCGAAACAACGACTCATCTGGACAGAGGACACGTTCTTCAACATTCTGATGAAAGATCAGCAAAAGTAAGACCCATTTTATGATGTTATTTCATATATCTGTCGTGCATGTGAACTGGCCGTGGGCGCCCAATTATTTCTGTCTATTGTAGCTACGCTAATATAGCGATACATTTTGTTTTCGCTGTAAAACATTTAATAAATCGGAAATATTGTTTGGAATCACAAGATGCCTGTCTTTCAATTGCTGCAGACTATGTATTTTTCAGAAATGTTTAATGATGAGTAATTAGCTATTTGACGTTGGTGTCTGTAAATATTATGGCTGCTTTCGGTGCAATTTCGGATTGTAGCTGAAATGTAAACTATGTTTTATACATGAAATATGCAAATCTTTCGAACAAAACATATGCTATACAATAAATATGTTATCAGACTGTCATCTGATGAATTTGTTTCTTGGTTAGTGGCTATTTATATCTTTATTTGGTCGAATTTGTGATAGCACCTGATGGAGTAAGAAACTGATGGAGTTAGAAAAGTTGTGTCTTTTGCTAACGTGGTTAGCTAATAGATTTACATATTTTGTCTTCCCTGTAAAACATTTTAAAAATCGGACATGTTGGCTTGATTAACAAGATGTGCACCTTTCATCTGGTGTCTTGGACTTGTTAATGTGTGAAAGTTAAATATTAAAAAAAAATAGATTTTGAATTTCGCGCCCTGCACTTTGAGCTGGATGTTGTCATAAGTGTACCGGTGTCGGGCTGCCCCCGTAAAAGGTTAATGACATGAAAACTAGACAAGAATACAAAACAACAAAAGTACTAACCGTCACAGTTCCGTGTGGCACAAACACTGACACAGGAGACAACCACCCACAAAATCCCAACACAAAACAAGCCACCTATATATGATTCTCAATCAGGGACAACACTGCCTCTGATTGAGAACCATATTAGGCTGAACACAGAAACAGACAAACAACATAGAATGCCCACCCAGCTCACGTCCTGACCAACACTAAAACAAGCACAACACATAAGAACTCTGGTCAGGACGTTACACTATCAGAAAAGTTCAGTGAAGGTACAGTGAGCTACTGCCAGCGAGTTGCTTGCGGTTGCTGGCTCTTACATGACTGAATTTTACAGCTGGTTGCCAATTAGGTAAAGCAAAATTCACAGCAACTAACTTCCATTAAGGTACTGCTAAATGCACAGTAACCTCTTAACAGTGCAGCTCATATGCCCTTACAAAGATTGCAGAACTGACAGTGTTAAGAGGTGCTCAATCTTTGACAACATAGCCATCAACAACTTCCACTGACAGTTGGTACAAATACACATTTTTGGATCATGCCACCAAATATGCTAATTAGACCACCCCACCGGTACATTGCCCCCACCTATATTTCAAAGCGCATTGATGATTGTACATTTTATTCAAAATATTGAGTCGGAAAAGTGCCTGGATTGGGACCTGTGCCGCTTCCTGTGTGAGGTAGGGTCGTACTTTACAGATGTTGTAGAGCATGAACCTGCAGGAGCGAGTCACTGCTTTGATGTTTACATTGTCATGCCAAGGTTCTTTTCACTATAGGCAGGGAATACTGGAGTTATCAACCGTGATGGAGAGGTCTTTGAGCCAACAGGCATGCCCTGGGAGAAAGAGCAGCTCAATCTTGTCGAAGTTGAGCTTGAGGTAGTGGGCCGACATCCAAGCTGAGATATCTGCCAGACACGCAGGGATGTGTGTCACCACCTGGGTGTCAGAAGGGGGAGGGGGGAGGGAGTAGTTGAGTGTCATCCGCATAGCAATGATAGGAGATGACGGAGCCGAGTGACTTGGTGTATAGACAGAAGAGGAGATGGCCTAGAACCGAGACCTGGGGGACACCAGTAGTGAGAGTACGTAATGCAGACACAGATCCTCTCCATGTCATCTGGTAGAAGTGGCCTGCCAGGTACGATGCAATCCAAAAGTGTGCAGAGCCTGAGACTCCCAGAGGAGGGTCTGATAGCTTATGGTGTTGAAGGCAGCGTTTAGATCTAGGAGGATGGGAACAGAGGAGAGAGAGTCAGCTTCGGCAGTGCAGAGAGCCTCAGTGACAGAGAGAAGCAGTCTAGGTTGAGTGACCCATCTTGAAGCATGGCTGGTTCATTCTGAGAGAGATAACGAGAGTCAGTACACTCGAAAATAAAGGGATACAGGTCTATAGTTTGACGTCAGATGAGTCGAATCTTGGTTTCTAGTGGAGAGGACCATCTCGAGCCATTTTGAAGTCAGAGGGGACGCAGCCAGTGGTCAGGGATGAAGGAGAAGGGGATGGGGTCGAGCAGGCAGGTTGTCGGGCTGCAAGACCTCACTAGTCGCAGGATTTCATCTGGGGGGTGGGGGAGGTCAAGGCGTAGGGTAGTTCTGTGTGAGTGGGACCAGTGGACTCAATAGGCCGAGTGAATGAGTAGAGGATGTCGTCAACCTTCTTTTCATAGTGGTTGACAAAGTCGTCCGCAGAGAGGTAGGAGGGAGAAGGTAGAAAAGCATTTCCTAGGATTAGAGGCAGAAGATTGAAATTTAGAGTGATATAAAGTGGCTTTAGCAGCAGATACTGAGGAAGAGAAGGTAGAGAGGAGGGAGTGAAAGGATGATAAGTCCTCCAGAAGTTTAGTTTTCCTCCATTTTCACTCAGCTGCTTGCAGCCCTGTTCCATAAGCTTTTATTGAATCACTCAGCCACAGAGCAGGAGGGGAGGGCCAAGCCAGCCAGGAGGAAAGGGGACAGTGTGAGGAGTCAAATGATGCGGAAAGAGAGGAGAGTAGGGTCGAAGAGGCAGAATCAGGAGACAGGAGGGAGAAGTATTTATCAGAAGGGAGAGATGATAGGATAGAAGAGGAGAGTAGTGGGAGAGAGGGTAAAGATTGCAATAGCATATGACCATCTTAGGGGCTTAGTGGCTAGGGTTGGAGGAGGGTTGGAGGAAAGGGAGACAGAAAAGGAAAGAAAGTAGTGATCAGAGACCTGGAGGTGGGGTTGCAGTGAAATTAGTAGGCAGGGAGGTTGAAGTCACCAAGTACAAAGAGTGGTGAGCCATCATCAGGAAGTTAGCTTATCAAGGTGTCAAGCTCATTGAGGAACTCTCCAAGGCTAACTGATGGGTGATAGTTGTCATCTATGTTAAGCTTGAGTGGACATGTGACAGCATGGAATTCAAATGAACAGATGGACAGGTGAGAGGGAGAAAAGAGAATCTCCAGTTAGGACAAATGAGTAGCCTTGTGCCACCACCGCGACGACCAGATACTCTCAGACTATGAGAGAAAACGCAGTCAGATGAAGAGAGCAGCTGGAGTAGCAGTGTTCTCTGGGGTGATCCATGTCTCCATCAGGGCCAAAAAGTCATGGGACTGAAGGGCAACATAGGCTGAAATGAACTCAGCGTTCTTAACCGCAGATCAGCAGTTCCAAATGCTGCTAGAGACCCAGAATTCCACATGGGTTGTGCGCGCAGGGTACACTAAATTAGAAGGGTTGGAGCCAAGGGGTGGGAGCATCTGTAAAGCCTACAGGGAGAGGTGCGAACAGGTATAGAAAAACACACAGTTGCAAAAGACACAAACGAGCAAAATGAGATCATCAGAAAAAAGGACTAGGTAAGATACTCAAGTGAGAGCGCAGTGTGGAGCCTTCTCTCTTTCTTTCCTCTAAGAAACTTCTTTGTTTCGGTGACGGCCTTACTGACACAACCGCCGCTTTGAACTGCCGTTGAGAAAACAGGGGAGACTGAAGTACTAACACTAATTGCTAGTTGCCTAGCAGAGGTGAAGAGCACACCTCCCTGTACTAATTGCTGATTGCCTACGAGAGGAGAAACCACTCCCCCTCCAAAGCAACCACTGATTACCAAAACAAGTCACAAATTGCCCTGCCCTTTGATCCTGGTTGATGTGTCAACAATCATCTGCAAGTTAGTTTGACTTATATAGGCACATTCATCTCTCTCATCTACCCTGCAACTCCTCCCCAGATCCTCGGTATACAAGATATGTGTTTTCTGTTAATATAAAACTGATAAAATAATGGTTAATAAGCAACTCTAAAGGGGCCCCATAAAATTAGTTCTCTCTGTTTTATTTTTCTTGGTTTACGATTTTTTTGTTCAATATCAATATTACAATTATTAATAGACATACAACAAAAATGCATGTTCTGAGTGCATGTCAACGCTTAAATCACATCAGAAGACAATTCTTGAGGTCTGGAAAAAAGTAACACATTTAAACTAATCCAATATGTTAGTTGGACTTATTGCACCCGTTACTGGAATCATTGTTTCAGTTTAGATGGTTTAATTACCTCTTGACGCTTGGGGTCAGATTATTATATATTTAAAAAAAATAACGTTCCCAAGGTAAACGGACTATTTCTCAGGTCCAGATCGTAGAATATGCATATAATTTACAGATTAGGATAGAAAATACTCCAAAGTTTCCAAAACTGTCAAAATATTGTCTGTGAGTATAACTAAACTGATTCTGCAGGCGAAAACCTGAGAAAATCTAACCCGGAAGTGATTATTTTTTTTTATCTGTGTTTCCTGGCCCGTCTTTCTTCCATTTAAAGGGGTATCAACCAGATTCCTTTTCCAATGGCTTCCTCAGGCTGTGACCAGGCTTTAGACATAGTTTCATGAGAGAGATTTTTGAGCGAGATTTTTCAAAAGTAGTCAGGTGTCCTCTGAATAGTTCCTGCGCGCGAGTGGGGTAGCTCTCCATTTTACTTTCCTCTCTTATTGAATAGGTTACGGTCCTGTTGAAATATTATCGATTATGTTTGTTAAAAACAACCTGAGGATTGATTATAAAAAACATTTGACATGTTTCTACGACCATTACGGATACTTTTTGGAATTTTCGTCGAACGGTACGAGGCTTTGGTTTTCTGAACATAACGCGCAACCCAAATGGCGTTTTTTTGTTATAAAAGGAATATTTATTGAACAAAAAGAACATTTGTTGTGTAACTGGGAGTCTCGTGAGTGCAAACATCCGAAGATTATCAAAGGTAAGCGATTAATTTTATTGCTTTTCTGACTTTCGTGACCATGCTAATTTGGGGCTAGCTGTTCTAGCATTGATTGATACACTCACAAAAGCTTGGATTTCTTTCTCTGTAAAGCATATTTACAAAATCTGACACAATAGGTGGATTAACAACAAGCTAAACTGTGTTTTGGTATATTTCACTTGTGATTGCATGATTATAAATATTTTTAGTAATATTTTGCGCCCTGCAATTCAGCGTTTGTTTAGGAAAATGATCCCGTAAAAGGGTTCCGTAGCGCAGAGAAGTTAAGTAGTATAATTCATTCATCTTTCAAACCCTGGCAGTCATTCTGAATTGTCGGTGAATATAACTTCCAATTGTTGGATATCCCCACTCAGGCTGGATTCTAATAGGAATTAGAAATCATTGGTCAGCAGTTTTCAAAACCAAACGAATGCTGGTCACCAGCGAAAACACAACGAAGGCTGGTCACCAGCCAAATCACAAGGAAGGCTGGTCACCAGCCAAAACACAACGAAGGCTGGTCACCAGCAAAAACACAACGAAGGCTGGTCACCAGCAAAAACACAACGAAGGCTGGTCACCAGCAAAAACACAACGAAGGCTGGTCACCACCAAAAATACAATGAAGGCTGGTCACCAGCAAAAACAATGAAGGCTGGTTACCAGCAAAAATAGAATAAAGGCTGGTCACCAGCAAAAACACCTCGAAGGTCATCATGTCTATGCTGTTTTTTTTCAGCAGGATACACATACTCTATATACTGTACACACATGCAAAAACTCTCGATCATTCTCTCTAATGCAGAAGATTTCCCATATTTTACACACACATGCAGGCACACACATACACAAACATACATGCTTGCACACAAGTGCACACACATACACAAACACGCAGCCCTGACCTTCCGTCGGTGAGATGGTACAATGAAGAAGGTCTCGATCTGGTGTTTGAGGAGGAAGGCGTTTCTCTCGTGGCCGTTGCCAGGTTCTACCTCATAGTCTCCATTAAGGGAGTCCAGGGTCGCCTTGGTGATGTGGACCTTCCTGGTGGAGAAGGAGAAACACAGAGTCAGCATCATGTGGTGCTGCCTACCGCCGTTGTGCCTTCAAGCAAGGTACTTAACCAATAATTGCTCCAGAGGCTGTGTTGTGTGTCAGGATGGGTACTGTGAAAGCAAATGGCATGGCATGGCGATAACTCGTACTAACCCAGGCAGTCCCCCTGCCTCCATCACGTTGGCCAGTGTGACGTCATTGGACCACACGTCATACTGCCACTTCCTCAGTCCCAGGACCCCACACAGCACCCGGCCCGTGTGGAGACCCACACGCATGTTCAGATTCACCTCCGTGGCCTCCGCTACTGATCTACAGGAGCATGAGAAGGGTAATTACAATATTATATCATTGACACTACGCGTGTGATTGTGGGGCAGAGTTTGTGTGTGTGTGTGTGTGTGTGTGTGTGTGTGTGTGTGTGTGTGTGTGTGTGTGTGTGTGTGTGTGTGTGTGTGTGTGTGTGTGTGTGTGTGTGTGTGTGTGTGTGTGTGTGTGGTGTGTGCCCAGTGTCAAGTCCCTGTATGCATGTGTGTGTGACTGTGTGTATACGTGTTTATGTGTGTGTGCATACTAGGGTTGCAAAACCACTGTTAATTTACAACAAAAGTTATGTGAATTTTCTACTGCAATCCATGGTAACTTTGGTAGTTTATACTTTAATAACTCCTTAAAAAATGTATTCATATACAGCTTTCATTTGTTGTATCTATGTCCATATTGTCCATTACATTCTAGTGGATAGACCATATATATGGTTTAAGTGAAAATAGTCTATATAATGAAAAAAGCATCTCACCAAATATGGCATTATTTTAACTTCCAACAATTGACTTTTTCACAACTGCCACCAGTTTGGTGCCAAAACGCTTACAACAAAGACAATTTGACACAGTAAAATAAATAAAAATAAGTAGATATTTCATGCTTAAACCCTCATATTAAAGCAAACAATAATGGATAATAATGGAGATAATAATTGAGATGTAACCACTCTCAAATTCATAGACAAAGCTCTGATGCAAGGACTGGCCACCCAGATATCGAAATGATGATTTGAACTATGTTTTGAGGCTACCATGCCTTGCAAGAACTTGACTTATTCCACATTTTGTTGTGTTACAGCGTGAATTCAAAATTGATTAAATATATATTTTTCTAACCCTCCTACACACAATACCCCATAATGACAAATTTAACTAATGTTTTTAGAAAATGTTGCTATTTCATTTACATGAGTATTGACACCCCTGATTCAACACTTTGTAGAAGCAACTTTGGCGCCGATTACAGCTGTGAGTCTTTCTGGGTAAGTCTTTAAGAGCTTTGCACATCTGGATTGTACAATATTTGCCTATTCATCTTTTTAAAATTGATCATTCCTAGACAGTCATTTTCAATTCTTGCCATAGATTTTCAAGCCGATTTAAGTCAAAACTGTAACTAGGCCACTCAGGAACATTCAATGTCGTCTTGCTAAGCAACTCCAGGTGTCGATTTGGCCTTGTGTTATAGGTTATTGTCCTGCTGAAAGGTGAATTTGTCTTCCAGTGTCTGGTGGAAAGAAGACTGAAGCAGGTTTTCCTCTAGGATTTTGAATGTGCTTATAACTGTATTCTGTTTCTTTTTATCCTAAAAAAAACGTCCTAGTACTTGCCATTTACAAGCTTAACCATAACATGATGCAGCCAGCACCATGCTTAAAAATATGAAGAGCGGTACTCAGTGATGTGTTGTGTTAGATTTGCCCAAAACGTACCTCTTTGTATCAGGACATAATGTTTATTTCTTTGCCACATTTCTTGCAGTTTTACTTTAGTGCCTTGGTGCAAACATGATGCATGTTTTGGAATATTTTTATTCTGTACAAGCTTCCTTCTTTTCACGCTGTCATTTAGGTTAGTATTGTGGAGTAACTACAATGTTGTTGATCCATCCTCAGTTTTCTCCTATCACAGCCATTAAACTCTACAGCTATTTTAAAATCACCATTGGCTTAATGGTGAAATCCCTGAGCAGTTTCCTGCTCAGTTTACACAGCTACCAATCGATGCCCTTCTTTGCAAGGTATTGAAGAAACTCCCTGGTCTTTGTGGTTGAATCTGTGCTTGAAATTCATTACTCGATTGAGAGACCTTACAGATAATTGTATGTGTGGGGTACACCCATGGGGTAGTCATTAAAAAAATCATGTTAACCACTATTATTGAACACGGAATGAGTCCATGCACTTATAATGGGATTTGTTCAGCACATTTGTACTCCTGAACTTATTTAGGCTTGCCATAACAAAGGCGTTGAATACTTATTGATTCAAGACATTTCATCTTTCCAATATTTTCTACAAACAGAATTCCTCTTTGACATGATGTGGTATTGTGTGTAGATCAGTGACACAAAATCTAAATTCAGGCTGTAACACAACAAAATGTGGAAAAAGTCAAGGGGTGTGAATACTTTCTGAAGGCACTGTATATATTGTTTGTTTACATTTACCTTGTTCACAAGCATTGAGGTAAAAAAGCTTACATTTTGGGTTCTGAAGCATTTATAAATTATATTCTTCATGAACCGATAGGTACATATCATTAATTTATAAGTCCAAAAATGTATGTAGCAACTGAAGATTGTCCCTTTAAACACTAATGGTATTTACTAAATTGATGGTTTATATTTAGTATAATGCTTTACAGATTTGTGATTCTATATATATATATATATATATATATATATATATATATATATATATATATATATATATATATATATATATATATATTTTTTTTTTAATAATCTTATTTGATTATGTTATATATGTTACATGTGATAAGGCCACACAGAGGGCCAGAGATAATTACAGGCACCTGTGATAATCTGAAGTACCCAGAAAAGGCCACTAGATGTCATGTGATAAAATTCCATAAAATCCTTGAAAGTTACCAAAATTCTGGCAGTTCAGTGGTAAACTTTGAAAGTTACCAGTAATATACCCTCCATTTGCAACTTTACTGTGTCCACTCTAGCATTACTGTATACAAATCATTTCTTGCCTCCACACATTTTATTCTGCAATGATAAACGTAATAATACAGATAGGACAGGCAGCACTGAGTTCTAACCTCCCTCCCAGCCTCCCATCCTCTCCCTCTCTGTCTGGAAGAAAAAGTGCACCTGTTCTGGGGAGATAAGCCAGAAGGAAAAAATGGTAGCTACTTCAGATTCTAAATAGTTTTTTCTCTACTCCTGTCTGTTAGGAAAGTAAAGTTAAAGAGAATGTGAGAGTACAGACAGAGGAAAATTCAACCCGTAACGAGAGAGAAAAGTGAGGTTTAAGAGCATTATCTAGAGTCTAGACACTCAATAAACAGGGCAAAATGCTACACTTGTCACCAATATGAATATGAACGAATATGAATATGAATCTACCGCTAACATAAGGTGTTTTTATTGTGCATTGTAGCCCTATATCTGTCATTCTTAAAACCCTATATATATGGGTGCCTGTATGTACAAACCCTATATGGCAAATGTAGCTAAATAACACCAAGGCAACGGCCATGCATTTATCACAGAACGGGATAAGGCTCATTGAAGTGTTGAGCTCCTTTCTCCAAATTGTGCAGGACATGCAAAGGAGTCAAACACTTTCAAGCTTCATGAGGAAGCATCCAAATGCATTTCCACTCCCTCTCCCTCAAATGACATTTCACCCCTCTCAATCCCATCTATCTGCGGTGTTGTCATGTATACATAGAATCCTTCAGCCTAGACTTGTACCACAGTGGTTTAGAAGAATTGAGAATATCAATATCCCCAGTCATCAGTCTCACTCTTATCCCTGGTCAAACCAAATGATTCAACATAATGGCTGAAAGCTAGGCAGCAGGCTCATTCCTGCTGCCTAGCTAAACTCACTGTTTATTATCTGTGCATAGTCACTTTACCCCTACCTACATGTAAAAATGACTTTGACTAACCTGTACCCCCGCACATTGATTCGGTACCCTCTGTATATACTGTAGCCTCATTGCTGTTCTTTTATTGTGTTATTTAGTTATTTATTTTTAATGATTTTTTACTTTATTTTATTTAGTAAATCTTTTCTGAACTCTATTTTCTTAAACCTGTATTATTGGTTAAGGGCTTGTAAGTCAGCATTTCACGGTAAGGTCTACTACGCCTGTTGTATTCTGCGCATGTGACAAATCAAATTTGATTTGATACAGCAATAAAAGGATATGTGATATGGTGTCCATCACAAATCAACAGGTGCCAACACTGGCCCTAACATCACGATGACTCATGTGGTTTATCAGGCAACCAGTACCATATACAAGTGACGTGTTTACCATGGGTGACCTACACAAACTGGAACATAACACCACATCAGTCCGGGACCTGGCCCAGAACAGGACGGCGTGGAGAGACAAATGTCCAAGGAGCTAGCAAAGATTAGTGAGAGAGTGAGTGTCCACCATAAACATATAGACTCACGTGATGGTGTCAATCATGTCCAGGCCCATCTCCACACAGCAGTGGGCATGGTCAGTCTTGGGCTGGGTCAGACCTGACACACAGTAGTAACAGTCTCCCAGGATCTTTATACGCCTACAATGGTTCTCCTGTCAATCAGAGAGGGGGGGTAGAGAGAGAGAGAGAAAGAGAGAGAGAGCTTTCTGATATTCAGAGCAATATTGAGACAGATAGACTGACACAGACAGTGTGGGGGAACTAGACACATAAAGTGCATTTAATTTCTAAATGGTAAAACAGATATGTATGAAAACACCCTCAAATAAAAAGGTGACATTCTGTACTGTGACCTCGTATAAAACATTCAATCTCAAATCCCTAATGCTGAAGTATAGAGCCAAATAAAAAAGCTTTAGCTTCACTGTCCAAATAAATACGTAGGGAAGTGTATATACACATAAATATCACATACACTTTCCAATATTCAGAGCAGTATGTCAGACCAACAATGTTAGATTGCAGCGAGGGATTGCTGACAAGATTGCCTTGTGCTTTCTACCTCATATTCAAACCCTCTCTATCCAATATCCATTCAGGGCACATATTTTAACATCAAGAAACTCCGCCCATCGGAATTAGGTCTTGTGCATTCCTACATGCAGTAATGTGCAAATTCTCTATAACATACGGTATGTAACAGTTTTCCTTCCATCCCTCTCCTTGCCCCAGCCTGGGTTTGAACCAGGGACTCTCTGAACACATCAGCAACTGCCTCCCATAACGCAGCGTTGCCTATCGCTCCACTAAAGTCACAACCCTTGCAAAGCAAGGGACACAGCTACTTCAAGCTCCCAGAACGAGTGACGTCACTGGTTGAACCGCTACTAGCACGCACCTGTAACGGTTTTCCTCCTCCTCTTCATCCGAAGAGGAGGAGCAGGGATTGAACCAAAATGCAGCGTCGTGATATGACATGATTTATTTAAGTAAAGACGAAAAAACACGAAAACACTTTAACAAACTACAAAACAACAAACGACGTAGATGCACCTGAACATAAGAACTTAAATGACACGAAGAACGCATGAAACAGGAACAGACTACATAAACCGAACGAACGAACAAAACAAACAAACAAACAAACAAACAAACAAACAAACAAACAAACAAACAAACAAACAAACAAACAAACAAACAAACAAACCCGAAAACAGTCCCGTGTGGCGTAACATACACAGACACTGACACAGGAGACAACCACCCACAACAAACAGTGTGAAAACACCTACCTTAATATGGCTCTCAATCAGAGGAAAGGAAAACCACCTGCCTCTAATTGAGAGCCATATCAGGTACCCATTAAACCAACATAGAAACACAAAACATAGACTGCCCACCCAAACTCACGTCCTGACCAACTAACACATACAAAACTAACAGAAAACAGGTCAGGAACGTGACAGCACCGCTGACTAGCTAGCCATTTCACACCATTTACACATATGCTGTAGGCTACTATAGGCTACAGCTGTACACACTAATGTGAACTTTGCAAGATGTACTGTACAGTAAAAATCCAACTTAAAAAAGGAAATGTGCCTAAGTGCAGAAGCATAACGGTCCCTACTCCATCATATCATCGGATCAGTGTTGTAGAAGTGTGTAGATGTGTGGCCCGGGGTGGTATAGCCGTCTAAGCAGCTTCCTGTGGAGCATGTGTACCACTGCCAGCCGAGGTCCAAATCCAGCCCACTGCTCTTTCAGCACTCTCTCTCCATCAAATAAGCATACAAAACACAACAACAATAAATAAGTGTGAACGTCCATGAAGTGAGTACCGCTGCCTGGCGTGATGTGAAGCTCTGCTCTGGGATGAAAGGAGCTGTGGAATTGTAGCCCATCGTTAGGGATCTGTGAGCCACAGAGTTCACAGTGAGCTATGGGTTGGTGGGCTGAGCTGCTAGGGGGTGATAACAACACCCGGCTCCCATTGTTACTAAAAAAAATTGTTACTTCATGAGCAGAGCATGTGAACTGAAAGACTCATAGCTTCGCGGTGTGCGTAATAGATGCTCTATTTTAACGTGCAAGTCCATTGGTGTTGAGAGAGAGCTTGTTAGCATCATAAAATACAGTTTCCTTCACATTATTTTACATACAGGCTACACTCGCTTTGTTATTGCTCAATAGTACTGAGGGCATATTTCTTTCAAGTCAGATATATATTTATTAAGATATTGTCTTAAATTAAAAATATATATTATAATAATTTTAAAGGAAATTCTGTCTTTTGATATGAGCTTAAATGCCATGGTGAATGATAACAATAATAAGGGGACAAATCTGATTCGTCTTACACTGTTAAAATGAACTGATTTGTAACACCAAAAATAGTGGCAACTGAGCATCCACCAACGCGAAGGAGTCGAAACCTTAACTTTCTGGAGTATTAAAACACATCATCCTGAGATGTTTTGAAACATCATATGGTGTGTGGTAACACCACTTAAAACCTCTACAGGATCGGTGGGTCCTCCGCGGGACGTAGGCTAATGTGATTAGCATGAGGTTGTAAGTAACAACAAAATTTCCCAGGACATAGACATATCTGATATTGGCAGAAAGCTTAAATTCTTGTTAATCTAACTGCACTGTCCAATTTACAGTAGCTATTACAGTGAAATAATACTATGCTATTGTTTGAGGAGAGTGCAAAGTTATGAACTTGAAAATGTATTAATAAACCAATTAAGCACATTTGGGCAGTCTTGACAAAACATTTTGAACAGAAACGCAATGGTTCATTGGATCAGTCTAAAACTTTGCACATACACTGCTCCCATCTAGTGGCCAAAATCGAAATTGCGCCTGGGCTGGAATAATATATTATGGCATTTTTCTTGCATTTCAAAGATGATGGTACAAAAAAAATAGAAAAGTAGTGTTATTTAACATTTCCACAAACGTCAAAGTGTTTCCTTTCAAATGGTATCAACAATATACATACCCAAATCTATCTGCCTGTAGCAAGGATATGTCATTTTAGGCGAAAATTGAAAAAAAGGGCCGGATCCTTAAGAGGTTTAAATAAAGTGTTCCACACCTTGCCTGGGACTGGGAACAGTACCGGAAATGGTTGAAAACACTATTTTGGTGTTTCGAGTTCTGTTTAATGCAGAATTAGATACCTTCTTCTACGGTGTCGTTTCCTCTCTCTATATCTCCTAAACACTATTATGCTGTTTCAAATCCGATCTAGTGGAGAATTAGGTCACTTGTTCTGGTGTATTTTCATGTTTAACATTGTGTACAGTGCATCCGTAAAGGATTCAGAACCCTTCACTTTTTCCACATTTTGTTACATTACAACCTTATTCTAAAATGGATTAAATTATTTAATTTCCTCAGCTATCTACAAACCATACCCCATAATGACAAAGGAAAAATGGTTTTAAGGAAAAAAATACCTTATTTACATAAATAATTCAGGCCCTTTGCTATGAGACTCGAAATTGAGCTCAGTTGCATCCTGTTTCCATTGATCATCCTTGAGATGTTTCTACAATGTGACTGGAATCCACCTGTGGTAAATTCAACTGATTGGATATGATTTGGAAAGGCACACATCTGTCTATATAAGGTCCAACAGTTGGCAGTGCATGTCAGAGCAAAAACCAAGCCATGAGGTCGAAGGAATTATCTTTAGAGTTCCGAGACAGGATTGTGTCAGGGAACAGATCTGGGGAAGGGCACCAAAACATTGCTGCAGCATTGAATGCCCCAAGAACACACTGGCCTCCATCATTCTTAAATGGAAAAAGTTTGAAATCTCCAAGACTCTTCCTAGAGCTGGCCGCCCAGCCAAACTGAGCAATCCGGGGCGAAGGGCTTTGGTCAGGGAGGTGACCAAGAACCCGATGGTCACTATTGCAGAGCTCCAGTTCCTCTGTGGAGATGGGAGAAACTATTTGAGAAACCCTGGGAGATGTATGTCTATCTCAGGTCTCTGCTCCCCACACTCTCCCCTTACTGGGTCTCCTGATTGAGGAGACTCTCTCACTTCTCTTTTTTTCCTGATGTGTCTTTCACAAAGGATCTGTTTAATGAGGTTGATGGGGACAGATATTTTTGGAGCACCGCAAAAGCTCCAGAGTTCCTCTGTGGAGATGGGAGAACCTTCCAGTAAGCCAACCAACTCTGCAGCACTCCACCAATCAGGCCTTTATGGTAGCCACTCCTCAGTAAAAGGCACATGACAGCCCGCTTGGAGTTTGCCTGAAAGCACCTAAAAACTCTCAGACCATGAGAAACAAGATTCTCAGGCCTGATGAAACCAAGATTGAACTATTTGGCCACAATACGAAGCGTCATGTCTGGAGGAAACCTGGCACCATCCCTACTGTGAAGCATGGTGGTGGCAGCATCATGCTGTGGGGATGTTTTTCAGCAGTTGGAACTGGGAAACTAGTCAGGATCGAGGGAAAGATTAACAGAGCAAAGTACAGAGAGATCCTTGATGAAAACCTGCTCCAGAGTGCTCAGGACCTCAGACTGGGGCGAAGTTTCACCTTCCAACAGGACAACGACCTTAAGCACACAGCCAAGACAACGCAGGAGTGGCTTCGGGACAAGTTTCCTTGAGAGGCCCAGCCAAAGCCCGGACTTGAACCTGATAGAATATCTCTGGAGAGACCTGAAAATAGCTGTGCAGTGACGCTCCCCATCCAACCTGACAGAGTTTGAGAGGATCTGCAGAGAAGAATGGGAGAAACTTCCCAAATACAGGCGTGCCAAGCTTGTAGCGTCATACCCAAAAAGATGCAAGGCTGTAATCACTGCCAAAGGTGATTCAACAAACAATTGAGGAAAGGGTCTGAATACTTATCGAAATACAAGTTTTTTTAATTTTTATAAATTTGCAAAAAAATCGTAAAACCTGTTTTGCATTGTCATTATGTGGTATTGTGTGTAGATTGATGAGAAAAAACAAACAATTGAATCAATTTTGGAATAAGGCTGTAACGTAACAAAATGTGGAGAAAGTGAAGGCGTCTGAATACTTTCCGAATGCACTGTATATGATAACCTTCCAGTTTAACCCATTTTTGGCAGGCATAGTTGAGCACAGTGGTCAATCTACCAGCGGTAACTAGAGGCTATATAGCAAGCACTGCAGGATACTTAAGTTTAAAAAATAATTGAAATGACTTGCATTCATTTTTTGTAAATATACATACAGTACCAGTCAAAAGTTCGGACACACCTACTCATTCCAGGGTTTTTCTTTATTTTTACTATTTTCCACATTGTAAAATAATAGTGAAGACATCAAACCTACAGTTGAAGTCGGAAATTTTCAAACACTTAGGTTGGAGGCAATAATACTTGTTTTTCAACCATTCCACAACTTTCTTCTCCACAACAAACTATAGCTTTGGCAAGTCGGTTAGGACATCTACTTTGTGCATGATACAAGTAATTTTTCCAACAATTGTTTTCAGACAGATTATTTCACTTATAATTCACTGTATCACAATTCCAGTGGGCCAGAAGTTTACATACACTAAGTTGATTGTGCCTTTAAACAGCTTGGAAAATTCCAGAAAATTATGTTATGGCTTTAGGGGCTTCTGATAGGCTAATTGACATAATTTGAGTCAATTGGAGGTGAACCTGTGGATGTATTTCAAGGCCTACCTTCAAACTCAGTGCCTCTGATTGATATCATGGGGGAAAAGAAATCAGCCAAGACCTCCAAAAAAATGATTTAGACCTCCACAAGTCTGGTTCATCCTTGGGAGCAATTTCCAAACGCCTGAAGGTACCACGTTCATCGGTACAAACAATAGTACGCAAGTATAAACACCATGGGACCACGCAGCCGTCATAGCGCTCAGGAAGAGACTAGAGATGAACGGACTTTGGTGCAAAAAATGTGAATCAATCCCAGAACAATGGCAAAGGACCTTGTGAAGATGCTGGAGGAAACAGGTACAAAAGTATCTATATCCACAGTAAAACGAGTCCTATATCGACACAACCTGAAAGGCCGCTCAGCAAGGAAGAAGCCACTGCTCCAAAACCACTATAAAAAAAGCCAGACTACGGATTGCAACTGCACATAGGGACTAAGATCGTACTTTTTGGAGAAATGTCCTCTGGTCTGATGAAACAAAAATAGAACTGTTTGGCCATAATGACCATTATTATGTTTGGAGGAAAAAGGGGGAGGCTTGCAAGCCGAAGAACACCATCCTAACCGTGAAGAACAGGGGTGGCAGCATCAGGTTTGTGGGGGTGCTTTGTTGCAGGAGGACTGGTGCACTTCACAAAATAGATGGTATCAGGTGGATGGAAAATTATGTGGATATATTGAAGCAACATCTCAAGACATCAGTCAGGAAGTTAAAGCTTGATCGCAAATGGGTCTTCCAAATGGACAAGCATACTTCTAAAGTTGTGGCAAAGTGGCTTAAGGACAACAAAGTCAAGGTATTGGAGTGGCCATCACAAAGCCCTGACCTCAATCCTATAGAAAATGTGTGGGCAGAACTGAAAAAGCATGTGCGGGCAAGGAGGCCTACAAACCTGACTCAGTTACACCAGCTCTGTCAGAAGGAATGGGCCAAAATTCACCCAACTTATTGTGGGAAGCTTGTGGAAGGCTACCTGAAATGTTTGACCCAAGTTAAACAATTTAAAGGCAATGCTACCAAATACTAATTGAGTGTATGTAAACTTCTGACCCACTGGGAATGTGATGAAATAAATAAAAGCTGAAATAAATCATTCTATTATTCTGACATTTCACATTCTTAAAATAAAGTGGTGATCCTAACTTACCTAATACAGGGAATTTTACATTTTAAATGTCAGGAATTGTGAAAAACTGAGTTTAAATGTATTTGGCTAAGGTGTATGTAAACTTCCGACTTCAACTGTATGAAATAACACATATGGAATCATGTAGTAAGCAAAAAAGTCCCGCTTCCACCTGTCCCACTTTCACTTTTTCTCTGTCTCCTCCTGTTTCTAATCTGTCTAAAAATAAACATTAAAAAAAGGTGGAATTCCAGAAAAGATATTCTCCATAGGCCCTAATCATCCACCATCATTTCAGCTATAAACCATTTCTATTTCTTATATTTTTTATTTATTTATTATTATTATTATTTATTATTTTCTATCCCATTTTCTCCCCAATTTTCGTGGTATCCAATCGCTAGTAATTACTATCTTGTCTCATCGCTACATCTCCCGTACGGGCTCGGGAGAGACGAAGGTCGAAAGCCATGCGTCCTCCGAAGCACAACCCAACCAAGCCGCACTGCTTCTTAACACAGCGCGCCTCCAACCCGGAAGCCAGCCGCACCAATGTGTCGGAGGAAACACCGTGTACCTGGCCTCCTTGGTTAGCGCGCACTGCGCCCGGCCCGCCACAGGAGTCGCTGGAGCGCGATGAGACAAGGATATCCCTACCGGCCAAACCCTCCCTAACCCGGACGACGCTATGCCAATTGTGCGTCGCCCCACGGACCTCCCGGTCGCGGCCGGCTGCGACAGAGCCTGGGCGCGAACCCAGAGACTCTGGTGGCGCAGTTAGCACTGCGATACAGTGCCCTAGACCACTGCGCCACCCGGGAGGCCCGACCATTTCTATTTCTTAACAATTTGATGAGATTACCGTAACATTTTTTTTATTAATAAATACAATGCCAGGAAAATCTATGACCTAGCTATGTAAACACAAGCCAATGAGATAGGTGACACCTAATTTCTAATAAGACAGTAGTGTTGATTGAACAATCGAACCACATATAGAACAAATAAAAACTCACTCAAACTTACATCATCAACCCTCCAAAGCCCAAAGGTAATCTCGGCTAACTACTCAGACACAGTCAGGTAGAATGAACACCGTAAATCAAATAATAAAGAGTGGAACACATAATGAAAGTTCTGAAACTTCAGAGGAGAGCTAGAGTATTGGGTTCTGTTTGAGTTCTCTAGCTATTTCACTAGTTCTTTATAGCTGTGTGAATGCACAAATAACAGAAGTTATACATTTTCATCAGGACTTGGGAGACTCCCCTTCACTTCCTTTGTTCCTTCGGGCTCCTACTCACACAGCCATTTCAAATAGACAGCTTAAGCAATTACGCTGTGCCAAAGGAGCAAGCCACAGAGTTAAGCCACCTGCGTGAAGAACGTAGGCTATTCACTAACAGGTCTACGTTCCAAATGGCACCCCGTTCCCTTCAGAGTGCATAACATAGAGAATAGGCAGCCATTTGGGATTTAGCTTTAAAAAGAAAATAAATAATTAGTTTTCTTTAAGTGTAACACTCCAAGGTGCTACTGTGTCTGCTAGCACTGGTTTAACTGGGGGGAGACATCATCTTACTGTACAACAGGAGAGGTACTGTACTACTAGACCAAGCCACCTACAAGGCCAAATCCATTAATATGATCCCTGAGTGTTCAAACTACTGGAAAGACAGAGATCACATATATGTCCAAAATGAACTCCCTCTGTTAAAAGGAGAGGCGCAACTAGGCTCCCTGCTAGTGAGTATTTATGAACGTACTCCACTATATAAACACCTAAACTCTATCTTTTTAATATAAACAAATGTGAGCAAGCAGGGATGAAACGAGGGTGAAACCAGGGTGAGACATCCATGGTGTGGGTTAAGACAGTGAGGCTATAACAGATGGTGGGTTGTACACTAGAGTCTGGCTATAGTGAGGCTATAATAAGTAGATATAGTCTGGAGTTGTGGATACGTGAGGGAGAGGAAAGCCCTGGTGCTTAGAAAGCCTCCCCTCCTCTCAGTCCTCTCTCTGTGCTGTGCTGCGTCTCTTCTCCTGTCCCTGTGTTAGTTCATCTGATCTGCCCAGTGAGCTAGGGCTTAGGAGGCTGATTCAGACCCAAGCCATGCAGGATTACTCTGGCCCTGTCACGTTACCATACCACCCATGCGCAAACTGTATGGCCATGATGTGAGAGAGAGAGAGAGAGAGAGAGAGAGAGAGAGAGAGAGAGAGAGAGAGAGAGAGAGAGAGAGAGAGAGAGAGAGAGAGAGAGAGAGAGAGAGAGAGAGAGAGAGAAAGAGAGAGAGAGAGAGAGATTATATTAAGCAAAACAGACAGCACCATTTTCTTGTTTTTTAAATTTACAGATAGCCAGGGGCACACTTCAACACTCAGACATCATTTACAAATGATGCATGTGTGTTTAGTGAGTCTGCCAGATCAGAAGCAGTAGGGATGACGAGGTATGTTCTCTTGATAAGTGCATGAATTGGACCATTTTCCTGTTCTGCTAAGCATTCAAAATGTAACTAGTACTTTTGGGTGTCAGGGAAAGTACATTATTTTGTTTAGGAATGTAGTGAAGTAAAAGTAAAAGTTGTCAAAAATATAAATAGTAAAGTACAAATACCCCCTAAAAACTACTTAAGTAGTGCTTTAAAGTATTTTTACTTAAGTACTTTACACCACTGCCTAAACGTTGTGTGTTCCGTCCGTCGTCAAGGTGACTGGGTGTAGTAGAGAATGTCATCCAGACAAGACGGCCTGACCATGGCTCTAGCACATCAATATTGTGTTATGTTAAGGTCTGTCATTGTATCAAATCAAAACAAATTGTATTTCTCACATGCTTTGTAAACAACGGATATAGACTAAAAGTGAAACGTTTCGTTACAGGCCCTTTCCAGCAATTCAGAGGGAAAAAAAGATAAATAATTGAAGAATTGAAAAATAGTAACACAAGCAATAAATACACAATGAGTAACAATAACGTGGCTATATACACGGGGTACCAGTACTGTGTTGATGTGCAGGGATTTGAGGTAATTGAGGTAGATAGTTGTAATAGTTGTACGCGGCCACGCAGTCTTGGGAGAACAGGGATTACAAAACAGGACTAAGCACGCACCTCTGAGGGCCCAGCGTGGTGGATATGTTGCTGCCGACCCTCACCACATGGGGTGGCCTATCAGGAAGTGCAGGATCCAGTTGCAGAGGGGGGGGGGTGTTTAATCCCAGGATCCTTAGTTTAGTGATGAGCTTTGAGGACACTACGGTGATGAACGCTGAGCTGTAATCAATAAACAGCATTCTAATGTAGGTGTTCCTTTTGTCCAGGTGGGAAAGGGCAGTGTGGAGAGCAATAGAGCTTGCATCATCTGTGGATCTGTTGGGGTGGTATGCGAATAGGAGTGGGGTCCAGGGTGTCTGGGATGATGCTGTTGATGTGAGCCATGACCAGTCTTTCAAAGCATTTCATGGCTACAGATGTGAGTGCTACGTGGTGATATTCATTTAGACAGGTTGCCTTGGCACTCTTGGGCACAGGGACTATGGTATCAACTAAAAGGCGTATGACGTATGCGTCAGTCCCTTCCCAAAAGACGTTATGGGACATGGGATTTCTGTGCTCAGCTGTGTCCATTGGCTTCTCTGACACTCATTTACACAAGGATGATGATCTGTGTGTTTGTGTGTGTGTGTGTGTGTGTGTGTGTGTGTGTGTGTGTGTGTGTGTGTGTGTGTGTGTGTGTGTGTGTGTGTGTGTGTGTGCGTGCGTGCGTGCGTGCGTGCGTGCGTGCGTGCGTGCGTGCGTGCGTGCGTGCGTGCTGGAGCCAAAACGGAGCTCTGACTTGTTGAAATAATCAAACAGGACATAAGAAGAAATATCAAAGAGTCCGATTACAAATGGAAGCCCACAAATAAGTACAGGGAACAGAGGGATAGGAACATGAAATATAACAGGGGCATGAAATATACAGTTCAGGGAAGCAGGCTGCTGTGTGTCAATTAAACAGACCAGAAACAAGGAGCTGGTCTAAGAGCTGAGATGCAAAGTGGCGTTGAGAGGAGATTGGAAGAGAGAAAGAAGAGAGAGGGGGATAAGAAAGCTCTGTGTAAACTCTACCATGGAAACTGAAAAATCACACATGCACATGCACACACCCAGAGCCAGAGTCATTAAAAGTTATTGCATAATAATGCTTTATAAATCAGCAGAGTATCTCTCTCTGCACAGAGACTATTGATTCCGGTGCTTGGTAGACAGAGAGAAACCGAGAGAAACATTGTTTAAACAGTACTAGAGGAAGAGAGGGATGAGTGGAATGTGTTTCTTCATCACATACTAATTGTCTTCGGCCAGAAGTTTTTCCTGTAACCACGTGACTGATTAGGAAAAGGCCCTAGTTATGGGCTATGATAGGGCCTGGAGTTTTTCCTGATCAGGTCACATGATTAAGGAAAAACAAAAGGCCCTATGGGTTACGAATGTGTTATGAAGTCCTCATTTAGGTTAGATGCCCTTTAAAGGTGCACTATGCAGAAAACGCTCCACCATTTCCTGGTTGCTAAAATTGTAATAGTTTGCCTAATTTCAGTTTATGTGACAAAACAAGCAAGTATAGTTTAGAGAATCATTGTACCATCTAAAAAAATATATTGTATTTTCAGCTGTTTGAAGCTGGTGTACAAAACCGAACGTAAAAGACTCAAAAACAAAACTTAAGAACGGGAGGCATAGAAATAGGGCACATAGAACAGATCTACTACTTCTTAGACTTGCTTTCAATGAGAAAGCAAGAGACAGATCTATAACTCACATTACTATGTACATTTGGTCGGGAAAAAGTTACATATTTCCGCTTTAAATAAAAGGGATAACCGATAGTTTAAGATGGAAGGGTTTAACCAAATCAACAGTAATGTTCTTTTTGTCCTTTTAATTTTGACACAAACACAGAGCAACATAAATACACCCTAAGGCGCAGGGAGGGGAGTGATAGAGAGGCTGTGAGAGAAGCCAGCGTGAAACAGTCGGCACAGTTTACAAAGAAACAGACTGAAAGGGAAGTGGGATCAAACTCGTTTCTTACATGCCTAAAGTCAAATGTGATACCAAGTCATTGCTCATTTGCATTGTGCATGTCTTAGAGAGAGAGAGATGGGGGGTGGTGGGAAAGAAAGAAGCATGAGTAGTGGGTGAGAGGAGAGTAGAGGAGAGAAAGAAAGATATGAGTGGGAGAGAAAGAGAGGAGGAGTCGGTTTGAGGGAGGATAATTGGAGAGAGCGCTGTGTTCTTGGCCCACTTCCCCGGTGGAGAGACAACAAGTTCAACAGTTGGACAGGTGGTGTGGGGATGGTGTGGCGACCGGCAGGACTGACGAGCTGAGACTCTGCCCGGTGGACATGTGCCTTCGCCCGCTCCTCGTCTTTGACAGGGAGAGACAGTGTGTGTGTGTGTCTCAACTTGTGTGCTTGTGCGTGTGAGTGTGTGCAGCCTGTTGTGGCCAGGCAGAATGAATCACTTGCGGTGCCACTTATCACAGTGACTGGGACTATGGGTCAGGACACAGGGTGGAACCTCTGGTGAGGGAGTTAAAGTCTGGGGACAGTTGTCACTGTGATCTGTGGGGACACTGCCACTGGGGAGATAGGAGCGTGAAAATGTGACAGTTGTGACACAATACACATCAAGCTTATGGGAGATAGCTTAAAGCTTGATGTGAAATGTGGTTCTTGCATGTCAGCATCTACTATATACTGTATATAATCTCTCTTTCTCTCTCTCAGTTACTCTGACTTGTGAGGCATTAGGCTGTAGGACTGTATCTGTGCCGACAGGCTGGCCATGACCTTCTTATATGAATACTGTAGGCCAAGAGCATTGAAGGCATGGAAATATATACAATTGCGAATAATCACAAAATTACCAATGTCACAGATTCTAGAAATTCCAACTGAAAATTACACTGTACCATCATGACCGCCCTTCATCACCTTTAGACAAACTGCAGTCGTCTTGTCTGGTTTTGTTTTTAATTGCATGTAAACAAAGACTGAAAATAGCCGGGCCGATATGGCCAAGAAAATGTTCTATGAAAGCAGAAAAGGGTTGGGTGTAATCCTGTGGATTAAGGGATTGCACAGGCACATGTGCACAGTGTATATAATTGGTGCCAGATTACATGTAGTTAAGAGAGGTGGGAGGATGATCTGCTGGGTGTGTGTGGTTAGGGTTGGAGAGCTACGGGTGAGGGGTGAGGGGTGACGGGTGACGGATCCGACACCTCTAACTCCAACACAACACATATATGTTTCAGCCTAATATCAACATCTGGGATTCCCTGTAGAAGGGGAGGTGTGGGGTGAGGCTACTACAGCAATCATGCCTGTTGAATATACACTATAATGTTGTAATATATTAATTAACGATAACTGCAACAGCAAAACCCGGCAAAAATAGTACTAAAGTACTAAAATGTAAATGTTTTTGCCCAAAGCAAGACAAAAGTTGCACGGACTTTCGCGGCACCAACATAGCAAGAGAGTTGCTAAGAATGAAACACTATATATTGACAGAAGGAGCGTGCACATCTGTTTCCATTTAAACTGGATGGAAACATTGGGACAGATATAACTCATACCAGTCCGCTTACCCCTCCATTCAGATCATTCAAAACGATCACAAACGAGACATCTGGAATGGATTAAGAGTCCCGCCATCTCTTCCTCAGATGAGAGCATGTGTAATCATATTAAACATATGTGGCCCTGATGCCACTGATGACATTCTGGAAAGCTGGAATGACAGCTGTGAGAGCCAGTCAACCGTATCTCACATCCTTAAATGAAGATAAACACGATCCATATCGCTACGGGTCAAAACCAGACCCAAAGCCTATACAGACCAGGGAGCAAAAGGACAGTCCTCTGGTCAAAGACAAACTGAAAACATTGGGCAATTGTAGGTCAGAAGGGGATCAAAACTGTCTGTGACAAATAAACAGATAACATTTTTCTCAATGATGCACCAGCAATTACTAAAATGAATGTATCAAAGCAAAAATGACCAAAGTATATGACTTGGTATTCATACTTCAACAACAAGCACCAGGGTAGTATGTAGATGAGGATAAACTATGCTACAGTATAACAACTAAACAACCGATTACCCATGCTAGCATGTCTCGGAGCCAGCCTTTAGAATAGGGTGAGCATGAGGAAAAGTAGACCTACAGTAAGTGTCAAAAGTAGAAGCTTAAAGTGAGAACAGGAAAGATAATAGACTTACCGTGGCCAGCTCATCAAACTTCCCAAAGAGCTCATTGAGAAGTTTGACCAGCTCCTGGGCTGTGCACTGAGACGCCAGGCTGGTAAACCCCACAATGTCAGCAAACAGGATACTGGAAGAGAGTGAGAAGAGATGAGAGATTAGAAAAATGTGAGAAAGAGAGAGTTGGGGGTGAGGAGAAACATAGAAATACTAAAATACATTCCAAGATGACAGGTACAGCATAAGCTTCCTGATATAACAGTATCTCAGACGTGAGATGTTAGATCGTGCCAACAAGGGATAGAGATGAGCATCGGGTGCTAGGTCAGATTGTTGACGTGAGCATTGTCTCTTTTGATAATGTGTTTAGAATGAGATTGAACGGTGACAGCCAATGAGATGATCCATGTTCTGTTCCATTGCCTGACAGGCAGTGAAATCAAGCAGGACTCAGAATAGCAACATGGATTGTTCTTCCCTAGATCATTCTCATAGGGATCAAAGCAGAGCCATGCCGTGTTAGGAGTTAGACAGACAACATACACCTCCCTAAGTAGTTATTATCTGTTTTACCATTTAGAAATGAATGCACTTTATGTATCCAGTCCCCCCCATTTGAAGACGTCATTCACCTATAGTGTATTAAATGTAGTCAAAAGTTGAGTATTTGGTCCCATATTCCACTAATGACTACATCAAGCTACAAAATTGTTGGATGCATTTGCAGTTTGTTTTGGTTGTGTTTCGGATTATGTTCGGAATATATTTTTTCTTTAAAAAAAAAACTGTATTAAACAAAATCTCTTTCTCTGAGCAATTGTATTAGTATAAAATAATATAATTCAAACTTTTTTTTAGCATATAATATAGCTCAGTATAGGGCTGACCTACAGTATATGGCCAAAATATCGTATCACAAAATATTTCACATTTTTTTACATGACGGTATTGTAGGTTTTTTAATAAGTTCTAAATTTGCTTTACGAGTTGTGCATGACCCTAGGGTGGCAACACAACATAAGTGATTTCAATTTACACACTGCTACGTAGGGCTGCACGATGTGTGCAAAAGATCTAGGCCTTATTTTTGACCAAATATTACAATTGCGATGGCATTTCGACTGAGCCTGCAACGCTGCCGGCTTCATACCTAAGTGGAATCATTTATGCCATAAATGCCACATTATTTTTGAGTTTGCAATTTCACACAAAAGAATGGAGAAGCGTGCCTAATTATGACACGTGCATTTGTTTACTGTATGTCTGATGTCGAGACTTGACACATGTAAAATATGAAATACCTCCCAAATTAAATGTTGAACTGTTAAGGATTATATTTTGTAAAACGACAGGGGGGGGGGGGGGGGGGGGGGGGTTAATTTGAATTTCATGCTCATTTTATTATTTAAAAGTGGAACATGAATTGCATCATTGAAGTCACAAGTGCCCCAACGTTTTTTGATCCTCGCCATTCTCTGGAAGTCACGCTCCGAGTTTTGTCAGCAACACATGACAACAGAGAACCCTCTAAGCGAGTTGGTAGGGGCGAGGCGGTGGTTTAGGATTCACAATAGTGAGCAATCGGCATATGATCTAGTGGTCGAGTAACAACAACTGCGCTCCTTGAGTGACAAGGGGCGGGGCTTAGTGAGACAGCGGGAGAGAGATGACTCAAGTAGGGGAGTAAACTACAAAAACGGAGTGGTGCAATACATTTAACAAACCAAACATTGAAATACCATTATAGAAGGTAAAGTAAAAACCCAAACCGGTCTGTGCATATAAACTGCTATACAATAAACTACGGTATATTTTATTATGTATTTTTTAGGCCTACCATATTTTTTTCTCATCTTTATCAAGGGTGCCAATAATATATCCCAGATCAGCCGTATTCCCTCCAGCCCTGACCCCAATAAACAAATCATCCTATTAGAGCAATTACTGTGAGCAGATGTTATTAGCCCAGTGTTGAGTAATATCCTCCCCCAGCGCCCCAGCGCCAGGGCTCATGGGGCATTTAAGCCCTGGACCGAGCCTCTCAGACAGCGCTGTCTCCCAGTCTGTGTTGCACCCGCAAGACCGCATCACCAGGCCAGGCAGACATACTGTATTTGACTTCGCCATGTAATCCTCCATCATCTCACCCAGCCAGATCTCATCACATTCCAGGGGACATCTCTGCCATCTCCCTATTATACTAATGTGTGGTGGGGCAGAGTACTACTGTGACGGCCCAAAAAAACCTGCCAAAACACATTATGTTGTATTCAGTGTATAATGGACCAATAAACATTGTATTGTATCGTAATGTAGCCTAGCTTTTCTGAAGCAGCCAGGCGAGCCTAGCTCGTGATTGGAATGTAATCATGTTGTGTGTGAAAAGGCTTGCAAAGCAACTCAGAGGGGGTCAAGGCTAGAGGTGTGTGTGTGTGTGTGTGTGTGTGTGTGTGTGTGTGTGTGTGTGTGTGTGTGTGTGTGTGTGTGTGTGTGTGTGTGTGTGTGTGTGTGTGTGTGTGTGTGTGTGTGTGTGTGTGTGTGTGTGCGTGCGTGCGTGCGTGCGTGCGTGCGTGCGTGCGTGCGTGCGTGCGTGCGTGCGTGCGTGCGTGCGTGCGTGTGTGTGTGTGCGTGTGTGCGTGTGTGCGTGTGTGAGAGAGAGGAGCAGTTGTTGACGTCAAGGCTCTTGTAGAGACTGGTGGCGGTGGTAAAGAGCCTGCTTGATGAGATGGCGTGTGGGTCGCAGTGATAAAAGCCCCCCTGAGCAGAGGGTCAATTACTTCCTGGATGGATAATTCTGCTGATTCTCTGTGTGAGAGGACAGGGAGGCAGGCAGTGTTGTGACACACACACACACACAGAGACAGCACATCATCAACAGGTGTAAAGTCCCCAGAGGGCCGTGCTCTAGGAGATCTAGACCTGTCAAGCCAGACCAGAATGTGTCAGGTGGGATTCAGGAGATGGCTGTGAGGCAACCTGCCTGCCTGTCTGTCTGGGGTTACGCAACAATAGCAGACTGTCAGTAGGATTGGGCATGTTGCCAGTAATGTGGGACAATGGAGTCTGTCTGTCTGTGTGTCTGTGTGTGTGTGTGTGTGTGTGTGTGTGTGTGTGTGTGTGTGTGTGTGTGTGTGTGTGTGTGTGTGTGTGTGTGTGTGTGTGTGTGTGTGTGTGTGTGTGTGTGTGTGTGTGTGTGTGTGTGTGTGTGTGTGTGTGTGTGTTGTCCGTTGGTTTGAAGGCTGCAGGAAGTGGCAGATTTACAAAAATTGCCTCAGGTCTTACAAATCCTTCAGAAAGTATTCACACCCCTTGACTTCTTCCACATTTTGTTGTGTTACCACCTGAATTTGAAATGTATTAAATTGTGATATTTTTGGTCACTGGCCTACACACAATACCCCATATTGTCAAAGTGGAATTATATTTTTAGAAATGTTTACTAATTAATGAAAAATGAAAAGCTGAACTGTCTTGAGTCAGTAAGTCTTCAACCTCTTTGCTATGGCACTTTCAGAGCTGGGCAGGGAAAAGAAAAAGAAAGAAAGACAACACATTTCTGGAGTAGAAACACAGGTGCTGCTGATCCTACTGCCATGGTCATGGAGGCAGAGGATATGTCCTGTATATGTAGCCCATGTATCTGATGCTGTCTAGCGAATAGTATGGCATGACAGAATCAGATACACTGTTTTTTTTATTACTGTTACTGCATTGTTAGTACCCAAACGAGCTAAAGGCTCTGATGCATTGCTTTTCTAATTCTCTTCCCATCTA